>NC_053435.1:55753439-56123736 GCF_007990345.1 Gossypium hirsutum
GTGGTGTTACATTTATTGGTATCAGAGCTAGGTTTAGTCGATTCTAGACTACGTAATGTTTTGGTCTAGTATAATCCATTTATGATTACTTGATATGTGGTGATTTCCGACATTGTAATGTGTTTATTATAGTATGGATCCCGATCGTGACCGAGAGGTAGCTGATGATCTTGAGAGTGTAGCGCCTGCTCCGCACAAGGGACAGTGCGGCAAACTCTCAACTAATGCTAGTAATCAGAATGATGAAGCTAGACAAGCATTCTATAGCGTGATGAATGATGTTAACCAATACATTCGAACTAATATGGCTGTTCCACAACCTCCATTCCCGAACAAATACTACCCCGCACCTACAATACCGCCGGTAACGGACCAAATAAGGTCACATAAGCCCCAGTTGACAGAATCCGAAAACATGGGGCTACTGAATTTAAGGCTATGGATAGCGATGATGCCGAGCAAGCTAAATTTTGGCTGGACAACACTATCCGGGTACTCGATGACTATCTTGTACACCCGATAATGCCTAAAGTGTGCTATCTCCTTGCTACGTGATTCTGCCTACTATTGGTGGAGTACTCTGACTTCTATTGTGCCCCGAGAGCAAGTAACTTGGGAGTTTTTCCAAACTGAGTTTCGGAAAAAGTATATCAGTCAGAGATTTGTTGATCAAAAATGGAAGGAATTTCTTGAGCTTAAGCAAGGCTCCATGTCGGTTACTGATTACGAGCGAAAATTTGTTAGACTTAGCAAATACGCTCGGGAATGTGTTTCGTCCGAAGCTGTTATGTGTAAACGCTTCGAGGATGGGCTGAATGAAGATATAAAAATGTTCGTTGGCGTTCTTGAAATACGAGAGTTCGTGGTACTTGTTGAATGAGCTTGTAAAGCCGAAGAGCTTAGAAAAGAAAAGCAAAGAGTTGATGAGGGAACTGGAGAGTTTCGTAAAAGATCCTCGGGAAGGTCTCTTCAACAGACATCGAAGAGATTTGGAGATGATGCGGGCCAGTTTAGAGGCACTTCGGGCCTTTTTGGACGAGATCGTGATCGACCCCCTGTGGGTACACGAGGCACTTCGGTCGCCAGTGTTGGGAATGAACGTCAAGACAGGACGAAATGCCGATATTGCGGTAAATGGCATTCGGGGAGTTGTAGATTTCCTGACCGCTCCTGTTACAAATGCGGATCAGTGGACCACTTCATTAAAGATTGCCCGAGGTTGTCGGGGCAGAATGCAAATCAGAGTGGGAGACCGGGTGCTACCACTGCTCGAGGTAGATCATCTGGAAATATGGGCAATGCTGGTGGTGGTCAGAGAGGATCTAGAGATGATATAACCAGATCCGAAGCCCGTGTGCCTGCTAGAGCTTATGCTATACGTGCCCGCGAGGATGCTTCTTCGCCTGATGTTATTACCGGTACATTCACCCTCTTTAATACTAATGTAATTGCTTTGATTGACCCCGGTTCTACCCATTCTTACATATGTGAAACCTTAGCATCCAGTAAGACTTTACCTATTGAGTCTACTGAGTTTGTAATTCGGGTGTCAAATCCCTTGGGTCGTTACGTGCTTGTCGACAAAGTGTGTAAGAAATGTCCCCTGGAAAATTCGAGGTTCCTGTTTTCCAGCGGACTTGATGCTTTTGCCGTTTGATGAATTTGATGTTATCCTTGGGTTGGATTGGTTGACCGCGCATGATGCGATTGTGAATTGCAAGAGCAAGACTATTGATTTGAGGTGCGCAAATAACGAAGTAGTCCGAATTGAGTCTGCGGACTTGGAGGGGATGCCAGCTGTAATATCAGCAATGTTGGCACAGAAATATGTAAGAAAAGGGTGCGAAGCATACCTTGCATATGTGCTTGATGACAAAGAATTAGAAAAGAAACCCGAATCTGTGCCGGTGGTTTGTGAATACCCGGATGTTTTTCCGGAAGAATTACCGGGTTTACCACCTGTTCGGGAGGTAGAGTTGGTATTGAGCTTGTACCTGGACTACGCCGATTTCGATAGCTCCGTATCGTATGGCACCAACTGAGTTAAAGAAGTTGAAAGCTCAGTTGCAAGAACTGGCGGATAGAGGTTCGCTCGACCAAGTTTCTCACCTTGGGTGCACCAGTATGTTCGTGAAAAGAAGGACGGAACCATGAGGTTGTGCATTGACTATCGTCAGCTGAATAAAGTGACGATAAAGAACAAATATCCGTTGCCGTGCATCGATGATTTGTTCGACCAACTGAAGGGAGCCTCAGTGTTCTCAAAAATATATTTGAGATCGGCTATTATCAGTTGCGAATTCGAGATCCAAATATTCCCAAAACTGCCTTCAGAACGAGATATGGTCACTACGAATTCTTAGTGATGCCGTTTGGGCTCACTAATGCCCCTGCGGTATTTATGGATTTGATGAATCGGATCTTCAGACCGTATTTGGATCAGTTCGTAGTTGTGTTCATTGATGACATTTTGGTCTATTCAAAAGATGGGACCGAACATGCTGGGCATCTGAGGCTAGTGCTGCAAATTTTGCGGGATAAGCAGTTATATGCTAAGTTCAGTAAGTGTGAGTTCTGGTTAAGAGAGGTTAGCTTCTTGGGTCATGTGGTATCCGCGTCGGGTATTCGAGTTGACCCGAACAAAATTTCAGCCATACTTGACTGGAAACCTCCGAGAAATATTACTGAGGTTCGGAGCTTTTTGGGGCTCGCCGGTTATTACCGACGATTTGTGAAAGGTTTCTCGATGATAGCCACACCAATGACGAAGCTACTTCAAAAGGATGTTAAGTTCGAGTGGACGGAGAAATGTCAGAAAAGTTTCAACCAACTGAAAACTCATTTGACTGAAGCTCTAATTTTGGTGCAACCCGAATCAGGTAAAGAGTTTGTCATTTATAGTGACGCATCCCTAATTGGGTTGGGTTGCGTATTGATGCAAGAAGGTCGAGTCGTGGCCTATGCGTCGAGACAATTGAAGCCACACGAGAGGAATTATCCGACCCATGATCTCGAACTAGCTGCCATCGTGTTTGCTTTAAAAATATGGCGACATTATCTGTTTGGTGAGAAGTGCCATGTATTTTCGGATCACAAAAGTCTCAAATATTTGATGACTCAACGAGACTTGAATCTGCGACAAAGACGTTGGCTTGAGTTGTTGAAAGATTACGAGCTTGTCATTGATTACCACCCGGGAAAGGCTAACGTGGTTGCGGACGCCTTAAGCCGGAAGTCATTGTTTGCTTTACGAGCGATGAACGTGCATTTGTCTGTTCTACCAGATAGTGTGTTAGTAGCTGAATTAAAAGCTAAACCATTATTGACTCACCAAATTCGTGAAGCTCAGAAAGTCGATGATGAATTGGTTGCAAAACGGGCTAAGTGTTTTCCGAACGAGGAATCGGAGTTTCAAATTGATGATGATGATTGTTTGAGGATCAGAAATCGTTTGTGTGTTCCAAGGAATTCGGAACTCATTTCGATGATTCTGAACGAAGCCCATTGTAGCCGAATGTCAATTCACCCGGGGAGTACGAAAATGTACAACGATTTGAAACGTCAATTTTGGTGGCATGGTATGAAACGGGACATCTCTGACTTTGTTTCGAGATGTTTAATATGTCAACAAGTGAACGCGGAACATCAAGTGTCTTCAGGATTACTCCAGCCGATCATGATACCCGAGTGGAAATGGGATCGAGTCACAATGGACTTTGTGTCCGGACTGCCTTTGTCAGCAAGTAAGAAGGATGCGATATGGGTTATTGTTGATAGACTGACTAAGTCGGCTCATTTCATCCCCGTACATACGGATTTTTCATTGGATAAACTAGCTGAATTGTATGTTTATCAAATTGTGAGATTACACGGGGTACCTGTTTCTATCGTGTCGGATAGAGATCCGAGATTCACCTCACGATTTTGGAAGAAATTGCAACAAGCTCTGGGTACTAAGCTGCATTTTAGCACTGCTTTTCACCCCCAAACCGATGGTCACTCCGAGCGGATAATTCAGATACTTGAGGATATGTTGAGATGTTGCATCCTCGAGTTCAGTAGTTCATGGGAACGGTATTTACCTTTGATTGAATTCGCTTACAACAATAGCTTTCAATCAAGTATTAAGATGGCACCTTATGAGGCTTTGTACGGTCGTAAATGCCGTACACCATTGTTTTGGACCGAGCTCGGTGAAAGCAAAATTTTCGGAGTTGATTTGATTAGAGATGCTGAACAGAAAGTAAAGGTAATCCGTGAAAGTCTGAAGGTATCCACGGATCGTCAGAAATCGTACGCAGATTTGAAACGAAAAGACATCGAGTATCAGGTGGGAGACAAAGTGTTCCTTAAGGTTTCACCTTGGAAAAAGATACTCAGGTTCGGCCGTAAGGGCAAGTTGAGCCCAAGATTCATTGGGCCGTACGAAATCTCCGAACGAGTTGGTCCGGTTGCGTATAGATTGATTTTGCCCCCGGAGCTTGAAAAGATTCATGACGTCTTTCATGTTTCGATGCTTCGACGCTATCGATCTGATCCATCGCATATAATTAGCCCATCAGAGGTTGAAATTCAAGTCGACATGAGCTATGAAGAAGAACCGATGCGTATCCTAGCTCGTGAAGAGAAGGAGTTGCGAAACAAAAGAGTTCCGCTAGTAAAGGTGTTATGGCTCAAACACGGGATCGAGGAAGCTACTTGGGAGACCGAGAGCTCGATGAAAGAACGATACCCAAACCTATTTACCGGTATGATTTTCGGGGACGAAAATTTCTTAAGTGGGGGAGAGTTGTGACAGCCCAAAGTTGACCCTAGTCGGGAAGTGGTTTCGGGACCGCTAAACCGAGTCACCGAAATGTTTGAATGTGATACTTATTGTCTAGAATATGTAATTATGAATGTGTGAAAATTTCAAGCTTCAATTTGGTTGATTTCATGTGAATTTAGTCAATAGGACTTATGTGAGAAAATTCAAAAATGTGATAGGTCAATGTGTGAGGACCTATTAGTGCATGTGGACAAAGGGGGGGACTTGCATGTCAAATTTCCCCCCCTAATGAGTAGTGGCCGGCCATGACAAAGAATGATGGGCAAAACATGTCATGAAACATGTTTTGTTAGTGGAAGAATAAAATAAGAAGTATGGGTAATAAAGAAATGGAAAACAAAAGAAAAAAAAATTGTGTGTGTAGTGTTTGTCCCCCCATTGCCGTGAGCTCAAGAGAAGAAAGGAGAAAAGTTTGTGTTCATCCTTTCTCACCTCCATTTTAGCCTAAATTAGAAAGAAAAACAAAGAAAAAAAATTTCTCATCCTTTGGTTCATCCTTGGCCAAAAATTTTAAGGAGGAAAGAAGAAGAAAGGTGAAGAGATTCGGCCATGCATGTAGCTAGGCCAAGGTATGTTTAATGATGTTCCATGAGATGCATGCATGTTTTAGTTGTTAGCTTGAGTTCTACCTAGCCCATGGTCTAAATCTTGCTATGTGATGGAAATGGCACTTGACCATGGATGCATCATTCTTGGTTGGTGTTTGATGTTGTGGTGATGAAGCATGAGGATGAGTTAAGATTCGGCCTAGGTGGAGGTTGTGTTAATGCCATTGCATGCAAAATATGAAGCTTGTTAATGATGCATGTGATGATGGCTTGATGATTCTTGAACCTCCTTTTTAGCATTTTTTTTTGTGTGAGCACATATGTGCATTGGTTGCTAAATGGAGAAGAATCGGCTAGCAAGATGTGTGCTAAGGCCGAATGTAACATTGCATGTTAATGAGCAATGCATGTGTTAAATTGATGAAAAGGGGGAGGATGCTTTACTAGTGTGTATATGTGTGTATTAAGTGTTGAAATCGACCCCAAAAATGGACATGCATATTCGGCCAAGGGGAAAGAAATTAGCTAATATGTTGTGTTAATGCATGATTTTGCATGTATGAGACTTTAATGTCTAATGTATGAATATGGGCTAAGTGCCTTGTGTTCATCTTTTGATGCCTAAATGATGAAATCAATTTATTTGTTTGATTAAGCTCAAGAGCAAAGGGGAAATAAATCCGATAAAGGGAAGGAAAAAGTGGTCGAATAGTTAGCGGGATCGTTCGACAACACCTGAGGTAAGTTCTTGAGTAAGAGAGCTTAAATTTCGATGTGATTAAATCATGCTCTATGTGTGGCTATTGAGCCGAATGTGCAAGGACAATATGTGCCTTGTGTTTGAGTTTCGTAAACGAAAATGAAATATGAATGTGCTATGAATTATTGTTAGATGTGGATGATTAATCGAATGCTGTCCGGGCTAAGTCCCGAAGGCTTTGTGCTAAGTGCATATATCCGGACTAAGATCCGAAGGCCTTTGTGCGAGATACTAAATCCGGGTTAAGTCCCGAAGGCATTCGTGCGAGTTGTTAAATCCGGTTAAGTCCCGAAGGCATTCGTGCGAGTTGTTAAATCCGGGTTAAGTCCCGAAGGCATTGTGTGAGTTACTAAAACCGGGCTATGTCCCGAAGGCATTTGAACGAGGAGCTATATCCGGTTAAATCCCGAAGGTACGTGATTTGGTAATGAATGAGCTTGCTGTAAAATTCCAGCGAATACTCGAAAAACATCCCAATATGGGGATATGTTACGTATGTGTTAAATATTAATCGAGCCCTTACAAATAAATGTTCGCTCAGTTGATAAACGAGCTACCGGCCTTCGGCCAAGTTAGTTTATTGTGTATGTACATAAGGGTTGTTAATGTTGTGAAGCAAGTTTGATATCGGTAAATTGCGTATTATGAAATATTCCATTTAGCTAAATGTGTGCTATTATTTGTGCATGCTGGAATTCCTTGCTCAAACTTACTAAGCATAAATTGCTTACTCGTTACATTGCTCCTCTGTTTTATAGATTTTTGGTTCTCCAGCTATCGGACTCGGGATCTTGAAGTCGAAGTCGCCCACACTATCAAAGGCTCTTTTGGGTACTATTTTGGTTGAATTTTGTTATGGCATGTATAGGACTACCCATTGTTGTCTTTCGAGTACTTTATGAAATGTATAAGTGTACAGCCATGCGAAAATGGCTTGTAGAAGTGGAGTATGGCATTAGACCATTCGTATTTATGAATGTATAGATGGTTTCATGATGTAACTATGTTGGAATGGAAGTGTTGAGCAAATGATCAGCCACTAGAATGGCTAAGTATGATCATATGTGGGCTTATGTATGACAAGGCCCTAGTTGGTCCATGAAACCCCAAATTAGGTAAGGTTCACTTTGAAAACAGAAGCTGATAGCAGCAGTGGTGTGGATTGGAAAAATCACAAGAATTAGTAGGAGTGGAATTAAATAGTGAATAAATTATGTAATCGAACCTTGATGAATCTACTTTCATATGGAAGTAACGAAACAATTATAGGAACAGTACAGAAAGAGATATTCGGTTCTTGTGGAACAGGGCCAGAACAGTTTCTGGATTCACTGTTCCGCCTTTGGAAATTCACTATAAATTTACCAGAGATAATTAGGGGTCATACCATATATGTATGGATTTCTCTCTGAGTCTAGTTTCCATAGAAACAAACGGCATCAGTATTGAAGCTCTGTGCAGAGAGTTATCCCAGTCGTAATGGGAAAAGGTCAGTGTAGTCGACCCCTGTGACATGGGAGACTTTGACTAATAAACTGTACTAATTGGCCCGACCAAAAATTCTAGAAAAAAATCCATAGGTGGGGACATGAGTCTAGTTTCAGGGAAAAATCACAAAACTGATTTTTGAGTTGTGAAACTCAAGATATGATTTTTGAAGCGACTAGTACTCAGACTGGGCAGTGTCTGGAAAAATTTTTCAAAGTTTGTTAACATCTCGTGTCCGACTCCGGTGTCGGTCTCGGGTTCGGGGTGTTACAATTCTATCTGAGAAATGTTGTGGAAAATTAAAGTTACTTCGATTTTTGAAGTTTTCCTTTTGCATGGAGATATTGTCAACCGAAACATCTGTACTTGAGTCAATGAATGGCTCAAAGTGTGTTCTAATAATAGAGTATATAGAGATATTCTGTGATTCCATACGGTTAGAGCTGCATGAAAAGAGTCATGTGACATAGTTGATGATTACAAGAGTTTAAAATGTTTGACGTTGCACAGCGAGACTCGAACTTGGTACAACAAAGCTAGCTCGAATTGTCGAAAAAATTTTGAGTCTGTAAGTAAATATTATTATCTGATGGAAATGATTATAGTTTTGAATGATCTGAATAAGAAATTTTTGTGTACTTTACAAGCAATGAATCGTGATTCATCTTATCAGCTGATGAACAATTGTTGGATGAGTTAGAAGCTAAATAAATGTTTATTTAGTAAAGTCGTGAAGCTCTGAAATGTGTCAACAAATTATAAGTTAAAAGGGGGTCTAGCATAAATTGAATTATGATTCAGAATATCAGATGTCGAATCGATGATTGGTTGTTGTTTTGGAATAAAGTGTTGATAGATTTTGTATCAGGACTATTCTTAATATCGAAAAAGATAGATATTATCTGAATTATTGAAAAGAAGTCTCTCTGTATGTATGGATTTCTCTCTTATTAGACCAGCTGAGTTATTCTTTTCAAAGATTGCCATTTTGCACTGAGTACCAATTTTCATTGTTTCGAATAAAAATCTAAAATTTATATTGTGGTTATGAAAGAAATTTCAGTAAGATGTGAGTATGAGGTTGTATTGAAATCGAGGAACGCAATTCAAAATTTTCGAAATATTTATTCGTCACTGTGTTCTAGAGTTTCAAAGCAACTAAGAAAGATTGCTGTTGTTTGATAAATTATCAGGTGAGTATAAAAGTGACATTATATGAGGTATTGTATGTAGTTGTTACCGAAGTCCATTGTTTTGGGACCAAGCTTTGTGAGAAAATGATTCACGGGATTAGTGCCATCTGAAAAATTGAGCTAAAGATGAAAGTAATTCAATTCAGTTAGAAGCAGTTTCAACTTGATATGTCGTATACTGAAAGATAGATCAGAATTTTAGTTGTGAAATTAAATAGGTATGAAATTTGAAGTCATGCGTGGATTTGAAATGTACTGTGTGGAAGCAAATCTTTAATCTAATTTTCGGTAATATTTTGGGGACCAAAATCCCTAAGGAGGGGAGTTGTAACAGCCTGGTTTAGACCCTAGTCAAAACAGTTGTTTCAGGACCACAAATCTGCGTCAGAAAAATATTTTAATAGTATTTTTGTGCTTAAAGTATGTGAATTGATATGCGTGAAATTTTCGATTGAAAATTTAATCGTTTTTGTGCTTAATTTGATAAAAGGACCTAATCGCGTAAAATGTAAAAGTTGCCTGCTATCTGTTAAAGTGCTTAATTGATTTGTCTTATTAAAGGAGAGGTCCATATGAGGAAATTAGACCATTGAAAGCATGAGTGGAAAATTATGGCCTTAATATAAAGATTTATTAAATGGTTTAATAAAAGGGCAAAATTAGTATTTAGTATAGTATGATAATTAGATAAAACCAAAAACATGAATTTGATGATATATTCATCATCGTTGCCGATTTCATCAAAGAAAAATAAAGAAAATTAAGCTGAGGGTTTCGGCTATGGTTTTGCTTGATTAAGGTAAGATTTTTGTTCCGTTTTTGATAATTTCTACGTTTTTGTGATCGTTGCTTAGTGTTCTATCAAGCCCATGCCTAAATGTCTGATTTTGGTGATGATTTTGAAATATGTCCTTGATGAAATTGTGAGCTTTGTAATGTTAGTTGTTGAAAAATAAAATCTATGTGTTGGGTTGATATACTTTGTCTTTGAATTTTTGATGTATTTGAGTAAAATGGGCTAAGTTGTTAGATTTGTAAATTGGGGAACTAAAGTGTGAAATAAATGAAAGAAATAGGTTGCTAGGGACCTTAATGAAATTTAGGTACGGATGGGCGTGGTCAAATTTTGAATATTTTTTGTTTTGTGAAATAGGGACTAAATTGTGAAACCTGTAAAATGTGAAGGGCTAATATGCAAATTACCCATTTATGTTTTTTTGGATGAATTTGAGTAAATATGTGATTAAATAAGTTAAATTTGTATTGAATTAGATCAAGAAATGAGGAAACTAGATTTGGATCGGGGAAAGTCGAATTGTCGAATAGTTGTTCCGGTCTGTTCGTGTTAGTACGAGGTAAGTTCATAAAAAATAAATGTTATTAAATTGAAATGTGTAACACCCCGAACCCGAGACCGACACCGGAGTCGGACACGAGATGTTAACAAACTTTGAAAAATTTTTCCAGACACTGCCCAGTCTGAGTACTAGTCGCTTCAAAAATCATATCTTGAGTTTCACAACTCGAAAATCAGTTTTGTGATTTTTCCCTGAAACTAGACTCATGTCCCCACCTATGTATTTTTTTCTAGAATTTTTGGTCAGGCCAATTAGTACAGTTTATTAGTCAAAGACTCCCATGTTACAGGGGTCGACTACACTGACCTTTTCCCATTACAACTTGGATATCTCTCTGCACAGAGCTTCAATACTGATGCCGTTTGTTTCTATGGAAACTAGACTCAGAGAGGAATCCATACATATATGGTATGACCCCTAATTATCTCTGGTCAATTTATAGTGAATTTCCAAAGTCGGAACAGGGAATCCAGAAACTGTTCTGGCCCTGTTCCACAAGAACCTGAATATCTCTTACTGTACTTTTCATATGATTGTTTCGTTACTTTCATATGAAAGTAGATTCATCAAGGTTCGATTACATAATTTATTCACTATTTAATTCCACTCCTACGAATTCTTGTGATTTTTCCAATCCACACCACTGCTGCTGTCAGCCTCTGTTTTCAAAGTAAACCTTACCTATTTTCGGGGTTTCATGGACCAACTAGGGCCTTGTCATACATATGCCCACATATGATCATACTTAGCCATTCCAATGGCTGATCATTTGCTCAACACTTCCATTCCAACTATAGTTACATCATGAAACCATCTATACATTCATAAACACGAATGGTCTAATGCCATACTCCACTTCTACAAGCCATTTTCGCATGGCTGTACACTTATACATTTCATAAAGTACTCGAAAACAACAATGGGTAGTCCTATACATGCCATATCAAAATTCAACCAAAATAGTACCCAAAAGAGCCTTTGATAGTGTGGGCGACTTCGACTTCAAGATCCCGAGTCCGATAGCTGGAGAACCAAAAATCTATAAAACAGAGGAGCAGTGTAACGAGTAAGCAATTTATGCTTAGTAAGTTTTGAGCAAGGAATTCCAGCATAAACAAAGAATAACACACATTTAGCTAAACGGAATATTTCACAATACGCAATTTACCGATATCAAACTTGCTTCACAACATTAACAACCCTTATGTACATACACAATAGACTAACTTAGCCGAAGGCCGGTAGCTCGTTTATCAACTGAGCGAACATTTATTTGTAAGGGCTCGATTAAATTCAACACATACGTAACATATCCCCATATTGGGATGTTTTTCGAGTATTCGCTGGAATTTTACAGCAAGCTCATTCATTACCAAATCACGTACCTTCGGGATTTAACCGGATATAGCTGCTCGTTCAAATGCCTTCGGGACATAGCCCGGTTTTAGTAACTCACACAATGCCTTCGGGACATAACCCGGATTTAATAACTCGCACGAATGCCTTCGGGACTTAACCCGGATTTAGTATCTCGCACAAAGGCCTTCGGATCTTAGTCCGGATACATTCACTTAGCACAAAGCCTTCGGGACTTAGCCCGGACATGTTGAGATGTTGCATCCTCGAGTTCAGTAGTTCATGGGAACGGTATTTACTTTTGATTGAATTCGCTTACAACAATAGTTTTCAATCAAGTATTAAGATGGCACCTTATGAGGCTTTGTACAGTCGTAAATGCCGTACACCATTGTTTTGGACCGAGCTCGGTGAAAGCAAAATTTTCGGAGTTGATTTGATTAGAGATGCTGAACAGAAAGTAAAGGTAATCCGTGAAAGTCTGAAGGTATCCACGGATCGTCAGAAATCGTACGCAGATTTGAAACGAAAAGACATCGAGTATCAGGTGGGAGACAAAGTGTTCCTTAAGGTTTCACCTTGGAAAAAGATACTCAGGTTCGGCCGTAAGGGCAAGTTGAGACCAAGATTCATTGGGCCGTACGAAATCTCCGAACGAGTTGGTCCGGTTGCGTATAGATTGATTTTGCCCCCGGAGCTTGAAAAGATTCATGACGTCTTTCATGTTTCGATGCTTCGACGCTATCGATCTGATCCATCGCACATAATTAGCCCATCGGAGGTTGAAATTCAAGTCGACATGAGCTATGAAGAAGAACCGATGCGTATCCTAGCTCGTGAAGTGAAGGAGTTGCGAAACAAAAGAGTTCCGCTAGTAAAGGTGTTATGGCTCAAACTCGGGATCGAGGAAGCTACTTGGGAGACCGAGAGCTCGATGAAAGAACGATACCCAAACCTATTTACCGGTAAGATTTTCGGGGACGAAAATTTCTTAAGTGGGGGAGAGTTGTGACAGCCCAAAGTTGACCCTAGTCGGGAAGTGGTTTCGGGACCGCTAAACCGAGTCACCGAAATGTTTGAATGTGATACTTATTGTGTAGAATATGTAATTATGAATGTGTGAAAATTTCAAGCTTCAATTTGGTTGATTTCATGTGAATTTAGTCAATAGGACTTATGTGAGAAAATTCTAAAATGTGATAGGTCAATGTGTGAGGACCTACTAGTGCATGTGGACAGAGGGGGGACTTGCATGTCAAATTCCCCCCCCAATGAGTAGTGGCCGGCCATGACAAGGAAGGATGGGCAAAACATGTCATGAAACATGTTTTGTTAGTGGAAGAATAAAATAAGGAGTATGGGTAATAAAGAAATGGAAAACAAAAGAAAAAAAAATGTGTGTGTGGTGTTTGTCCCCCCATTGCCGTGAGCTAAACAAGAGAAAGGGGGAATTTTGTTCATCCTTTTCTCATCTTCATGCTTGCCAAAAACTAGAAAGAAAAACAAAGAAAAATTTCTCATCCTTTGGTTCATCCTTGGCCAAAAATTTTAAGGAGGAAAGAAGAAGAAAGGTGAAGAGATTCGGCCATGCATGTAGCTAGGCTAAGGTATGTTTGATGATGTTCCATGAGAGGCATGCATGTTTTAGTTGTTAGCTTGAGTTCTACCTAACCCATGGTCTAAATCTTGCTATGTGATGGAAATGGCACTTGACCATGGATGAATCATTCTTGGTTGATGTTTGATGTTGTGGTGATGAGGCATGAGGATGAGTTAAGATTCGGCCTAGGTGGAGGTTGTGTTAATGCCATTGCATGCAAAATATGAAGCTTGTTAATGATGCATGTGATGATGGCTTGATGATTCTTGAACCTCCTTTTTAGCATTTTTTGTTGTGTGAGCACATATGTGCATTGGTTGCTAAATGGAGAAGAATCGGCTAGCAAGATGTGTGCTAAGGCCGAATGTAACTTTGCATGTTAATGAGCAATGCATGTGTTAAATTGATGAAAAGGGGGAGGATGCTTTACTAGTGTGTACATGTGTGTATTAAGTGTTGAAATCGACCCCAAAAATGGACATGCATATTCGGTCAAAGGCAAGAAATTAGCTAATATGTGGTGTTGATGCATGATTTTTGCATGTATGAGACTTTAATGTCTAATGTATAAATATGGGCTAAGTGCCTTGTGTTCATCTTTTGATGCCTAAAATGATGAAATCAATTTATTTGTTTGATTAAGCTCAAGAGCAAAGGGGAAATAAAACCGATAAAGGGAAGGAAAAAGTGGTTGAATAGCTAGCGGAATCGTTCGACAACACCCGAGGTAAGTTCTTGAGTAAGAGAGCTTAAATTTCGATGTGATTAAATCATGCTCTATGTGTGGCTATTGAGCCGAATGTGCAAGGACAATATGTGCCTTGTGTTTGAGTTTCGTAAACGAAAATGAAATATGAATGTACCATGAATTATTGTTAGATGTGTATGATTAATTGAATGCTGTCCGGGCTAAGTCCCGAAGGCTTTGTGCTAAGCGAATATATCCGGACTAAGATCCGAAGGCCTTTGTGCGAGATACTAAATCCGGGTTAAGTCCCGAGGGCATTCGTGCGAGTTATTAAAGCCGGGTTAAGTCCCGAAGGCATTCGTGCGAGTTGTTAAATCCGGGTTATGTCCCGAAGGCATTGTGTGAGTTACTAAAACCGGGCTATGTCCCGAAGGCATTTGAACGAGGAGCTATATCCGGTTAAATCCCGAAGGTACGTGATTTGGTAATGAATGAGCTTGCTGTAAAATTCCAGCGAATACTCGAAAAACATCCCAATATGGGGATATGTTACGTATGTGTTGAATTTAATCGAGCCCTTACAAATAAATGTTCGCTCAGTTGATAAACGAGCTACCGGCCTTCGGCCAAGTTAGTTTATTGTGTATGTACATAATGGTTGTTAATGTTGTGAAGCAAGTTTGATATCGGTAAATTGCGTATTATGAAATATTCCGTTTAGCTAAATGTGTGCTATTCTTTGTGCATGCTGGAATTCCTTGCTCAAACTTACTAAGCATAAATTGCTTACTCGTTACATTGCTCCTCTGTTTTATAGATTTTTGGTTCTCCAGCTATCGGACTCGGGATCTTGAAGTCGAAGTCGCCCACACTATCAAAGGCTCTTTTGGGTACTATTTTGGTTGAATTTTGTTATGGCATGTATAGGACTACCCATTGTTGTCTTTCGAGTACTTTATGAAATGTATAAGTGTACAGCCATGCGAAGATAGCTTGTAGAAGTGGAGTATGGCATTAGACCATTCGTATTTATGAATGTATAGATGGTTTCATGATGTAACTATGTTGGAATGGAAGTGTTGAGCAAATGATCAGCCACTAGAATGGCTAAGTATGATCATATGTGGGCTTATGTATGACAAGGCCCTAGTTGGTCCATGAAACCCCAAATTAGGTAAGGTTCACTCTGAAAACAGAAGCTGATAGCAGCAGTGGTGTGGATTGGAAAAATCACAAGAATTCGTAGGAGTGGAATTAAATAGTGAATAAATTATGTAATCGAACCTTGATAAATCTACTTTCATATGGAAGTAACGAAACAATTATAGGAACAGTACAGAAAGAGATATTCGGGTTCTTGTGGAACAGGGCCAGAACAGTTTCTGGATTCACTGTTCCGCCTTTGGAAATTCACTATAAATTGACCAGAGATAATTAGGGGTCATACCATATATGTATGGATTCCTCTCTGAGTCTAGTTTCCATAGAAACAAACGCCATCAGTATTGAAGCTCTGTGCAGAGAGATATCCCAGTCGTAATGGGAAAAGGTCAGTGTAGTCGACCCCTGTAACATGGGAGACTTTGACTAATAAACTGTACTAGTTGGCCCGACCAAAAATTCTAGAAAAAAATCCATAGGTGGGGACATGAGTCTAGTTTCAGGGAAAAATCACAAAACTGATTTTTGAGTTGTGAAACTCAAGATATGATTTTTGAAGCGACTAGTACTCAGACTGGGCAGTGTCTGGAAAAATTTTTCAAAGTTTGTTAACATCTCGTGTCCGACTCCGGTGTCGGTCTCGGGTTCGGGGTGTTACATGGTATTTCACTCTCGAAGGAAATGTGTCCTTCAACTCTACTAGAGAGAGAATGCATGAGTAAAATCCCATATGCTTCTGCTATTGGATCTATCATGTATGCCATGTTATGTACCCGTCCAGATGTCTCATATGCCTTAAGTATGACGAGAAGGTACCAAGTAGATCCCAGTGAAGGTCATTGGACCACAGTCAAGAATATCCTTAAGTACTTGAGAAGAACTAAGGATACGTTCCTAATATATGGAGGTGGGGAAGAGTTAAGTGTAAAAGGTTACACTGATGCCAGCTTCCAAACCAACAAGGATGATTCTCGATCGCAATCAAGTTTTGTGTTTTGCCTTAATGGTGGTCCTGTAAGCTAGAAGAGTTCAAAGCAAAGTACAGTAGCCGATTCTACAACAGAGACTGAGTATATTGCAGCTAGTGAAGCAGTGAAAGAAGTTGTTCAGATCAAGAAGTTCATTACTGAACTAGGGGTTGTGCCTAGCATATCAGATGCTATAGAACTTCGATATGATAACAATGGAGCTATTGCATAAGCTAAAGAACCTAGATCTCACCAGCGATCAAAACGTATACTTAGGCGCTACCATCTTATTCGAGAGATTATCGATCGAGGGGATGTAGAGATATGCAGAGTACCTACAGATGATAACATTGCTGATCCCTTGACCAAGCCTCTGACATAGCAGAAGCATAATCGTCACACTAAGTCACTTGGTACTAGATATATGAGTGATTGGTCTTAGTGCTAGTGGGAGATTGTAAGAGTATGCCCAAAGATCAATCACGAGATGGTTGTAATAACATACTTGATTTATCATGTTTATTGATATAAGGCGTTGCCATTATTATTTCAGTTTCTTTTCTGTGTACATAAATAAACTGTTTTATAATAATGTCCTGAGAATAATATAATTATTCTTAAAAGATCCTTAGTCAAGTATTATTGTTGGCTAGGACAACAATAATGTATTAAGACTAACATGTAGTTGATTGATGATAAAGAGTTGTCATTGATATGGAGTGTCAAAATCAATGCATGAATATGTGTGTTAGAGAACAACATATTGGACTGACCTACTATGAGTATGTTTCTTAGATTATTATGTAATTGTCACAACATTACTCATAGTGATTAATATGTATATGATCCTCATACTTGAGGTCATCATTATCCCAACATCATGAGTTGTATATTTTGATATAGTCAAACGAACATCGAAACTGGTTGTTCTATAAAGACTCATGTTGGATATACCACAATCTATGTAGAGGGATATGGTTGATCAATATAGGATAAGTCCCTCCTACATAATGGGAGTAATATCTTAGGCCACTTGATTGAGTGAGACTAGAAATGCATGGCCATGCTCAAATAAGTTGGTATGAGAGGTCATACTTATTTGTGTATCATAGTTCAC
Source organism: Gossypium hirsutum (assembly GCF_007990345.1). NCBI lineage: Eukaryota > Viridiplantae > Streptophyta > Magnoliopsida > Malvales > Malvaceae > Gossypium > Gossypium hirsutum. Next base: position 55,770,505 of record NC_053435.1, read on the forward strand.
TTAAGGTATCAAGAAACATGGGATGGACTATGCAAGTGTGACTATTCCATGACTTGTGTCCATTCCAAAGATATAGGACTTAAGGATTAATGCATGAAAGGTTAATCACAAAAAGGTTATGTTGAATCATGACTTCTTGTAACTTAGGTAGCAATGATGCATTGCTAGATGCCACTCATTGTTTGTAACATTAGAATCGTTCTAATATTACTGCTAACGTTACAAGAACCTATAGGGTCACACCCTATGGTTGAAATGAAAGGAGTAAAACATAGTTGGTATTGTATCCTGATTGTTAGATGAATTAAATTAATTATAGAATTAATTTAATTAGGCAATCAAATTATTGAACATACTATACGTACAAGGATGTTGTACACATAATCAGAACATAATTTCATTAGTATATGAATTTGGTTCGTATATAAGTTTAAATAAATATAGTTTACCGAAATCTTTATTATAATTAATGTAATTATAATTTTTGGTTACACATTATTATATTTATTTTAATGATGACTATTATGTTCAGATTAATTTTAATGAATTAATATTCATTAAAAGGATATACCAATTAAAAGGGTGTTATATATGGAAAGGGTAAAAACCCTAAAGAGATAATATATAAATAAGCCCGAAACTATGCTAAAGGGTCTAGCAGCCGTCAAGCATAAAACTCATTGAAATAGTTTCTGAGATTCTTCTACCGTTCATTGTCAACTGGGTGGACTACGTAGAGGTCGACATCGGAAAGGTTGCGGCTTGGTTCGATAGTGGTTCAAGATTACCGTTGCCTAGGCATCGCTGTCTACTCAAATTGAAGTTTTGGTAATTTCGAAACCTTTTATCACCCGGATACGTTCCTTACACATGGATCCATGGTTTGGATCGCCAGAATGTTTTTAATTATTTTATTTTTCCGCTGCGCCTTAGAGGCACTGGCGTTCCAACATCTCTGCCGTGTTGCTCGAGGGCATTTTGAAATGAGCCTGGGCAAACCCCTTGGTCATACACACATGGGCTTGTGCCAGGCCGTGTGGCCAAGTCAGTTTCGACCACGGGCTAGACACACAGGTGTGTGTTGTGGCCGTGTGGATAAGTCAGTATGTATGCTCTATTTTGCCACGGCTTAGACACACGGGTGTGTCTAATGCCGTATGAGCCACACGGTCTGCTCACACGAGCGTATGACTTTTGAAACTTAAAAAAATTGTTCAGTTTCAAAAAAAAATTTTATCTGTTCAGTTTAGTCCCGACCTAATCCTAATGTATGTTTATGGTCTCATTGACCTAAGAAAGTGACAAAATGTTGACGTTTGGCTATGATATGACGATGCAGGATTTTTTTTATTATGAAATGATTGCGAAATGTTCTGATATGTCCGGTAATGCCTCTTAACCCTAGTCCAGCGATGGATAAGGGTTAGGGGTGTTACATTTGGTTGGTATCAGATCTATGGTTTAGTCGGTTCTAGGACTATCATAGTGTATGTGATTCTAGCTATACATATTACATTTAACCTCCGATTGTGTGATATCTCCTGACTATAACATCCTGAAATAGGGCCTAGTTAGAATAGTAGTTTTGAGACCACATATCCGATGTTGAAATATTTATTTTATGATTATTATGAGGTCTAGAATATGAGAATATGCATGTGTTAAAGTTTCATAAAGGAATTCAATGAGTAAGGTGTCCAATTGGAAAATAAGGACCAAATTGAATAAATTGCAAAACTTGGATTCTAGAAGAAATTTGCATGAAATTTCTTTAGATTATTTATTAGAAGTCCTTAAAATAAAATTTCCCAATTTCTAAATTTTTGGACAAAAATGGGCATGTATGGATAAAATTTTAAAGAAATGGCTTAAGGGCATTTTGGTCATTTGGGTTATTAGTGAAATAAAATGGGAAAATAAGCCAAAAGTTACCTCATCTTCTCCACCTTGCTGCCGAAATTTGAGAGCCACCATAGCTAGGGTTTCTAAGTGCTTTCCAGCCCCGTTTTTAATGTTCTTCGTATTTTTGAAATCCCAGTAACTTACTATCTCCATTTCTACCCATATTTTGATTTAGGGTTCATGTATGTAAAGTGACCCATGTGTGACATGTTTATTCTTTGATGATTTATGGAGGAATATGAAAGTTGGATGTGCGTTAAACATCTTTTTCTAGATGATTTTCATGAAAAACCCCTAAAAGGACTTTTTTGCAAAAGGTGTTAAATATGTGGTAAAAATGTGAAATAATGGAAAAATGTGGGCTACCATAAGTAGAAAGAACATCCGGCTAGGCTTGGGTAATATAGAAAATTCATGCATTTCATTATACGAGCTTAGGGACCAAATCGTAAATAATGTGGAAGGTTAGGGGCAAAATGGTCATTTTGTTTGGGGGTGAAATTTAGACTCGAAAAGAATAATCTCAGGTATTAATGATTCATTTTTATTATTATAGAACCTGAGGAACAAATTCCTGAGGTTGATCGAGGAAAACGAAAGGTTTCGGAATAATCGAGACGTAAAACCGAAACGGATACTAGGTAAGTTTGAATAACTTTAAATAAACTATTAATATGCCTAATTACATGTGTTATGAACGTATGATAATTGGTTATAATGATGGCATGAAAATCCATGAAATGTGTTAATAATAATGATATGATAATAAATGTCCTGGTTGAAGTAAAAAGGGAAATTCGATGGATAAACCATGGCTTACATGACTTGAGATCCTGTATGTGTTGTAGAAAAGGATTTAGCCCGGACGGGTAATCTATTGATCACAAATATAGAAAGGATATAGCCCGAATGGATGTTCTTTGAGTGATCGAGCCTCCCGAATAATATGTGTGCATTGTGGATTTAGCATGGACGAGTAATCCGATTAGGGTCTGTATTTGGCCTGGACCAGTAATTCAGATCCAAGCTTATTATGGGTGCTTGTCGCTACAAGGGATTTAGCCTAGACTGGTAATCCCCACATCACCCTATGAGTTTACATTATGGGGGATTTCGCCTTGACTGGTAATCCCAGCGTAAGATGTGAGGTTCGTGAGAGTGCGTACTTGAGACGATCGCTCTTACAATTTGACGGTAAATGGATAAGCCATCGAGATTTTCGAGAAACTCAATGGGATTAACATGACATATAAAAATGAAAATGTTGAATGATGAGCTCATCTAAGACAATTTACATGGTGCATTGTTATGAGACTAACTTGTTGATTGAGTGTATATGATAGGGAAACCATTCCAGGCTAGTTGGTTATATTTCCTAATATGGTTGTATGTTAATTAATCGGTAAGTTTACCTTCTAGTTATTCAGGCTTACTAAGCATGTAAATGCTTACCCCTCTCTTTTCCCTGTCTTACAGAGCTCGTGAACTCCCGAAGATTGGGAGACGGTTGGAGAGTCAAAACACTATCATCTTGTCTAGCTTTGGTATATAGATACTCTTATTTTGTTCAATGGCATGTATAGGGCTTTTTTTATTTTGTTATATGTGTCATTTGATTAACCAATATGAAGGCTTATAAAAGTATATATATTCACTTGTATATGGCCATGGGAATTGGTTCATTTTGATGTAGGTTATGACCTACAAATTTGTGCATGTTCATGTTCAAATGTTCTTGTGATGATTAAATATGGTGTATTACAATTAGTCATATGTAACATGACCAAATCACATGGGGTGGTTTGCACCACAATTTTGTAATGAGTTAAGATAACGAGCCAAGCTTAATTGAGTTACAAGTCATAGAAGTCCTTAATATAAAGGGGATAACTTAGCATGTATAAAAACCGATGAGATGAGGTTTACATACAATGAGGTATATTAAGGTCATTTAAGAGTATAATTAGACCATGTCAAGTGTTATTGGAAACTATAAGTGGATATGCATATTAGAGGGTGACCAAAGGCTTGGAAAATAGCCTAACAAGGTCCATCTATTTGAAAAAGGCGACTTCAGTATCATTCAGAGCTTCGATGATTAATATATGAGACAGCTTTATTATAAACTCTTTTCTAGTTTTTGTGAAAGGTTCAACATTGGCAAAAGTGAAAATGATAGAAGATCAAGATCAACTCTGTAAAATGATATGTTTGGGGCTATCCTTTTAATGAGAAGAAAATATATCTTCAAAAAGACTGATTAAATGGTTTAGTCTGATTTGTATTATTTGATTTAAAAGATGATTGGGTTATATGTGTTTGAATCTATCCACCGGACTAGAAATGAACTTTGAACGTACATGTGTGAATTGAAGGATAATCTAGAAGAAGATTTCATACTTTTGAAGATTTGATACAGAATTATATCTATCGGAACGATTCTATCTGAGAAATGTTGTGGTAAATTGAAATTACTTTGATTTTTGAAGTTTTCCTTTTGCATAGAGATATTGTCAACCGAAACATTAGTACTTGCGTCAATGAACGGTTCAAAGTGTGTTCTAATAATAGAGTATATAGAGATATTATGTGATTCCATACGGTTAGAGCTGCATGAAAAGAGTTATGTGACATAGTTGATGATTACAAGAGTTTAAAATGTTTGACGTTGCACAGTGAGACTCAAACTTGGTACAACAAAGCTAGCACGAATTGTCAAAAATATTTTGAGTCTATAAGAAAATATTACTATCCGAGGGAAATGATTATAGTTTTGAATGATCTGAATAAGAAACTTTTGTGTACTTTACGAGCAATGAATCGTGATTCATCTTATCAGCTGATGAATAATTGTTTGATGAGTTAGAAGCTAAATAAATGTTTATTTAGTAAAGTTGTGAAGCTCTGAAATGTGTCAATAGATTATAAGTTAAAAGGGGGTCTAGCATAAATTGAATTATGATTCAGAATTTTAGATGTGGAATCAATGATTGGTTGTTGTTTTGAAATAAAGTGTTGATAGATTTTGTATCAGGACTATTCTTAATGTCGAAAAAGATAGATATTATCTGAATTATTGAAAAGAAGTCTCTCTGTATGTTTGGATTTCTCTATAGATTTCTCTCTTATTAGACCACCAGAGTTATTCTTTTCAAAGATTGCCATTTTGCACTGAGTATCAGTTTTCATTGTTTCGGATAAAAATATGAAATTTATATTGTTATTTAAAAGAAATTTTAGTAAGATGTAAGTATGAGGTTGTATTGAAATAGAGTAACGCAATTCAAAATTTTCGAAATATTTATCCGTCACTGTGTTTTATAGTTTCAAAGAAACTAAGAAAGATTGATGTTGTTTGATAAATTATTAACTGAGTATAAAAGTGACATTGTATAAGGTATCGAATGTGGCAATTACTGAACTCTGTTGTTTCTGGATCGAGCTTTATGAGGAAATGATTCACAGGATTAATGCCATCAGAAAGACTGAGCAAAAGATGAAAGTAATTTAATTCAGTTAGAAGCAGTTTCAACTTGATATGACGTATAGTGAAAGGTAGATCAAAATTTCAAATTAAATAGATATGAAAATTGAAGTCATGTGTGGATTTGAAATGTACTGTGTGGAAGCAAATCTTTAATCTACTTTTCGGTAAGATTTTCGGGGATGAAAATCCCTATGGGGGGATAGTTGTAATAGCCCGGTTTAGACCCTAGTCGGAATAGTGGTTTCAGGACCACAAATCCGAGTCAGAAAAATATTTTAATAGTATTTTCCGTGCTTAAAGTTTATGGATTGATATGTGTGAAATTTTCATATGAAAATTTAATCGTTTGTGTTCTTAATTTGATAAAATGACCTAATCGAGTAGAATGTAAAAGTTGTCTGTTGTTTGTTAAAGGGCTTAATTGATTTGTCTTATTAAAGGAGAGGTCATTATGATGCAATTAGACCATTGAAAGCATGAGTGGACAATTATGGCCTTAATATAATGGTTTATTAAATGGTTTAATATAAGGGCAAAATTGGTATTTAGTATATTATGATAATTACATAAAACCAAAAACATCATTTTGATGGTATATTCATCATCTTTGCCAATTTCATCAAAGAAAACGAAAGAAAATTAATCTTAGGGTTTTGACTATGGTTTTGATTGATTAAGGTATGATTTTTGTTTCGTTTTTGATAATTTCTACGTTTTTGTGATCGTTGCTTAGTGTTCTATCAAGCTGATGCTTAAATTTCTGATTTTGCTGATGATTTTGAAATATTCCATTGATGAAATTGTGAGCTTTGTGATGTTAGTTGTTGGAAAATAAAAGATATGTGTTGGGTTGATATATTTTGTCTTTGAATTTTTGATGAATTTGAGTAAAATGAGCTAAATTGTGAGATTTGTAAATTGAGGAACTAAAATGTAAAATAAACGAAAGAAATGGGCTACTAGGGACCTTAATGAAATTCGGGTAAGCATGGTTGTGGTCAAATTTTTAATATTTTGTGTTTTGTGAAATAGAGATTGAATTGTCAAAATGTAAAATGTTAGGGGCTAATGTGCAAATTGCTCATTTATGTGTTTTTGGATGAATTTGAGTAAATATGTGATTAAATAAGTTAAATTTTTATTGAATTAGATCAAGAAATGAGGAAATCAGATTTGGATCAGGGAAAGTCGAAAATTGACGAATAGTCGTTCCAATCCGTTCGTGTTAGTACGAGGTAAGTTCATAAGTAAATAAATGTTATTAAATTGAAATGTATGTGAATTATATGTGCTAAATTAAGTTGTTAGGGAATAAGATTGTGAAGTTGAAGTATATAAAATGTGAATTGAATTTGAGGCATTAAGTGTGCGATAAATGAAACAGCTACGGCTATTAAAATGGCACTGAGTATGAGAGATTATAACAGCATTGGCTGCGTAAATGGCACTATGTGTGCGATACCGATATAAGTTCAGTTTAACATAATGGCACTAAGTGTGCGATATAATTATAGCTTCGGCTAATTAATTGGAAATAACTGTGCGAGTTCGTTGAATGTTCAAGGATGATGAAATGAATTAGTGCTTCGAGCATTGAAGTGATAAATGTGATAGATAAGAAAGTAATGGTACAGTTATGTACGAAATGTATGTGGTTGATGATGTTAATTATGAAGTAGATGAAAAATTATGTAAATGAATGATGAAATGAGTTGGATAGAATAACTTTATTAATGCTACTTATAAGATTAAAGATGTAAAATGAAAGTAAGATATGGGTTTGAATAAGGATAAGAAATATGATGTGTTATATATACTTGTTATATGAAATTGCGGTCTTATGTTTCAGATACGAGATTTATGAAACATGAAACATGGCTTTGATGTATGATTGCTTGGTTTGAAAATTTGAATAGATAATGAAATTAAAATGGTTGAGTTGGCTATATGATTCATGTATATGAATTTGGTTTATGTGAATAAGGAAATTAGATATGTTCGAGTTTGGAAGTGTTTATAAAGTTTATATAACTTTATGTATGATTTGTAATAAATGACCATGGTTTGGTTGATGATGAAATGAATATATGTGAGCTTGATTTATATGAATGAATTTACAGTTGTTAATCAAATTTGAAAGCATGGTTATATGTTCATTGATAAATAAGTTAAGTGAATTATTCAATGTGGCTACATGAATTTACGAGTATAATGAAGGTATAAGTAATTGAGATTTGTTAATTTCGGTTTGGTGAAATTGGTTTATAAATATCATTGAAATGATTTATTTGCTTATGGCTTACTAAGCTTTCAAAGCTTACTCTGTGTGTTTTTAAATGTCTATAGAGTTTCATAGACTTGCTCGGGTTCGAAGTTGTACGAGATGTCATCACACTCTCCGGTTATCCCTTTGGTAAATAAAAGCTTTAAGATTTGGTAGTGTGGCATGTATAAGCTAGTGTTGAGATGGTTCGTTATGATTTGTGTATATAAATATAGCCATACGAAAATGGCTTAGTCATAAAGCTAATATTGTGTATATTCGATTATGTATTAAGCTTATTTTGGTAATGTTTGACATATGATTTTGGTACGTTTTGGTATAGAGAATGAACATGAAATTGGTTGATGATATTATGGACTGATTGATACATGTTTGGAGTGGAATTTGGCCAAAATGTTGCATATATGATGCTTGATTTTAGAATTTTAAGGAGGAGCTAAATGGATGGCATATTGGCCTTGTAAATGGTCTATTTTTGCCCACACAGGTAGAGACACGGGCATGTGTCTCTGTCGTGTTGCTCGAGGGCATTTTGGAATGAGCCTGGGCAGACCATATGGTCGTACACACATGGACGTGTGCCAGGCCATGTGGCCAAGTTAGTTTCGACCAAGGGCTAGACACACGGATGTGTGTTGTGGCCTTGTGGATAAGTCAGTATGTATGCTCTGTTTCGCCATGGCCTAGACACACGAGCGTGTCTAATGCCAGGTGAGCCACATGGTCTACTCATACGGGCCTGTGACCTTTGAAACTTACAAAAATTGTTAAGTTTTGAAAAAAATTTGTATGCGTTTGGTTTAGTCCTGACCTATTCCTAATGCATGTTTATGGTCTCATTGACCTAAGAAAAGGACTTAATGTTGATGTTTGACTATGATATGACGAAGCATGATTTTTTTTATTATTGTGAAATTATTGTGAAATGTTATGATGTGTCCGGTAATGCCTCTTAACCCTAGTCTGGCGATGGATACAGGTTAGGGGTGTTACATTTGGTTGGTATCAGATCTATGGTTTAGTCGGTTCTAGGACTACCATTGTTTATGTCTAAAAGACTTTATGCTGATGTGGTAATTGAATACGTTAAACGAGCTAAATGATTAGGTATGAGTTAGCTTGTAGTTTACTTGAGATAAGGTAAATAAGTAACTAGATATTTATTACTAATTATGTGTGATATAAATAAAGATTACATGTGAATTTAGCATGTGTATTGACCTTGTAAATAAATGGTATGAATATTGTAGAATTGATTCTTGAATATGTGCATATATGTGATATTGTATATTCGGCCATATAAGTGGTATAGGTACATGATGTTATATTATGGTTTTTGAGTTTATATAAATGTGTATGTGTATGTTTGACTATATTAAGACATTTTGGCTTTGAAGGTTGAATAATATTAGGCTAAATTAATTAAGTGAGCATTCGGCCAAGGTAGATTTTGTGTATGAAAATGTGTTATCTATCTCATTTGTAGGTTTGAGGTTAAACTTGATAATGATAATGAAATTTGGATTAGCTTAAAATGAGTTGATTACATCATTGGGATGTTTATTTGCTTATGACTTACTAAGCTATTATAGCTTACTTTGAGTTTTCATGTTCATTTTGTTTTATAGATTTTCGATTCAAGTTACAAGCTCGGGGATCGTCAGCAAAGTCTATCACACTATCAACCGTCTTCGGTATTTTTTTTAGGTTACAATTTGAAACTATGGCATGTATAGGCTAGTTAATATGTTTGATTTTGAGGTTGTGTATATATTAAGCCATGCAAAAATGGCTAAGTATAAAGTTTGATTTTGAGGTTGTGTATATATTAAACCATGCTAAAATGGCTAAGTATAAATTTTAAGTTTAAGCATATTTCGGTTTTGGTACATATATATATGTGTGAGGTGTTTGACATATTTGCTAATGGTTTTGTAATTATGGTTATGGTTTAAGTCTATTTTGGAAGCTTCATGCATGCAATGCTATATGTATATGGTATATTTGGTATATTGATGATGATATAGTCATGTGGGATGATATGAGTAAATAGGTAAAAAGTTTATGTTATATATGTACGATATGAATTAATATAATAATTTGAGTATGATTCAAATTGATATAATTATATGTGCATAAATTTGTGATGAGTAGAAAGGAATATTTAATTTTAATATATTGCTTGTTATGTGATATAAATATAAAAGTATGATAAACATGCTGTGTGGATGTGATATATATATGTTATGCAATATTTTTGAAGTTAGATGAAACAGACATATGGTACAAATTATTTATATGAAATGAAAGGATGTATGTTTGCATGTTTTAAAGTATGTGCGAATAACTTATAAAATAATAAGTTATTTTATATTAAAATTATTCCAATGCCTTAAGTATATATATTTGGTATGTGAAATGACATATACTTGGTTATGAATTTATCATTCAAGTTTCATGATTCTTTGGGTTGTATTGACTAAATGTAAAATTTGGAAATTATATGAATTATAGAATTCAAGTACTTTAGTTTGGTTTAAAATTTTATTTAGATGATTAATACTGAAATGAAAGTTTGTTCTGAGTTGTATTTTGTTTGGTAATGCCTCGTAAGCCTAATCTGAGAACAGATATGGGTTAGGGGTGTTATATTTATTGGTATTAGAGCTACGGTTTAGTCGATTCTAGGACTAACGTAGCATGTGTGAGTCTAGCTATACATGCCATAATATTTATTGCGATAGTGTGATGACTTCTGACATTTGAAAATGTTCTTTCATATAGTAAATGGATCTCGACAGAGCTATAGCTGATGATGTTGAGAGCATAGTGCCCGCTCCCGCACAAGGGACAGTTTCAGTTGAATCTCGGCCGATCTCGAGTAGCCATGAGGGGCAGGCTAAACAAGCCTTCTATTAAATGCTGAATGAATGCTTTACTCAATATATCCGAACAAACCCGGGCTACACAATAACATCCACCCCCGAATAATCCATCTCTGATACCTATGGTAGCGCTGATGATTGATCCAATGAGATTTCACAAGCCTCCTGTTGATAAAATCAGAAAACACGGGGCTAAAGAATTTAGATCTGCTGATGATGATGCTGAGTGAGCTGAATTCTGGCTTGATAATACTAACCGTGTGTTTGATGAGTTATCTTGTACCCCGGATGAGTGCTTAAAATGTGCCATATCCCTGCTATTAGACACCGCATATCATTAGTGGAATACACTAGTATCGGTGGTTTCGAAAGAGCGAGTGACCTGGGAATTCTTTCAGACTGAGTTTCGTAAGAAATATATCAGCTAGGGATTCATTGATCAGAAGCGCAAGGAATTTCTCGAACTAAAACAGGGTCATATAACTGTGATAGAATATGAGCGAAAATTTGCGAGACTCAGTCGATATGCCTGTGAGTGTGTTTCAACTGAAGCTATCATGTGTAAAAGATTCGAAGAGGGATTGAATGAAGACATTAAATTGCTGGTTGGTATACTTGAAATCAAAGAGTTCGTAGTACTTGTTGAGCGAACTTGCAAAGCTGAAGAACTCGGGTAAGAGAAAAGAAAAGTTGATTTTGAAGCTAGAGATTCCAGTAAAAGATTATCGGGTAAGACTTTTGACTCAGCATCGAAGAAGATCAGAGATGATTCTAGTCGATTTAAGGATACTGCGGGCTTTTCTAGATGAGATCGAGATCGACCCCTTGTTAGTTCACAAGCTACTTCGATAGCTAGTGTTGGAAATGTTCGATAGAATAGAGTCGAGTGCAAGCATTGTGGTAAATGGCATTCTGGAGATTGTAGATTGCATGATCGGTCTTGTTTTAAATGTGGATCGATGGATCACTTTATCTGAAATTGTTCGATGTTAGCCAAGCAAAATACTATTCAGAATGTGAGACCGAGTAATATGTCAGTGCGAGGCAAACCATCCAGGCATTCAGGTAATGTAAGTGGTAGTCAGAGAGGGATGACAGATACAGCAGTTTGATCTAAGGCTCGTGCACCTACTAGAGCTATGCTATGCGCGCCCGTGAGGAGGCTTCTTCCTCAGATGTTATTACCAGTACTTTCACTCTTTATAATATTAGCGTTATTGCATTGATTGATCCTGGTTCGACTCATTCATATGTGTGTGAGACATTAGTATCCGGTAAGCCTTTGCCTGTTGAGTCTACTGAGTTTGTGATTCGAGTATCAAACCCCCTAGGCTGGTGTGTTCTGGTTGACAAAGTGTGTAAAAATTGCCCGTTGATGTTTCGAGATTCATGCTTTTCGGCTGATTTGATGTTATTACCTTTCGACGAGTTCGATATAATTTTGGGTATGGATTGGCTGACTTTGCACGATACCGTTGTTAATTGCAAAAGAAAGACCATTGATTTGAGATGTCAAGATAATGAGATTATTCGGATTAAATCTAATGATCTGAGTGGTTTACCAGCAGTAATATCTTCGATGTTAGCTCGAAAGTATGTGAGAAAAGGTTGTGAAGCTTACTTTGCTTATGTGCTTGATAGTAAAGTGACTGAAAAGAAGATTGAATCTGTACCAATTGTGTGAGAGTATCCGGACGTGTTTCTTGAAGAATTGTCGGTTTGCCATCTATCTGAGAGGTAGAGTTTGGTATTGAGTTAGTATCGGGGACGACTCTGATTTTAATAGCTCTGTACCGGATGACACCTACTGAATTAAAAGAATTGAAAGCTCAGTTGCAAGAGTTGACAGATAGAGGTTTAGCGCAACCGAGCTTCTCCCCCTGGGGTGCACTTGTGTTATTTGTGAAAAAGAAAGACGGAACAATGAGAATGTGCATCGATTATAGACAGATCAATAAGGTGACCATAAAGAATAAATATCCGTTGCCACGGATTGATGATTTGTTTGATCAGCTGAAAGGGGCTATAGTGCTTTCGAAGATATATTTGAGATCTGGCTACTATCAGTTGCGAGTTAAAGACGCTGATGTGCTGAAAACTGTCTTCCGAACGAGGTATGGACATTATGAGTTTCTAGTTATGCCTTTTGGACTTACTAATGCACTTGCTGTTTTTATGGATTTGATGAATCGGATCTTTAGACAGTATTTGAATTAGTTTGTGGTTGTGTTTCTTGATGATATATTGATCTACTCCCGTGATGAAACCGAACAAGCCGAACATTTGAGACGTATGTTACAGACTTTGTGAGAAAAACAGTTGTATGCGAAGTTTAGTAAATGTGAGTTCTGGTTACACGAAGTTAGTTTTCTGGGACATGTTGTTTCAACATCAGGTATTCGGGTTGATCCGAGCAAGATTTCAGTAATACTTGACTGAAAACCTCCGAGAAACATTTCTGAAGTCCAAAGTTTTCTAGGACTTGCTGGTTACTATAGACGATTTGTGAAAGGGTCCTCAATGATTGCTGTAACACCCCAAACTCGGCCCAGACGTTATGGCCGAATCCGACGTGCCACATTGAAGTTAAGAATCCACGTTTCGCTTTAGTATTTTAATAAACCGTCTTTTGTTAAGGCTTAACCAAGTGAATGGAAGCTGTGCACCAGGTAGGTATCCAAAAACAGAGGAGGTGAGCCATGGAGGCTGCTTAAGTACCAAGCTCTTCGATTGGATCCAATCCTAGACATGCCCACAACCATTGCCACACTTTGATAACCGAGTTGAAATTCATTTGAGTAGATATCTTTGATAAACCGATTAATCGTGTCGTTACATTATTTTGAAAACGAGTATCATTTTGAAAACGCGCCCTAAGTCTAGCCCATTTGAAGTATTATCAGAAATATTTAGAGTTATTAAAAATAAAATAATCCCAGGAAGAAAATAAAGTTAAAATGGCCTTATTACAATCCCAAAAAAAAGAAATAGTAATTAAGATAAACTAAAGAAAACCAGTTACTTATTTTAAAGTTCAAAAGCGATCACCGTGGCCACTCTGAATCCCCTTCGGCTCCAAGTTCCCACATCAAGGCTCACCTGCAAGGTTAAGGAAGGGGGTGAGTTTGGAAACTCAGTGTGCAACAAGCCCCTTTCAGAGCCCAAACCAATATCAGCATACTGGGCCTAAGCCCAAATTCAGTCTCAACATATACTGGGTCGAAGCCTTTTCATTATTCATATCACTGGGCCGAAGCCTTTTCATTTTTCATATCACTGGGCTGAAGCCTTTACTGTAAACGGTATGGCCCATAGGCCCATTTCAAAACCATATGCAATGTTAATGAAAATATGCAAGCCGATTTGGGGAGACTACTCAACCAACCATCCGCTACCCTCCACCCGTACCAACCAAGCTCTCCATGTGGGGAATAACTCAACCCACCCAACCAAACTCTCCACTGGCAGCATAGCTGCTTTATCATATAACTGGAGGCCTTGCCTCTTTTAATAACTGGGGCAAAGCCCTTTTTGATGAATTGGGGCAAAGCCCTTTTCGGTAAACTAGGGAAAAGCCCTTTTGCACTTCCTCCATTTATAACAAAACCCAACCCACGCATATATGAACATATCATGGCATATCAAGTGCATATCATGGCATATCACGTACAATACAGTATCACATGCATCTTTATTATAACATATCCCTAGGGGTATAATGGTCATTTTCACCTAGGGGCAAAATGGTCATTTTCACATTATAAGGGTAATTTCATTATTTTATCAGTTATTAGAGTTTTGCATGCTCATTACCAATTATTAACAATTTCAGCGATTCTAGCCCATTCTTAGTAAAACCGAGTTATTAGGCCAAAAACCCCTAATGGGCCCTACTTAGCCGACCTAGTCATCTAGGCCCATTTAGCCTATCTTCTATAATGGTATTAATTGTCTTAATATGCAACTTATCAGGATTCCATTTTCTACCAACTTACCCAAATGGGCCCGAAAGCCCATTGGGCCCGATTTCAGCCCCTCGAGGCCCAACTTACCGTGATGCAGAAAATCCTGCCCTTACTTGTTCCAACGATCCCGATCATCAAACTTAGCGTATCTACTAACCTATCAGCTATCGCATGCTCACAAGTCCTCGAAATGCTGGAATTTCGGCATTTCGGCATATATTGATTTTAAGCTACAGAAGAGGGTTCGTTACACACCTGTTTTGTGACGTTCGCCAATAAAGTCTCCCACGACAACCTACAATTATTTACCACCATTCTTAGTCTACGCAACAAGCTAATCAAACCCAAATCTTACCTTACCAAAATCGGCCAAAGAATCCCTAACAACCATAAGTCACTTACCTTCACCGAGTCTGCTGCTCGATCCAAGTTTTCCAAATCGATACCCCAAGCCTTGCTGCTCCTCCAATGTATCTACCCCACTATACAAACCATAAAAATCAAATGAAAAAGCCCAATAAGGCCTATATCTCAAATCAGCAACCTCCCTAAACTATAGGGGTTTCGGCTTTTGTCAACAGTTATACTACTGAATCGATTGGAGTTTGAATACTTACCATAATCTTCCTTTTTGAACCGATTGAAGCTTAGCAGATGAAGGAATTAAGCACCAAACAGTGAAGGAAAAAGAAGGTTGTTGGTCAACAAGAAATCGGCACCAACAAGTTTCATAGGTTTCGGCTTTTGTGACCTTTTGGCAAAAGTGAAGATAAGTAAAGAAGTAGTAGATGAACGGAAGGGAATAGTGGACTGGTTTCGGAAAAAGAAAAGGAAGGAAAGATGGATGGAAGGGTGGTAGTTTTGGCTAGAGAAGAAGAAAGAAAAAAAGAAAAGAATAATCCTATGGTTTACAGAAGAAAACGACACAACTAATCTCCTAAATGCCGAAATACTAACCTAATATTCCTCTACCGAAATCCCCTCTCTAATCCCCATTATTCAGCCAACTCTAAGCCTCCCTTCCAATCCCTGAAATCTTTCTCCTTATCACTCCTTAATCCATGCGTTTGACTGATTTAAACACTCTCCAACAGAGTTCCATTCGGCTTTCAACTTCTGCATTCACAAGGCATAAAAATAACATCACATTTGCCATCACAGAGAATAAAACCCAGGTTTCCCCCAACCACTTACACGCCACCTTTTTAGCTCCTTAGTGGCGTCACTTAGCCACTTTGCCAGGGGCTCCTTTGTGATGCATTTTACCAATAACTTTTAATAAAGCCATCAACCCAAAGCCCCTAACTCCTTAAGTCCAAAGTTCAAAAATTCTTCTGAGTTTTGGTCATCACATGGGCCTTTCATAAGCCTATTTACTTATTCCAACTATGATTTTTCACTACAAAATACCAAATTTTAAAAATTTTACCAAATTCTCAGAAATTTCGAAAAACCAAAAAATCAAGATGTTACAACTCTACCCTCCTTAAAGAAATTTCGGCCTCGAAATTTACCTGATCCAAACAGTTGAGGATATTGTTGATGCATTGCCTCCTCGGACTCCCAAGTAGCTTCTTCTTTGCCATGGTTTCTCCAAAGTACCTTCACCAGTGGGACTGACTTCCTTCTCAGCACCTTGACGTCATGATCAAGTATTTGAATAGGTTCCTCTTCGAAGGTCAAATCCAACTGTACTTCAATTTCTGCAACTGGCACGATATGAGTTGAGTCAGAACGATATCGCCTTAGCATGGACACATGAAAGACGTCGTGAATACGATCCAATTTTGGAGGTAACTCCAGCTGATAAGCCACCGAACCTATCCACTTAAGGATTCGATAAGGCCTAATGAACCGTGGACTCAACTTGCCCTTCTTACCAAACCTCAATATCTTCTTCCAAGGCGATACCTTCAAAAAGACCATGTCCCTTACAGCATATTCAATATCTTTACGCTTCAGATCAGCATAAGACTTTTGTCGATCCACTGCCTCCTTTAACCAATTCCTGATCACCTTAACCTTGTCTTCAATATCTGCTACCAACTCTGGACCAAGTACCTGCCTTTCCCCCAACTCTGCCCAACAAGTAGGCAAACGACACCTTCGCCCATATAGTGCCTCGTAAGGAGCCATCTGAATACTTGCTTGGTAACTGTTGTTATACGTGAACTCCGTCACTAAAGTCGATAACACTACCCCTCAACATATCTTCTAGAATCTGAATGACCCTCTTTGACTGCCCATCCGACTGAGGGTGAAAAGCCGTACTAAAATCCAATCGCGTTGCCAACGCCTCGTGCAACTTCTACCTAAACCGAGATGTAAACCTTAGATCTCGATCAGAAATTATTGATACTGGCACTCCATGCAACTGCACTATCTCTGCCACATACAACTTGGCCAACTTCTGAAGTGAATAATCGGTTCAGACAGGTATGAAATGGGCAGATTTCGTCAACCTATCCACAATCACCCAAACTGAATCCTTCTTGGAAGGTGTCAATGGCAAACCACTTACAAAATCCATAGTTACCCTTTCCCACTTCCAAAGTGGTATCTTTACTGGCTGTAACAATCCTGAAGGTAGTTGATGCTCGGCCTTTACTTGTTGACACGTCAAACATTTTCCCACAAATTCAGTCACTTCTCGCTTAAGCCCAGGCCACCAGTATAGCTCTCACAAGTCTCGATTCAACTTACTCCCTCCTGGATGCATAGCACAAGGTCCACTATGTGCCTCCCTTAAAATTATAAATCTCAAGTCAGAGTCCTTCGGCATACAAATTCTTCCTCGAAAACAAAGAACCCCATCATTATTTACTCCAAAGTCTGGATTCTCCCCCTTATCAACTTACTGAAACCGAGAAACCAACGACTCATCCACCAACTGCTACTTCTTAATCTGCTCCACCCAAGTGGATCTCACTTGTAATTCTACCAATAAGCTTCCATCGTTATACAAACTTAAACGAGCAAACATTGCCTTCAATTCCGCCACAGTCCTTCAACTTAATGCATCAGCCACGACATTTGCCTTACCTGGATGGTACTCAATCGAACAGTCATAGTCCTTTAACAACTCTATCCACCTTTTGAGTTAGCAAGTACTTAAGACTCTTATGATCCATATAGATAATGCATATCTCCCCATACAAGTAGTGCCTCTATATCTTAAGCGCAAAAATCACCGCTGCCAACTCCAAGTCATGAATAGGATATTTTACCTTATGAGGCATAAGCTGTCGTGAAGCATAAGGGACCACTTTACCCTCTTGCATCAACACGCAGCCCAAACCTACATGTGACGCGTCACTGTACACGGTGAAATCCTTACCAGACTCTCGCTGAATCAACACTGGTGCCTCAATCAGGACCTTTTTTAACTTCTCAAAGGCCTCTTGTTGCTTACTTGTCCAAACAAATGGTGCTCCCTTCCTTATAAGTTTCGTTAATGGCGCTGCCAACACCGAAAATCCTTTCACAAACCTTTGATAATAGCTTGCCAACCCCAAAAAACTCTGGATTTCTGTTACTGACCTTGGTGGCTTCCACTCCAGAATCGCCTCAATCTTTCGAGGGTCTACCTTGATCCCCTCAGCAGACACAACATGCCCCAAGAAAGTTACTTCCTTCAGCCAAAACTCACACTTACTAAACTTTGCATAAAGTTGCTTTTCCCTTAGCACTTGCAGCATAATACGAAGTTGTTCATCATGCTTCTCTTCCGTTTCCGAGTACACTAAGATATCATCGATAAAAAAGACTACGAACTGATCCAAGTATGGCTGAAACACCCGATTCATTAAATCCATGAATGCTACCGTGCATTAGTCAAACCAAAGGGCATAACCAGAAACTCGTAATGACTATATCGAGTTTTGAATGCCGTCTTATAAATATCCACTTCTTTGACTCTCAACTGATGGTATCCTGACCGAAGGTCAATCTTAGTAAATACCGAAGCTCCTTTCAGTTGGTCGAACAAATCGTCGATTCTGGGCAAAGGATACTTGTTCTTGATCGTCAGCTTGTTCAACTGCCGATAATCAATACACATCCGCATGGTCCCATCTTTCTTCTTTACGAACAGCACTGGTGCGCCCCACGGATAAATACTTGGTCGTATAAACCCTCTATCCAATAGTAAGTGAATCTGAGCTTTCAGTTCCACCAACTCCTTCAGTGCCATCCTATAAGGCGCAATGGACACTAGAGCTGTTCCAGGTAACAAGTCAATTCCGAACTCGACTTCTCTGTTTGGAGGTAATCCAGGAAGTTTTTCCGGAAATGCATCTTGAAACTCTTTGATGGTCCTAACTGACTCCACAGTTATCCCCTCAGGTTCAGCTTGACTCACAAATGCTAAAAACACCTCACAACCTTTCCGGATCAACTTCTCAGCCCTTAAAGCCGAGACAACATTGGACAGATAGTTCCTTTGCTCCCCTATGACCATTATCTCCTCATCCTTGGCAGTTCTTAGCACCATTCTCTTAGCAGCACAATTGTAACACTGAATTTGGGCCTAGAAGTTTTGGGCCTTGAGCATGGGAGCGATTGAAGGCAGCTTATAATATTCTGTTGTGCGTGAAAATTTCATAGTTGAAGGCTTGTTTTAGTGGTTAAGTGTAACGTCCCCACACCCAAAACCGTCACTGGAGTCGAGCTTGAGGGGTTACCGAACATAATTTATCAAATTAAGAACTTCAAATTATTTGTTTCTACATTCACAGCTTTCTAGCTACCCGCGTCACAGTTACAAGAAAATTCATATCTCTAGTTACGAAACTCAAAATCAAGATCCGTAAATTTTCCCTAAATCTAGACTCATATATCTATTTACTAATTTGTTTCTATAATTTTTGGTTGGGGCAATTAGTACATTTTATTAGTTAAAGTCTCCCCTATTTTAGGGTTCGACTGCTCTGAAATCTATGTATTACGAATCATATATCTCTCTATACAGAATTGAAATGACTACGAGGTTTATTTTTCTTAAAACTAGACTCAATAAGGAATTTATACATATAAAGAATGACTTCTAATTATTTTTGTACAATTTATTATGAATTTTTAAAGTCAGAATAGAGGATCCAGAAATCACTCTGGCCCTGTTTCACAAGGTTTCAAATATCTCATAAAATATAATTTATATGCTTGTTTTTTTTATCCATATGAAAATAGACTAATTAAGCTTCAATTTCATAACTTTATCATAATTTAATTCCATTTATACTATTTTTAGTGATTTTTCAAATTCATGTCATTGCTGCAGCAATATTCTGTTTTAAGGCAAATTTCATCTTTTCATGAGTTGTTATGAACTAGATAACCTATTAAACTTCCATGATATCAAACATGATCTAAATTTAACCATCACCATGACTTATCAATATCAAACATTTTCTCATCCAATCATGGTCATATCATAAAATTATTTACACAAAATAAGTATATTGCTATACATGCCATACTTAAGTTTTACAAGCCATTTACCCAGATGAAAGTCCTTTGGATAGTGTGATCGAACCTTCGACCCGTCTCGATTCTCGAGCTGGCTTATTCAAAACTACAATAAATAAAGAGGAGGGAGTAAGCATAAATGCTTAGTATGTTCATATGTAAATAACAAGTAACATAACAATACAAATATACCAAACAACTTTAGCATGGTATCACCAAAACATATGTCATATTTCTAAACATCATTCATCATCTTACCACCTTATCGTTGTTGTATCTATTATCAACCCGAGGGTTAAGAACATACTTGTCCAAAGTGTCCATTTCACAACACTTACCAATATGTCGCTTGCATCTTAAGTGTTCTTTCATTTCACTAGAAATTTCACCCGTTGAACTCATCGGAATACAACTCGGATACACGGATAATTTGCACATAAGTGCCTCATATGTAATCAAGAAATCATGTAACCCGCCCCTAAGTGAACTCGGACTCAACTCAACGAGCTCGAGCGTTCGCATCCATAAGTGAACCCGAACTCAACTCAACGAGTTCGGATGCTCAACCATCCTAGTGACATGTCACTTGTATCCTAATCTATTCCTAAGGTTCAAAGGGGCTTTTTCCCTCGATCTCACATTTTTCATCTTCCATGGAATATCGGAACCGATACTCGGTAGCAATTCATATTTATCAAGTAGTAAACATAATTTGCATATTACTCAATATTAACCACAAAGCATAATATTTCACGATTAAAAATCAGCATATCATATAATTAACATTAATAACTTAAAATAACATTTATGCTACATTATTTACACATGAACTTACCTTGGTACCAAAATATAAAGATTTTGCAATTTAGTCCACAATCTTTTCTTTTCCTCGATCGCGACTTGAATCTCGTTTCTCTTGATCTATAATGCCAAATTAATCTTATTTAATACATACATTCATCAAAACAGCATTTAATACGAACTTTGGAAAAATTACACTTTTGCCCCTAAACTTTTGCATAATTACACTTTTGCCCCTAGGTTCGGGAATTAAACTTTATTCATTATTCTTATGTTTTATAACATGCTGATCATTTTTCCCTTCTATGGCAACATCAAATTCTTACTCTAACATAAACTTGTGACTATTAGGTATTTTTGCCGATTAAGCCCTTTTACTCGTTTTCACTCAAAACCGAGTAGCACAAGTTGTCTAACATAATTTAAAACCCCATATTCTATCATAAAACATCAAAATACACAAATTTCACCTATGGGTATTTTTCAAATATAAACCCTAGGTTGAATTATTGCTAACATAACCTTAATCGAGCTACCAGGATTCCAAAAACGTAATGAACATTAAAAACGAGGCTTGGAATCACTTACTATGGAGCTTGGAAGCTTGAAACAAACCCTAACTATGGAGAACCCTTGAAATTTCGGCCTAATGAAGAAGATGGACAAAAATTGGCTATTAATTTTGTTTTTAATTCATTTTAATAACTGAATGACCAAAATGCCCTTACTACTAAACTTTCCAAAAATTCCTTCCATGTCCTAATTTTGTCCATGAACTTAAAATTGGTCAAATTGCTATTTAAGATCTCCTAATTAATATTTCAATGCAATTTCTGTGACAGCCCTAAAGTGACCCTGTCGGGAAGTGGTTTCGGGGCCACAAAACCGAGTCATAAAAATAATTAGCTGTCATATTTGATGCTTATTATATGTATATATGCATGTGTGAGAATTTCATGTTTGAATTTTGTCAATTGTAAGTGAATTTTATCAAATAGGACTTATGTGAGAAAATTTAGAAATGTGCTAGGCAAATGTGAAATGGCCTATTAATGCATTTTGTGAAAATGATGGGTTTGCATGTCAATTTACCCAAATTTAAGCTTAATGGCCGGCCATGCTATGAGTGGAGACATGTCACAAACATGTTATGTTAGTGATGTATGTTAGGAAAAATAAAATAAGGAGTATGGGTAATAAAGAAATGGAAAAAAAAAGAGAAAGAATGTGTGTGATTGTCTCCCCCCCCATTGCCGTGAGTGGAGGAAAAGAAAACAAAAAAAAGTGTTCATCCTTTGGTTCATCCTTGGCCGAAAATTCTAAGGAAGAAGGAAGGAGTTCTTGCTTCATGTTTGGTTTGGAAGAGGATTAGGAGGAGGTTCGGCCATACTTGTATCTAGATTAAGGTATGTTGATGTTGTGCCATGAGATTCATGCATGTTTTTAGTTGCTAGCTTGAGTTCTAATTAGCCATGGTTCAAATCTTTGCTATGTCATGGGGATGATATTCGGCCAAGGTGGATTTTGTGTTAATGTCATTGCATGCTAAATGTGAAGCTTGTTAATGATACATGTGATGGTGGATTGATTAACTCTTGGATTTTCTTTTTAGCATTTTTGAGTGAGACATTAAGTTCTTTGTTTAACCATGATCAAAATTGAAATGGTAAGGTGTTGTGATGTATTCGGCCATGGTACATCCATAAGTATGATTTATGCTTATTGCATGGTAGGTAAGATTTGTGTTTTGGATTTATGTTTATGTTTGGTTATAATCAACCTTGTGATTCGGCTCTTACACACATATATATATATGTTTGCACATGATGTATTGGCATGACATATATAATATCTCAAGGTATATATTTTCATATGATGGTGTTTCAGTTATGGAGTAAATGATGGATGCGTATTGAGTTATAATATGTAATGCATTAGTTAGTAAAATGTATGCCATTTGTGTGTGGTATTAAGTATATAATTGGCCTCAACATAAACATGCATATTCGGCCACATGAATGAGTACATAGGTTGATGTGTTTGTTCGGCCATAGGTAAGCATATTGAAGGATTTATCTTGACTTAGAAAATTCGGCTAAGGAGAATACTAACTAATGTGTTGAGTTTGATTCATGATTCCGTACATATGTGACTTTGATGTCTAATGAATTATATATGGGCTAAGTACCTTGAGTTCCTCTTTTCGATGCTCAAATGATTAAATCAATTTATTTGTTAAATTAAGCTCAAGAGCAAAGGGGAACTAAATCCGATAAAGGGAAGGAAAAAGTGGTCGAATAGCCATCGAAATCGTTCGACAACATCCGAGGTAAGTTTTCGAGTAATGGAACTTAGATTATGATTTGATTAGATCATATTTTAAGCAAATCAAAATCATGCTCTTTGTATGTGGCTATTGAGCCGAAATGCAAGTGTGATAAGTGTCTTGTGTTTGAGCTTTGGTAATGAAAATGAAATACGGATGTGTCATGATTTATTGATAAATGTGCATGGTTATTCGAATGATGTCCGGGCTAAGTCCCGAAGGCTTTGTGCTAAGTGACTATATCCAGACTAAGATCCGAAGGCATTTGTGCGAGTTACTAATTCCGGGCTAAGCCCAAAGGCATTGGTGCGAGTTACTAATTCCGGGCTAAGCCCGAAGGCATTGGTGCGAGTTACTAAATCCGGGTTAAGTCCCGAAGGCATTTGTGCGAGTTACTATAACCGGGCTATGTCCCGAAGGCATTTGAACGAGTAGCTATATCCGGTTAAATTCCGAAGGTACGTGATTCGGGAATGAGCGATCTTGCTGTAAAAATTTCAGTTAATACGCTTGTAAAATCCCAACAATGAGGTATGTTTCGTGTGTGTATTGGAATAGTTGATTCCCTTCGAATAATATTCGCTCAGTAAATTTATGAGTTTCCGGCCTTGGCTAAGTTGATCTTTTGTGTGTGAATATAAGGGTTGGTAATGTGAAGTAATTATGATATTGAGAATTTGTGCATATGAAATTATCCGTTTAGTTATATGAATGCTATACTTCAGTTGTGCTTAAATTCTTTGCTCAAACTTACTAAGCACTAAATGCTTACTCCGTTTCTTTGATTCTCTGTTTTATAGATTTTGGTTCGTCAGCTATCGGACTCGGGAATTTTGAAGTCGAAGTCACCCACACTATCAAAGCCCCTTTTGGTGCACTTTTGGTTGAACTTTGAAATGGCATGTATAGGACTACCCTTTTTGTTGTGGGTCATGGACCCTTTGGATTTGTATAATTTTGGATAGCCATGCGAAAATGGCTTATATATGTTTGAGCATAATGTTATAATCATTTGGTATGGATATGGTTATTGAGAGGTGTGGATATGCTTAACAGGGATTGGCCATGGGAATGGTTAATCACTATCATAATTTGTGCTATTTATGCTAAAAGGGCTAGTTGAATCATGGAAACTATGAAATAGGTAAAGTCTACCTTAAAGGCAGATGCTGACAGCAGCAGTGATGTAGATTTGGAAAATCACTAAAAATAGTAGGAATGGAATTAAATAGTGAATAAATTATGTAAACGAACCTTGATGAATCTATTTTCATAGGAAAGTAATGAAACGATCATATGAATAGTATGTTAAGAGATATTCAGGTTTTCATGAGACAGGGCCAGAACAGTTTCTGGATTCCCTGTTCCGACTTTGGAAATTCATTATAAATTAACCAGAGATAATTATAAGTCATGTCATATATGCATAGATTCCTTTTTGAGTCTAGTTTCTACAGAAATAAACGACATCAGTATTGAATCCTTGTACAGGGAGATATCCAAGTCGTAATGCGCAAAGGTCAGTGTAGTCGATCCCTATAACATGGGAGACTTTGACTAATAAACTGTACTAATTGGCCCGACCAAAAATTCTAGAAAAAAATTTGTAGATGCATATATGAGTCTAGTTTCAGGGAAAAATCACGAAACTGATTTTCGAGTTGTGAAACTCAGGATATGATTTTTAAGGTGATAGTTACGCAGTTAGTCAGCTTGCCTGGAAAATTTAAAATGGATTGTGCAAAGAAGTGATTTAAGTCTGCAAACCCCTCGTGTCCGACTCCGGCGACGGACTCGGGTACGGGGTGTTACAATTTCATACTAAAAACTTCTAGAATGCAAATTTTACAACTTATTCGATTTAGTCCCTACTTTCAATTTAAGCACTTTAGGCATAGAATTTCATCACGAAATTTTCACACAATCATGCAATCATATCATAATCATCAAATAATTATAAAATAATTATTTCTATCTCAGATTTGTGGTCACGAAACCACTATTTCGATTAAGTCCTAATTCAGGATATTACATTAAGTGTGCTGAGAAGTGTTGGAGAAGTCCTGGGTTCAAACCTGGACTCTAGCAAAAATTTTGGTTTAAGGTGAATCAAACCCTGGGTGTAGTACGTAGGCCTTAAGAATATTGTTGGAGAAATTGTCACACAAAAAGGCTTGTGGCTTAGTGGAAAGTAGCGTGTGGAGCATTTAAGGGGAGGCATGGGTTCGAATCCCATGGCAAGCAAAGAGCATTTATTTTGCTAACAGGGGGCGACAAGAGTTGGTGTTTAATTTTAACTCTGATGATGGGGGGATCCCACATCGGGAAGCTAACATAAGAGTGGATGTGAAGCTGGCTTTAAATATAGAGAACCATGAGGAGAGTAAAGGTACCTTTCTTGGCTGATCCCTTTCGCTTTATGGCGTGCTCGTTTGGGTTGGGCGTCGGCTAAGAGTGCTCAGAGCGTGGATTAACTCCAGTCTCCTATCAGGTGTATATTTTCTCGCTACTCTAACTATAGGATGGCTACTTCGGGCCGCGATGGGCCGAAAGGGGTCATGTGGGCCTAATAGGCCTACGGGCCCAATTGGATAAGTTGTTTGATTGTGTAGTAAATATTGGACTAGGCTAGGTGAATCTCATATTTGTGGCTAGATTTGGGCTAAAAGGGCCACACGAGCGTGTGGGCCCATTTGGGCTGAGAATAGGCTTTAGGCCCATTCGTATTGTTATCCCTGTTTAGAATACTTTAGTTTACCAAATTACTGAAATGCCCTCGATTTGTAGAATTACCATTTTACCCTCGATTTATAGAATTACTGTTTCAACCTCGATTTACAAAATTACTGTTTTACCCTCAATTTATAGAATTAGCATTTTACCCTCGATTTACAGAATTACCGAAATACCCTTGTAGGGTAGATTTACCGAAATACCACTGTAGGGTAGAATTACCGAAATACCCCTGTAGGATAGAATTATCGAAATACCCCTGTAGGGTAGAATTACCGAAATACCCCTGTAGGGTAGAATTATCACAATACCCCTATAGGGTAGAATTACCGAAATACCCTTGTTGGGTAGAATTACCGAAATACCCCTGTAGGGTAGAATTACCGAAATACCCCTGTAGGGTAGAATTACCGAAATACCCCTGTAGGGTAGAATTACCAAAATACCCCTGTAGGGTAGAATTACTAAAATACCCCTACAGGGTAGAATTATCGAGATACCTTGTGGGATAAAATTACCATTTTGCCCCTAAGGTGTTAAATGACTATTTTGCCCTTGTGGGCAAGTGACTAACTTGGATTGTGTGGTTGACGGATTTGATTGTGAATATATGTTGGTGATATGATTGACTTGACTGTGATTGTTTGATTCAAATATGGGCATGACATTCTACATACGTGACATGTTGCATGGGTTGGGATTTTGTACGAAGGAAGATCTGATCTGTTAGGATCGCATGGTTGCTTGACGACTGTGGATCCACCGAAGGCTTAAGAGCCGTATATTCGTACTGATTTGATAAGGTCGCACGGGTTGCCCAAGACGACTGTGGACCTTGAGTGCCGATCATATTTACCCGAGGCTGTGTGCCGACTATATTACCGTCGCTGATGGCTATGTGCCTAACATGATACAGCTACCGATGGCTTAAAGCCTTCTGATTATGGCTTTGTGTCAACCTACATATGGCTCTGTGCCAACCTGATTATGGCTGTGTGCCAAACGTATTTGCCTAAGGCTATGTGCCAATATATGGTTACTGACGACTCTGTGTCGATCACATTTACCTAGGGCTGTGTGCCGGTTATGTTACTCTAGTTGATGGCTATGTGCCTAACATAATGCAGTTATCGATGGCTTTGTGCCACGTATTCTGTTAAGTGGCTTTGCTACATTATCTGTTTCTGGTGGCTATGCCACAAATATCTGTTCTGGTGGCTCTGCCACAATATCTGTATCTGGTGACTCTGTCACAATATCTGATAACTGAGCAGCAATGCTACAACTCTAGAGTGTAGGGCTGGGTGGGTTGAGCTATTCCCCACATGGAGTGTAGGGCTGGTACGGGTGGAGTGTAGCGGTTGGTTATAGGCTGGGTTGGGATGGCATTCACATTCTGATTTTTGATTCTATTACCTGATACTGATTCTGATTTTGTCACCTAATTCTGATTCTAATTCTAATTCTAGTTCTGATAATGTTTCTTATTCTGTAATGGGTTAAAGGCCATCTGGTACTGTCTATTATAATGGGCTAATGTAACACCCCCACTCCCGAAACCGTCACCGGAGTCAAGCTTGAGGTGTTACTAAACTTATCTTACCTTTTAAACAACTCTAAACCACTTATTTTAATTTTCGGAATAAACTGTTTTTCTGCGTCATGGTTACTTAAAAATTAATTTCTCGAGTTTCAAAACTCAAAATTAAGATCTGTAAATTTTTCCTGAAACTAGACTCATATATATATCTACTAATTTTTTCTAAAATTTTTTACTTAGCCAATTAGTACATTTTATTAGTTAAAGTTACCCCTGTTTCTGAATTCAACTACACTGGCCTCTACTTACTATGAACCACTTTTCTCTCTGTACAAAAATCATATGATTATACTGTTTGTTTCTATTAAAACTAGATTCAATAAGGATTCTAACCATATAAAGTACACCACCTAATTATTTTTTTAAAATTTATGGTGAATTTCTAAATTGGAACAGGGGATCCAGAAATTGCTCTGGCCCTATTTCACCAAAACTCAGATACCCTATAAAATACAAAACCTTTACCTGTTTTGCTTATTCCATATGAAAATAGACACAACGAGCTTTAATGTCATATATTATTCACCATCAACCCATGTCTCTACAATTTCTTGTGAGTTTTCAAAATCCCGTTATTTCTGATACTTGAATCTGTTTTTAAGTTACTTTCACATTTTTCTTAGTTTTTATGTGATAGTTACTACTTAATCATACATACTATTAAACATGTATATCACCAGCCACTCTATTAGCTAATCAGTAGAAAGTATTTACACATCATTCATTGATCATATCATATCAAAAGAAACCAAGTTTCTATACATGCCATACACAAAACGAAATGTCTAACTATACCAATGTGATTTCTTCGATAGTGTGATCGGGTCTCCGACGTTTCATTCGATCCCTGAGTGGCTTGATAAAAACTATAAGAAAAAGAAAATAAAGAGAGTAAGCACTGGGCTTAGTAAGCTTACAAGCAAATAAATTACAACATTCAACATAATGAATAATTATACATAATGTCACCTAGCCTCATAAACTTTCTTTACTTCTCATTTTCTACCTTCTTCTTTACTCACTTACCTTCTTTCTTACCTGACCTTTCACTATTCATAAATATAATCTACCTTCCCTTTTGCTGATAATTCACTATAATTTAACGTGTACAATGACCCGTTGAACCACTCGGAATACTAAGGATACTAGGGTCGTTCCTGTCTATCAATATCCTGCCAATGCCATGTCTTCGACATGGACTTACATGAATTATTCCTGTCTCCAATGCCGTATATATATATAATATGGGCTTACATGGCTCATTCCTGTCTCCAAAGCCATATAACTGATATGGACTTACATGGCTCATTTCTGTCTTGTCCTGTCCTGTCAACCCCAATATCCTAACATTCCTAAGGTTCAAACGGGGCTTCCTAATGCTTTTTCTCTAACACTTCGCCTTTAATTCGACTTTTAATATTCAAAGAAAATAAGTATATAAATGCTGGAAATTGACAATAATAATGTAAAATAAATGAATATTGCATTTATTTACTGTAAACTTACCTCGATACAAAATGTGACTAAACTTTACAATTTAGTCCTTTACTTTTTCTTTTCCCCGATCTACTCCCGAATTTCGCTCTTCTTGATCTATAATAGAAAATTTAACTTATTTAATATTCACATTTATCAAAACATTCCTTGACCCAAACTTTGGCAAAATTACATTTTTGCCCCTAAACTTTCACATATTTGCACTTTTTCCCCAAGGCTCATAATTTAAACTTCATCCTATTTTCTTATGTTTTATGACATGCTGATAATTTTTCCCTTCTATGACAACATCAAATTCACACTCTAACATGTACTTATGACTATTGGGTATTTTTACCGATTAAGCCCTTTTACTCATTTTCACTTAAAACCGAGTAGTACAAGTTGTCTAACATAATTTAAAACCTCATGTTCTATCATAAAACATCAAAATAAACACTTTTCACCTATGGGTATTTTTCTAAATATGAACCCTAACTTAAATTATTGCTAGCATAAGCTTTATCGAGCTACCGGGACTCTGAAAACATAAAGAACATTAAAAACGGGGCTTGGAATCACTTACTATGGAGCTTGAAAGATTGAAACAAACCCTAGCTATGGAGAACCCTTGAAATTTCGTGCTAATGAAGAAGATGATGAATTTTGTGTTATTTTTCCCTTTTTATTTCATTTAATATCCAAATGACCAAAATGCCCTTCCTTATTAAACTTTCAAAAATTCCATCCATGTCCTATTTTGTCCATGAACTTAGAAATTGGTCAAATTGTTATTTAAACCCTCCTAATTAATATTCCAAAGCAATTTCATACTAAAAACTTCTAGAATGCAAGTTTTGCAAATTATTCGATTTAGTCCCTAATCTCAACTTAAGCACTTTATGCATAGAATTTCATCACGAAATTTTCACACAATCATGCAATCATATCATGAACCTCAAAATAATAATAAAATAAATTTTTCTACCTCAGATTTATGGTTTTGCAACCACTGTTCTGTTTAGGCCCTATTTCGGGATGTTACAGCTAAGGCCCAATTGCTATTGAAACTGTAAGTAAGGCTGGGGCCAGACTTTTAATTCTTTTATATGACTGACTATTCCTTTTATAGTAGGGGATTTCACACTGATTTTTTGTAAACTCACCCCGTTTATTAACCTTTTAGGTAATTTCCAGCCTTAGACGGATGGGGGCTGCGAGGGGCTCGGAGGAAGCCACAGACACTGTTTATTTTATAGTTTTGATTATTACTTTTCAACATTTTATGTGGGTTGTAGTAAAGCCGTTGCAATTTTCTGGATTTCAAATTTGGAATTTTGTTTATTGTTCTTATAATTGCTAGTATTAGAACACGGTTTTCCAAAGCAACTACTGTTGTTCAAAACATCACGTAACCGCAATTTTTTTTACATTAAGCTTCCGCAACTGCCAGGATTCAAAGTTGTTAAGAATGTTATTCAGCTGAGGTTTTCTAACAAGGTTTAAAAAGGGTATAAGTTTTTAATTCTTAAGAAGGGTTTTTAATGGAAACATGGTTTTCGAAAAACACTTCAATGTGACACGCCAGATTCGAGCCAAACTTCCAGGTCGGGCTTGGGCTATTACAACAATCCAACGTCGCCCTATGCTTAGTTAGCCAGTCCATTCCCAAAATAAGATCAAAATCCCCAAATGGCAGCTCCATCAAATCTCCTACAAATATCCTATCTTGTGTCTCTAAGGGCACCTCCCTAAAGAGTTTATCTACCTTAACCGAGTGTCCTAAAGGGCTTATCACCGATACCCCACTAACAGTCTCCTCAGGAAGCACACCCACTACCCCAGATACATCACAAGCAACATACGAGTGAGTGGAACCCACATCAATCAAAGTAGTGTAAGGCGTGCTATGAATGAAGAATGTACCGGTTATAACATCAGGAGCGTCACCCTCCTCACAACGCTGTGCAGCATAAACCAACGTCGGCTGTCGAGCTTCAACATGTCCAACACCCTTGCCAGGTGCCCCACGTCCACTTCCATTACCATTACCACCCCTACCTTGCCCACGGCCTCTCTGTGGTGGTGGTCCTCCTCGTGGCTGTTGGACCTCTCTTTGTTCCGCAGCTTGACCCTGAGCTACTCTCCGATGACACTCTCTAAACTTATGTTCCTTTGACCCACATCAAAAGCATGCCCCAGTTCATTTCCAGCACTCCCCCATATGCACTCTGCCACAATCCTTGCAAGCCTGCGGTCTAAAAGTGTTCAACGGAACTGTTCGAACTGGTTCCTCCATTCTAGCTCTTTTAGTATTCCTATTTGCAACACCTGGGGGTCCAGAATCCCTCCTACATCTGGGTCGATCCTTCTCACAATTCTGCCTTTCAGTCCGTTTTACTTCCTCGGCTATCTTAGCCTTCTCTACTAACACTGTGAAATCACGCTCCCTCTGTGGAGCTATCAGCACCCTAAGCTCATTGCAGAGGCCATCCTCGAATCAAACATTGCGCTCATATTCGGTCACGACTATCCCGCTAGCATACCGACTCAGCCTCAAAAAGTTTGCCTCATACTCGCAACAGTCTTATTTCCTTGTGCCAGATTCAAAAATTCCTTTCGACTGGCATCCACATAACTAGCTCCAACATATCTCCCCTTAAAAGCAGTCTTAAACAGCTCCCAGGTTACTCGTTTGATCGGGGTACTCTCCCTTACGGTGGTCCACCACCGGTATGCCTCATCTCGTAGCAACGACACAGCCCCCTTTAGCTTTTACTCCACAGAGCAATCTAGGTCATCCATAATCCGCTCTGTTGCCTCTAACCAATATTCAGCCACATTTGGGGCTACTCCAGATACACCCCTAAAAACCTCTACTCCGTTAGCCCGGAGTCACTTAGAGATTGTAACACCCTAAACCCGGCCTGGAAGTTTGGCTCGGATCTGGCATGTCACATTGAAGTGTTTTTCGAAAACCATGTTTCTATTAAAAACCCTTCTTAATAATTAAAAACTTATACCCTTTTTAAACCTTGTTAGAAACCTTAGCTGAATAACATTCTTGACAACTTTGTAAAAATCTTGGCTATTGCGGAAGCTTGATTTAAAAACAATTGTGGATACGTGATGTTTTGAACAACAGTAGTTGCTTTGGAAAACCATGTTCTAATACTAGCAATTATAAGAACAATAAGTAAAATATCAAATTTGAAATCCAGAAAATTACAACGGATTTACTACAACCCACATAAAACATTAAAAAGTAATAATCAAAACTATAAAATAAACAGTGTGTGTGGCTTCCTCCGAGCCCCTCGCAGCTCCAATCCGTCTAAGGCTAGAAATTACCTGAAAGGTTAATAAACGGGGTGAGTTTACGAAAACTCAGTGTGAAATCCCCTACTATAGAAAGGAACAGTCAGTCATATAAAAGAATTAAAAGTCTGGCCCTAGCCTTACTTACAGTTTCAGTATCGATTGGGCCTTAGCCCACTATAACAGACAGTACCAGATGGGCTTTAACCCATTACAGAATAAGAAACATTATCAGAACTAGAATCAGAATCAGAATAAGGTGACAGAATCAAAATTAGAATCAATATCAGGTAACAGAATCAATATCAGAATGTGAATGTAATCCCAACCCAATCCAACCGTATACACCCCCGTACCAACCTTACACCATGTGGGAGACTACTCGACCCACCCAACCGCTACACACCACAAAAATTGCAGCGAGGCTACCAGATATTGTGACGAAGTCACCAGATACACATATTGTGGCTGGGCCACCAGAACAGATATATATATGTGACGAAGCCATCAGATTGCAGCGAGGCTGCCAGATATTGTGACGAAGTCACCAGAACAGATATATGTGGCGAGGCCACCAGATTGTAGCGAGGCTGCCAGAATGCTTCCTCCATCAATATAAACCCGTGTCCCATGCAACAGATATACATGTCATGGCATACAACATACAGAATCAAAATATCATGCCCATACTTGAATCAAACAGTCACAGTCAAGTCATTCATAGCACCAACATATATTCACAATCAAATCCGTCAACCACACAGTCCAAGTCAGTCACTTGCCCACAAGGGCAAAACAATCATTTAACACCCTAAGGGTAAAATGGTAATTTTATAAATCGAGGGTAAAATGGTAATTCTGTAAATTGAGGGTAAAACAGTAATTTTGTAAATCGAGGGTAAAACAGT
Organism: Gossypium hirsutum; assembly: GCF_007990345.1. Classification (NCBI taxonomy): domain Eukaryota; kingdom Viridiplantae; phylum Streptophyta; class Magnoliopsida; order Malvales; family Malvaceae; genus Gossypium; species Gossypium hirsutum. The sequence continues at coordinate 55,803,656 of NC_053435.1, forward strand.
AATTCTGTCAATCGAGGGTAAAACAATAATTTTGTAAATCGAGGGTAAAATAGTAATTTTTGTAATTCGAGGGTACTTTGATAATTTTACATGTCGAGGGTATTTCAGTAATTTTGCAAACTAAGGGTATTTCGATAATTTTACAAATCGAGGATATTTGGGTAATTTTATAAACTAAGGGTACTTTGGTAATTTTACAACTGGGGGTATTTTAGTAATTTAGTAAACTAAAGTATTCTAAACAGGGATAACAATACGAATTGGCCTAAAGCCCTTCTCGGCCCAAATGGGCCCACACGCTCGTGTGGCCCTTTTAGCCCAAATCTAGCCACAGATTTGAGATTCACCTAGCCTAGTCCAATATTTACTACACAATCAAACAACTTATCCAATTGGGCCCGTAGGCCCATTGGGCCCACATGGCCCCTTTCAGCCCATCACGGCCCGAAGTAGCCATCCCACAGCTAGAGTAGCGAGAAAATACACACCTGATTGGAGACTGGAGTTAATCCACGCTCTGAGCACTCTTACCCGGCGCCCAACCCAACCGAGCACGCCACAAAATGAAAGGGATCAGCCAAGAAGGGTACCTTTACTCTCCTCATGGTTCTCTCTATTTAAAGCTAGCTTCGCATCCACTCTTATGTTAGCTTCCCGATGTGGGATCCCTCCATCATCAGAGTTTAAATTTAACACCAACTCTTACCGCCCCCTATTAGCAAAATAAATGCTCTTTGCTTGCCATGGGATTCAAACCCATGCCTCCCTTTAAATGCTCCACACGCTACTTGCCACTAAGCCACAAGGCTTTTTGTGTCACAATTTCTCCAACAATATTCTTAAGGCCTACCTACTACACCCAGGGTCTGATTAACCTTAAACCAAAATTTTTGCTAGAGTCCAGGTTTGAACCCAGGACTTCTCCAACACTTCTCAGCACACTTAACCACTAAAACAAGCCTTCAACTACGAAATTTTCACGCACAACAGAATATTATAAGCTGCCTTCAACCTCTCCCATGCTCAAGGCCCAAAACTTCTAGGCCCAAATTCAGGGTGTTACAGAGATGGATCCCCTATTTATTGTCCCAGTGCTAGCTCCAGCAACCCTTTCTAAAACCCTTAACATTGCTTGGGACAAAGCATCATCCCCCGTAGCCCGATCATATGACCCAGTCTCAGTCGCCTGTGGCACGAATGCCTCCTTAACTGGCCTATGCCCTGAGGATGAAGATTCAACTTGCACCCTTCCGCGACCACGTCCGCGGCCTCATCCACGAGTTCCTCTTGTACTCATATCGAATTATCTGATTACAAATTTTATGACATTAGTTTAATATTCTAATTGTTTATTACGAGATGTCTTATGGAAATATAGCAGTTCAAGGATTGTTTTCGCAACGTCGTAGCCTAACTAGAGTCTCATTCCTACCGTTTTACAGTTCTACCCTATCTAAAGCATCATAGTAGGGTCTCAGTTCTATCTATAGCATCATACCAATATCACATAACGAAAAAAAAGAGAGAGTATACTTACAGACTTGGTGCTGGGAATTCAGTGTGCCACTTCTTTCTTCAAACCATTTAAAACAAAAACCTTGTATTTGGTCACAGAAAATAGAAATTTCCTAAAAATTGATTTAAAATACCTTTGTTTTGAAATTCTTGATTTAAAACCCGTTTAGAAGCCCACAGTCAAGTTGTTGTAACCTGGCTCTGATACCACTAAATGTAACACCCAAACCCAACTGAGACATTATGGCCGATTGCGACGTGCCACATTGAAGTTAAGAATCCACGTTTCACTTTAGTGTTTTAATAAACCGTCTTTTGTTAAGGCTTAACCAAGTGAATGGAAGCTGTGCACCAGGTAGGTATCCAAAAACAGAGGAGGTGAGCCATGGAGGCTACTGAAGTACCAAGCTCTTCGATTGGATCCAATCCTAGACATGCCCACAACCATTGCCATACTTTGATAACCGAGTTGAAATTCATTTGAGTAGATATCTTTGATAAACCAATTAATCGTGTCGTTACGTTATTTTGAAAACGAGTATCATTTTGAAAACGCGCCCTAAGTCTAGCCCATTTGAAGTATTATCAGAAATATTTAGAGTTATTAAAAATAAAATAATCCCAGGAAGAAAATAAAGTTAAAATGGCCTTATTACAATCCCAAAGAAAAAAAATAGTAATTAAGATAAACTAAAGAAAACCAGTTACTTATTTTAAAGTCCAAAAGCGATCACCGTGGCCACTCTGAATCCCCTCCGGCTTCAAGTTCCCACATTAAGGCTCACCTGCAAGGTTAAGGAAGGGGGTGAGTTTGGAAACTCAGTGTGCAACAAGCCCCGTTCAGAGCCCAAACCAATATCAGTATACTGGGCCTAAGCCCAAATTCAGTCTCAACATATACTGGGTCGAAGCCTTTTCGTTAATCATATGACTGGGCCGAAGCCTTTTCATTATTCATATCACTAGGTCGAAGCCTTTACTATAAATGGTATGGCCCATAGGTCCATTTCAAAATCATATGCAATGTTAATGAAAATATGCAAGCCCATTTGCGGAGACTACTCAACCCACCATCCGCTACTCTCCACCCGTACCAACCAAGCTCTCCATGTGGGGAATAACTCAACCCACCCAACCAAACTCTCCACTGGCAGCATAGCTGCTTTATCATATAACTGGAGGCCTTGCCTCTTTTAATAACTAGGGCAAAGCCCTTTTTGATGAACTGGGGCAAAGCCCTTTTCGGTAAACTGGGGCAAAGCCCTTTTGCACTTCCTCCATTCATAACAAAACCCAACCCATGCATATATAAACATATCATGGCATATCAGGTGCATATCATGGCATATCATGTACAATACAGTATCACATGCATCTTAATTATAACATATCCCTATGGGTATAATGGTCATTTTCACCAAGGGGCAAAATGGTCATTTTCACATTATAAGGGTAATTTTATTATTTTATCAATTATTAGGGTTTTCCATGCTCATTACCAATTATCAACAATTTCAAGTGTTTAACAGCGATTCTAGCCCATTCTTAGCAAAACCGAGTTACTAGGCCAAAAACCCCTAATGGGCCCTACTTAGCCGACTTAGTCATCTAGGCCCATTTAGCCTATATTCCATAACGGTATTAATTGTCTTAATGTGCAATTTATTAGGATTCCATTTTCTACCAACTTACCCAAATGGGCCCGAAAGCCCATTGGGCTCGATTTCAGCCCCTCGAGACCCAACTTACCGTGATGCAGAAAATTGTGCCCTTACATGTTCCAACGATCCCGATCATCAAACTTAGCGTATCTACTAACCTATCAGCTATCGCATGCTCACAAGTCCTCGAAATGCCGGAATTTCGGCATTTCGGCATATATCAATTTTAAGCTACGGAAGAGGGTTCGTTACACACCTGTTTGGTGACATTCGCCAATAAAGTCTCCCATGGCAGCCTACAATTATTTACCACCATTCTTCGTCTACGCAACATGCTAATCAAACCCAAATCTTACCTTGCCAAAATTGGCCAAAGAATCCCTAACAACCATAAGTCACTTACCTTCACCGAGTCCGCTGCTCGATCCAAGTTTTCCAAATCAATACCCTAAGCCTTGCTCTTCCTCCAAAGTATCTACCCCACTATAAAAACCATAAAAATCAAATGAAAAAGCCCAATAAGGCCTATATCTCAAATCGGCAACCTCCCTAAACTATAGGGGTTTCGGCTTTTGTCAACAGTTATACTACTGAATCGATTGGAGTATGAATACTTACCATAGTCTTCTTTTTTGAACCGATTGAAGCTTAGCAGATGAAGGAATTGACCACCAAATAGTGAAGGAAAAAGAAGGTTGCTGGTCAACAAGAAATCGGCACCACCAAGTTTCACAGGTTTCAGTTTTTGTGACTTTTCGGCAAAAGTGAAGATAAGTAAAGAAGTAGTAGATGAACGGAAGGGAATAGTGGACTAGTTTCAGAAAAAGAAAAGGAAGGAAAGATGGATGGAAGGGTGGTAGTTTTGGCTAGAGAAGAAGAAAGAAAAAAAGAAAAGAATAATCCTATGGTTTACAGAAGAAAACGGTACAACTAAGCTCCTAAATGCCGAAATACTAACCTAATATTCCTCTACCGAAATCCCCTCTCTAATCCCCATTATTCAGCCAACTCTAAGCCTCCCTTTCAATCCCTAAAATCTCTCCCCTTATCACTCCTTAATCCATGCGTTTGACTGATTTAAACACTCTCCAATAGAGTTCCATTTGGCTTTAAACTTCTGCATGCACAAGGCATAAAAATAACATTACATTTTCCATCACAGAGAATCGAACCCAGGTTTCCCCCAACCACTTACACGCCACCTTTTTAGCTCCTGAGTGGCGTTACTTAGCCACTTTGCCAGGGGCTCCTTTGTGATACATTTTACCCACAACTTTTAATAAAACCATCAACCCAAAGCCCCTAACTCCTTAAGTCCAAAGTTCAAAAATTCTTTCGAGTTTTGATCATCACATAGGCCTTCCATAAGCCCATTTACTTATTCCAACTATGAATTTTCACTACTAAATACCAAATTTTAAAAACTTTACCAAATTCTCAGAAATTACGAAAAACCCAAAAATTAGGATGTTACAATTGCAACCCCGACTACCAAGCTATTGCAAAAAGATGTTTAGTTTGAGTGGTCAGAAAAGTGCCAGAAAAGTTTTGATTAGTTGAAAACCCTTTTGACTGAAGCTTTAGTGCTAGGTCAGCCAGAATCAGGTAAAGAATTAGTTATTTATAGTGATGCATCTTTAAATGGTTTGGGCTGTGTTTTGATGCATGAAGGCAGAGTTATAGCTTATGCCTCGAGATAGTTAAAGCCACATGAAAAGAGCTATCAGACACATGATTTAGAGTTGGCAACTATTGTGTTTGCATTGAAAACATGGTGTCACTATCTGTTTGGTGAAAAATGTCATGTTTATTCCGATCATAAAAGTCTGAAGTACTTGATGACTCAGAAGGATTTGAATTTGAGATAGCGTTGATTGTTAGAATTGTTAAAAGACTATGAGCTTATGATTGACTACCACCCGGGAAAGGCTAATGTTGTTGTTGATGCTTTAAGCCGAAAATCATTGTTTGCTTTGCGTGCAATGAATGCGTATATGGCTATGTCTGATGATGGTTCGATAATAGCTGAATTGAAAACAAGATCGTTATTTGTTCAACAAATTTGTGATGCCCAAAAGGTTGATAATGAGTTGATAGCAAAACGAGCTCAATGTGATTTAAATGTTGATTCAGAGTTTCTAGTTGATGCTGATGACTGTTTGAGATTTTGAAACTGAATATGTGTCTCGAGGAATTTAGAGTTGATTCAGATAATTTTGAACGAAGCTCACAGTAGTTGGTTATCTGTTAACCTAGGTAGTACTAAAATGTATAATGATCTGAAACAGCTCTATTGGTGGCATGGTATGAAACGAGACATTTCTGACTTTATTTCGAAATGCTTAATCTGTCAACAAGTAAAGGCCGAGCATCAGGTACCTTCTGGATTGCTTCAGCTGATCATGATACCAGAATGGAAATGGGATAGAGTTACTATGGATTTTATATCTAGTTTACTGTTAACACCGAGCAAGAAAGATGTAGTCTGGTAACTGTTGATAGATTGACTAAATCGACTCACTTTGTTCCGGTTCGTATAGATTACTCACTTGATAAGTTGACAGAATTGTATGTTTCTTAGATTGTGAGGTTACATGGTGTGCCTATATCTATTGTTTCAGATAGAGATTCTTGATTTACATCGCGGTTTTGGAAGAAACTGCAAGATGCACTAGGTACTAAACTGTATAGCACTGCTTTTCATCCCTAGACAGATGGTTTGTCTGAGCGAATCATTTAGATACTTGAGGATACGTTGAGATGTTGCATTCTCGAGTTTGAAGGTACGTGGGAATGATACATACGTTTTATTAAATTTGCGTATAATAACAGCTTTCAATGGAGTATTAAAATGGCACCTTACGAGGCTTTATACGGCTATAAATGTCGTACACCATTGTATTAGACTGAACTTAGAGAAAAAAAAATACACGGGGTTGATTTGGTCAAAGAAACAGAACAGAAAGTGAAAGTAATCTGTGAGAATCTAAAAGTAGCATCAGATCGTCAGAAATCATATGTGGACTTGAAACCAAAAGATATAGAGTTTCAGATCGGGGATAAAGTATTTCTAAAAGTCTTACCATGGAAGAAAATGCTTTGATTCAGTCGTAAAGGCAAATTGAGTCTGAGATTTATTGGGCCATATGAGGTTATAGAGTGTATTGGGCCAGTTGCTTATAGACTGTTGTTGCCACCTGAATTAGAAAAGATTTACAATGTATTTCATGTTTCTATGCTTTGTAGATATCGATCTGATCCTTCACATGTGTTTAGTCCGACCGAAGTAGAGATTAAGCTCGATATAACGTATAAGGAAGAACCAATTTGTATTCTGACTCACGAGATTAAAGAGTTGTGAAATAAGAAGATTCCGTTAGTTAAAGTACTATGGCATAAACACGGAGTTGAGGAAGCAATGTGGGAACTAGAGAATGCAATGAGAGAACATTATCCGAACCTATTCACCGGTAAGATTTTCGGGGACGAAAATCCCTACGAGGGAGAGTTGTAATAGCTTGATTTAAATCCTATTCAGAACGGTGGTTTTGGGACCACAAATCTGACCCAAAAAAATATTTTAAAATTATTTTCTGTGTTTATTCTGTGTGAATTTATATCTGTGAAATTTATGTGATTTAATTTTGTCGTTTAGGTACCCGATTAAATAAAAGGATTTAATCGCGTAAATTGAAATTTTGGTTGTTTAATATATAAAGGGCCGAATTGTTAGTGGCTTTTTAAATTGAAGGATTTAAGTTGTAAATAGCCCATGGACATATTGAATGGACGGCAATAGGCTTATATTATGTGGCTTTGTTGTAAGTTTATTAAGGTTAGTTTAGTAAAACTAATAATATAAGTTAATATAGTATAAAACATCATAAAATATTAGTGTTCATATTTTTTATTCACCATTGCCGAAACTAGTAAAAGAAAATAAAAAGAGAAAGCACATGATATTTGGCCATTGTTGATCCAAATTCAAGGTTAGTTTGGTTTCGGTTTTTGAGATCGTTGCTTCGAATACTACCCGACCCATGCTTGAATTTTTTATTTTGATGAATAGTTTGAGTTATGCCATTGATGAGAGCTTGATAGTTTTGTTGTTTGATGATGAAATATGAAATATATGTTTTAGATTAACATGTTTCATAGTGGATTTTTGATGATTTTGAGTAATTAGGAATGTGACAGCCCTAGTTTGACCCCAGTCGGAAAGTGGTTTCAGGACCACAAAACCGAGTCACAAAAATAATTAGATGTTATATTCTGTGCTTAATATATGTGAAAGTGCATGTGTGAAAATTTCATGCTTCAATTTTGTCATTTGTATGTGAAATTTATTAAATAGGACTTATGTGAAATTTTTTGAAAATGCTATAGGTTAATTTGTAGTGGCCAAATAAATTGTAGTGTAAAATAAGTGGATTTGCATGTCAAATTTCCCACTTTAGTTGTAGTGGCCGGCCATGATAATGAGGATAAGTAAAATATGTATTATATAATAATATAATAATGGTAATGGTTTAATTTATGAAATAAAAATTAAGTAAAATAAGAATAGGTAATAGAAAAACAAAAGAAAAACAAAATGTTTGTTTCATCTTCTTCCTTAGTAGCCGAACCTTAAAGAAGAAAAGGGGATCTAGCATTCGGTCACTTTGAGCTTGAATTAAGGTATGAAATCTATGTTAGTTTTTGAAATTGTAACACCCCGAACCCGAAACCGACACCGGAGTCGAACACGAGGTGTTAACTGACTTTAACCCCTTATAAAATTTATTTTCCAGACACTGCCCAATCTGTGTACTAGTCGTTTTAAAAATCATATCTTGAGTTTCGTAACTCGAAAATCAGTTTCGTGATTTTTCCCAGAGACTAGACTCATGTGCCCATCTATGTAATTTTTTTCTAGAATTTTTTTGGTCGGGCCAATTAGTACAGTTTATTAGTCAAAGTCTTCCATATTGCAGGGGTCGACTACACTGACCTTTGCCCATTACGACTTGGATATCTCCCTGCACGGGGCTTCAATACTGATGCCGTTTGTTTCTACGAAAACCAGACTCAGAGAGGAATCTGTACATATATGGTACGACCCCTAACTATCTCTGGTTAATTTATAATGAATTTCCAAAGTCGGAGCAGGGAATCCAGAAACCGTTCTGGCCCTGTCCCACAAAAATCTGATTATCTCTTAATATACTGCTCATATGATCTTTTCGTTACTTCCTCATGAAAACAGACTCATCGAGCTTCGATTACATAATTTATTCATCAATTAATTCCACTCCCACTATTTTTAGTGATTTTTCAATCTCATGACACTGCTGCTGCCAGCATCTGTTACGAAAGTAACTAGGTCCATTTCATGCCTACCCTTGATCCAACTCAATCGAACATTCGTGCCATTTTCGCATGGCTTAAAGTTTACATGCCATAATTCAAACACAACGTACTAGCTTATACATGCCAAAATGTTCTTCTAAGCCAACTAAGAAGAAAGTACCAAAACTTGCTATCCGGTGTGATGACTTCGATGACAGCCCGACCACGCAAAAATAGATGAGTCCAAGCAACCTATAATGGGTGACAAGGAAACACCGAGTGAGTTTATAACTCAGTAAGTCATAAGCTATGCACTACCATCCATCAATAACATTATCACAAGAGAAAACAAAATGGAACGAGGCTAATTACTCCATCCATTCCGAACCATACCATAGTTCCTCCAACCTATCAATTCAATTTCATATCAATTCATGCATTCACATTCCATATACTCATCAATAGGACATTGAAGCATTTTCATAAATCAATTTATTTTCGTTACAATCAAACAACAGAACGGCCTTTCACCCATCCTACGATAAATTTTTATGTACGTGACTTCAAGTATAGTTGTCACATAGGTTCAACTTACCGAGCTCAACACCAAGTATAAGCATAGCACATATTAGCCATGTACTCAAGACACTTACCCGATCCGCTGTCCGCGATTGACTCAATAGTGTCGCACACATAGTGTCCATAGTGATTCACGAATGTATATTGAGCCCGCACACTCAGTGCTATATAATCAACTCGCACACTTAGTGCCACGTAATCAAATCCCACACTTAGTGCTACATAGTCAGACTCGCACACTTAGTGCCGCATGGTCAATTCGCACACTTAGTGCATCATATTCATTTCGCACACTTAGTGCAACATAGTCGAATCGCACACTTAGTGCCGCACAATTTAATCCCGCGCACTTAGCGCCAATCTCATGGTCATAAATGGTTATCCCGCACGTTTAGTGCCGAGATCAACAACTCAGTACATCTTACCTCTTTTCTTTCATTCAACAATTTCATCATCACATACGTACATGCATATATATATATATGTATATTTATTCATTCCATTCAGCATCAATACATACACATTATGACCATTTGAAATAATACCAACTACATGCTTAATGACTTACCTCGTGTTGGGTAAGACGGTTCCAACTCGGCTACTCGATAACCTTTTCTTTGCCTTTGCTCGATTCACCTCCTTTAACTCCTTGAGCCAAATCAATAATTTAAAATAGTCATTAATCGACTATTCAAGTATTACTTTCAGAATAATATATATATTGATTTGACTTTCACACACATAGATTATAGTAAGCTTTATAATAGTCAATAAATAACTCATTGGCAAATTTTCATTAATGTTTACAACAAAATCACATATTCACTACGAGCTGTTTTCCTGAGCAGTAGTCGCTAAATTGTTTATAACTGGAGCTACAAAACTCCAAATCACTAGCCGTTAATTTTCCCTGAATATAGACTCGTATATATTCCATCCATCAAATTTTCAGAATTTTTGGCTTGGCCAATCAATACCAGATTTTTCTTAAAGTTTCCCCTGTTTCACTGTTTGACTATTCTGACCACTCTTCACTACAAATCAAATTTCTCATTTTACAGAATTCAAAATGTGTTGTATTTGATCTCATTTGAAACTAGACTCATTAAGGAGTCTAAGCATATAAATTTTATCTTATAATCATTTTTGTACAATTTATAATGATTTTCTAAAAACAGAACAGGGAATCTAGTAGTCATTTTGACTCAGCCCCACAATACTTCAAATATCTCAAGATCGGTAACTCTTTTGTTTTCATAGTTTCTTTTGTAACAAAATAGACTCTTCAAGCTTTAATGGCATAATTCACTCAGCTTCTAATTCAACTCCTACAAATTATGGCGATTTTCCAAAATCACCTTACTGCTGCTGTCCCCAAACAGATTATTACCGAATCAAATACTAACATTAGCATTTCACCTTAATAGCTAGCTTGCCAAGCCTTAATTTAACATATTTTCATTCAATTTAGTCTAATAACGCATAAATGGGTAAATTACATTTTTACCCCTAATATTTCGCACTTTCACAATTTAGTCTTTATTCCACAAAACACAAAATACACAAAGTTTGGTCACACTCCTTAAGGGCCGAATCTTCCTAGTGCCCATATAAGTCCATACATCTCATTTATTTCACCTTTGAGTCCTTCAAAAATTTGTTTTTGTAATTTAGCCCTAACTACTCAAAATCACCAAAAACTTCAACACAAAACATATTAATATTTTATAGCCGAAAACCATACTCACCCCCAAAATCGAAATTTCAACATGGTTTACAAAAATCACTTGATAACTCACTCAATATCAACTAAAATTTCAAAAGCTAGTACATACTTCCTTACCTTAATAGTGACTTAAAATGACCGATTGCTCATGTTACCAACAATATTCAAGATTTGAACATGGGCTAAGTAAGGGACTTAGTAACTAGCTTAATACATTCAACAATTTCCAAAAGCTACCATGCATTACATACCTTATTCAAGACTAGAAGGAGTGGCCGAATGTCTTACTTCCCCTTCCCCCTTCTTCTTAGCATTTTCGGCCAAGGATGATAAAAGATGAACAAATTTTTTTCTTTCTTCTTTAGAACATTCGGCCAAGGGGAAATGAAGAAAGATGGACACTTTTTTTTTTGTTTTTCCTTCTTACTTTCACGGCAAAAGGGGAGGAAAGAAACAATTACCACCCATCCTTTCCTTTTTCCATTTCTTTATTTCCCCATACTTCTTATTATATTTTATCCTACATACCTCACTAGGCCAACATGTTCCCAACATGTTTCCACCTATAGCATGGCCGGCCACTACATATTAGGGAGGGGGAATTTGACATGCAAGTCCCCTTTTTCTTCCACATGCACTAATAGGTCCTCATGCATTGACCTATCACATTTTAAAATTTTCTCATATAAGTCCTATTGACTAAATTCACATGCAATCGACTAAATCGAAGCTTGAAATTTTCACATATTCATGATTACATATTCTAGATAATAAACATCGCATTCAAACCTTTCGGTGACTCGGTTTAGCGGTCCCGAAACCACTTCCCGACTAGGGTCAATTTTGGGCTGTCACAACTCTCCCCCACTTAAGAAATTTTCGTCCCCGAAAATCTTACCGGTAAATAGGTTTGGATATCGTTCTTTCATCGAGCTCTCGGTTTCCCAAGTAGCTTCCTCGATCCCGTGTTCGAGCCATAACACCTTTACTTTCTGTTCGGCATCTTTAATCAAATCAACTCCGAAAATTTTACTTTCACCAAGCTCAGTCCAAAACAATGGTGTGCGGCATTTACGCCCGTACAAAGCCTCGTAAGGTGCCATCTTAATACTTGATTGAAAACTATTGTTGTAAGCGAATTCAATCAAAGGTAAATACCGTTCCCATGAACTACTAAACTCGAGGATGCAACATCTCAACATATCCTCAAGCATCTGAATTATCCGCTCGGATTGACCATCGGTTTGGGGGTGAAAAGCGGTGCTAAAATGCAGCTTGGTACCCAAAGCTTCTTGCAATTTCTTCCAAAATCGTGAGGTGAACCTCGGATCTCTATCCGACACGATAGAAATAGGTACTCCATGTAATCTCACAATCTGAGAGACATACAATTCGGCTAGTTTATCCAATGAAAGATCCGTACGCACGGGGATAAAGTGAGCCGACTTAGTCAGCCTATCAACAACAACCCAAATCGCATCCTTCTTACTTGCGGACAATGGCAGTCCGGACACAAAGTCCATTGTGACTCGGTCCCATTTCCACTCGGGTATCATGATCGGCTGAAGTAATCCTGAAGGCACTTGATGTTCCGCTTTCACCTGTTGACATATTAAACATCTCGAAACAAAGTCGGAGATGTCTCGCTTCATACCATGCCACCAAAACCGACGTTTCAAGTCGTTGTACATTTTCATGCTCCCCGGGTGAATTGACATTCGGCTACAATGGGCTTCGTTCAGGATCATCGGAATGAGTTCCGAATTCCTTGGAACGCACAAACGACTTCTAAACCTCTAACAACCATCATCATCAATCTGAAACTCTGATTCCTTGTTCGGAACACACTTAGCTCGTTTTGCAACCAATTCACCATCGACTTTCTAAGCTTCACGAATTTGATGAGTCAATAATGGTTTGGCTTTTAATTCAGCTACTAACACATTGTCAGGTAGAACAGACAAGTGTACATTCATCGCTCGCAAAGCAAACAGTGATTTCCGGCTTAAGGCGTCCGCAACCACATTAGCCTTTCCCGGGTGGTAACCAATGACAAGCTCGTAATCTTTCAACAACTCAAGCCAACGTCTTTGTCGCAGATTCAAGTCTCGTTGAGTCATCAAATATTTGAGACTTTTGTGATCCGAAAATACATGGCACTTCTCACCAAACAAATAATGTCGCCATATTTTCAATGCAAACACAATGGCGGCTAGTTCGAGATCATGGGTTGGATAATTTCTCTCGTGTGGCTTCAATTGTCTCGACGCATAGGCCACAACTCGACCTTCTTGCATCAATACGCAACCCAACCCAAGTAGGGATGCGTCACTATAAATGACAAACTCTTTACCCGATTCGGGTTGCACCAAAATTGGAGCTTCAGTCAAATGAGTTTTTAGTTGATCGAAGCTTTTCTAACATTTCTCCGTCCATTCGAACTTAACATCCTTTTGAAGTAACTTCGTCATTGGTGTGGCCATCATCGAGAAACCTTTGACAAATCGTCGGTAATAACCGGCGAGTCCTAGAAAGCTCCGGACTTCGGTAACATTTCTCGGAGGCTTCTAGTTAAGTATGGCTGAAATTTTGCTCGGGTCAACTCGAATACCCGATGTGGATACCACATGACCCAAGAAGCTAACCTCTCTTAACCAGAACTCACACTTACTGAACTTAGCATATAACTGCTTATCCCACAAAATTTGCAACACTTGCCTCAGATGCTCAGCATGTTCGGTCTCATCTCTTGAATAGACCAAGATGTCATCAATAAACACAACTACGAACCGATCCACATACGGCCTGAAGATCCGATTCATCAAATCCATAAACACCGCAGGGGTATTAGTGAGCCCGAACGGCATCACTAAGAACTCGTAGTGACTGTACCTCGTTCTGAAAGCAGTTTTGGGTACGTCCGAATCTCGAATCCGCAACTGATAATAACCCGATCTCAAATCTATCTTTGAAAACACCGATGCTCCCTTTAATTGATCGAACAGATCATCAATACGCGGTAACGGATACTTATTCTTTATCGTCACTTTATTCAGTTGACGATAATCAATGCACAACCTCATGGTTCCGTCCTTCTTTTTCACGAACAATACTGGTGCACCCCAAGGTGAGAAACTCGGTCGAGCGAAACCTCTATCCGTCAATTCTTGCAACTGAGCTTTCAACTCTTTTAACTCGGTTAGTGCCATACGATACGGAGCGATCGAAATAGGCGTAGTTCCAGGTACAAGCTCAATACCAAACTCTACCTCCCGAACAGGTGGCAAACCCGGTAACTCTTTAGGAGAAACATCCGGGTATTCACAGACCACCGGCACCGATTCGGGTTTCTTTTCTAACTCCTTGTCATCAAGTACATACGCGAGGTATACTTCGCACCCTTTCCTTACATATTTCTGGGCCAACATTGCTGATATTACAGCTGGCAACCCCCTTAAGTCCACAGACTCAACTCGGATTATTTCGTTATTTGCGCACCTCAAATCGATAGTCTTGCTTTTGCAATTCACAACCGCATCATGCGCGGTTAACCAATCCAAACCAAGAATAACATCAAACTCGTCGAACGGCAAAAGCATCAAATCGGCCGGAAAACAGGATTCTCGGATTATTAGAGGGCATCTCTTACACACTTTATCAACAAGTACGCATTGACCCAAAGGGTTTGATACTCGAATTACGAGCTCAGTAGACTCAACAGGTAGAGTCTTACTGGTTGCTAAGGTTTCGCATACATATGAATGAGTAGAACCAGGGTCAATCAATGCAATCACATTAGTATCAAAGAGAGTGAAGGTACCAGTGATGACGTCGGGGGAGGATGCCTCCTCTCGTGCGCGAATGGCATATGCTCTAGCAGGAGTACGGTTCTCGGCTCGATCGGCCGTATCAGAGGCCCCCCTCTGACTACCACCCCTGCCTCCTAAAATTCTCGGTGGTCTACCTCTAGATGTCACTCCACTAGGTCTTGCACCTTGAATCTTATTCTTCTCATCCAGCTCCGTGCAATCTCTAATGAAGTGGTCCTTCGAACCGCATCCGTAACAGACCCTGCTAGTAGACTTGCCCCAACATTCACCTAGGTGTCGTCTTCCACATTGGGGACATTCAGGTTTCTCGTGACGATTATTGCCCACACTAGCTACCGAAGTAGCTCGGGAGCCCATCGATGGTCTTGCCCTGATGGAAATTCCCGCAGTCGCCCTCAACTTCTTAATGTCCTCCCTGAACTTCTTTACAGCTGAGAACGAAGCTTTACCCTTCGATCTCTTACGATAATCTCTAGCTTCAAATTCAGCCTTCCTCTTCTCCTTTCCAAGTTCTTCCGCCTTACAGGCTCGTTCGACTAGTGTTACGAATTCTTTTATTTCCAAAATACCCATTAGTAGCTTTAAATCTTCATTCAATCCTTCCTCGAATCTTTTCCACATAGCAACCTCGTCAGCTACACACTCCCGGGCATACCTACTGAGTCTTACGAATTCATGTTCGTATTCAGATACAGTCATACGGCCTTGCTTGAGTTCCAAGAACTCCTTACGCTTCTGATCAATGAACCATTGGCTAATAAATTTCTTCCGGAATTCCATTTGAAAGAAGTCCCAAGTTACTCGCTCGTTCGGGACTATGGAAATCAAGGTCCTCCACCAATAGTAGGCTGAGTCTCGCAACAAAGATACAGCACATTTTAGACATTCGTCGGGTGTGCATGACAATTCATCGAACACCCGAATGGTATTATCTAGCCAGAACTCGGCCCTTTCGGCATCATCAGTTACTATGGCCTTGAACTCCTCGGCCCCACGCTTCCTAATCAAGTCTACAGGTGGCTTACTCAGCCTCACAGGATCAGCGACTGATGGCATTACAGGCTCTTGGGGTGGATTATTCAAATTCGGGAATTGTTGGACAGCCGGGTTGGTTCGGGCATATTGCGCGACCCACTCATTCATCATGGTAAAGAAGGCTTGTTTAGCCCCCTCACCTTGATTATTCACAGATGACTGAGGTTCAACAGGCGGCGTCCCTTGTGCAGGAGCAGCCGCTACGCTCTCAACGTCATCCGCTAGGGTTCTTTCTACACCGGGATCCATTTACTAATCAAAACAAAAACATTTCAACCGTCGGAAGTCATCACACATTTAAACATTAACATTCGGCATGTATAGCTAGACTCATACGCGCTATGGTAGTCCTAGAACCGACTAAACCATAGCTCTGATACCAATAAAATGTAACACCCCGAACCCGAAACCGACACCGGAGTCGAACACGAGGTGTTAACTGACTTTAACCCCTTATAAAATTTATTTTCCAGACACTGCCCAATCTGTGTACTAGTCGTTTTAAAAATCATATCTTGAGTTTCGTAACTCGAAAATCAGTTTCGTGATTTTTCCCAGAAACTAGACTCATGTGCCCATCTATGTAATTTTTTTCTAGAATTTTTTTGGTCGGGCCAATTAGTACAGTTTATTAGTCAAATTCTTCCATATTGCAGGGGTCGACTACACTGACCTTTGCCCATTACGACTTGGATATCTCCCTGCACGGGGCTTCAATACTGATGCCGTTTGTTTCTACGAAAACTAGACTCAGAGAGGAATCTGTACATATATGGTACGACCCCTAATTATCTCTGGTTAATTTATAATGAATTTCCAAAGTCGGAGCAGGGAATCCAGAAACCGTTCTGGCCCTGTCCCACAAAAATCTGATTATCTCTTAATATACTGCTCATATGATCTTTTCGTTACTTCCTCATGAAAACAGACTCATCGAGCTTCGATTACATAATTTATTCATCAATTAATTCCACTCCTACTATTTTTAGTGATTTTTCAATCTCATGACACTGCTGCTGCCAGCATCTGTTACGAAAGTAACTAGGTCCATTTCATGCCTACCCTTGATCCAACTCAATCGAACATTCGTGCCATTTTCGCATGGCTTAAAGTTTACATGCCATAATTCAAACACAACGTACTAGCTTATACATGCCAAAATGTTCTTCTAAGCCAACTAAGAAGAAAGTACCAAAACTTGCTATCCGGTGTGATGACTTCGATGACGGCCCGACCACGCAAAAATAGATGAGTCCAAGCAACCTATAATGGGTGACAAGGAAACACCGAGTGAGTTTATAACTCAGTAAGTCATAAGCTATGCACTACCATCCATCAATAACATTATCACAAGAGAAAACAAAATGGAACGAGGCTAATTACTCCATCCATTCCGAACCATACCATAGTTCCTCCAACCTATCAATTCAATTTCATATCAATTCATGCATTCACATTCCATATACTCATCAATAGGACATTGAAGCATTTTCATAAATCAATTTATTTTCGTTACAATCAAACAACAGAACGGCCTTTCACCCATCCTACGATAAATTTTTATGTACGTGACTTCAAGTATAGTTGTCACATAGGTTCAACTTACCGAGCTCAACACCAAGTATAAGCATAGCACATATTAGCCATGTACTCAAGACACTTACCCGATCCGCTGTCCGCGATCGACTCAATAGTGTCGCACACATAGTGTCCATAGTGATTCACGAATGTATATTGAGCCCGCACACTCAGTGCTATATAATCAACTCGCACACTTAGTGCCACGTAATCAAATCGCACACTTAGTGCTACATAGTCAGACTCGCACACTTAGTGCCGCATGGTCAATTCGCACACTTAGTGCATCATATTCATTTCGCACACTTAGTGCAACATAGTCGAATCGCACACTTAGTGCCGCACAATTTAATCCCGCGCACTTAGCGCCAATCTCATGGTCATAAATGGTTATCCCGCACGTTTAGTGCCGAGATCAACAACTCAGTACATCTTACCTCTTTTCTTTCATTCAACAATTTCATCATCACATACGTACATGCATATATATATATATATGTATATTTATTCATTCCATTCAGCATCAATACATACACATTATGACCATTTGAAATAATACCAACTACATGCTTAATGACTTACCTCGTGTTGGGTAAGACGGTTCCAACTCGGCTACTCGATAACCTTTTCTTTGCCTTTGCTCGATTCACCTCCTTTAACTCCTTGAGCCAAATCAATAATTTAAAATAGTCATTAATCGACTATTCAAGTATTACTTTCAGAATAATATATATATTGATTTGACTTTCACACACATAGATTATAGTAAGCTTTATAATAGTCAATAAATAACTCATTGGCAAATTTTCATTAATGTTTACAACAAAATCACATATTCACTACGAGCTGTTTTCCTGAGCAGTAGTCGCTAAATTGTTTATAACTGGAGCTACAAAACTCCAAATCACTAGCCGTTAATTTTCCCTGAATATAGACTCGTATATCTTCCATCCATAAAATTTTCAGAATTTTTGGCTCGGCCAATCAATACCAGATTTTTCTTAAAGTTTCCCCTGTTTCACTGTTTGACTATTCTGACCACTCTTCACTACGAATCAAATTTCTCATTTTACAGAATTCAAAATGTGTTTTATTTGATCTCATTTGAAACTAGACTCATTAAGGAGTCTAAGCATATAAATTTTATCTTATAATCATTTTTTTACAATTTATAATGATTTTCTAAAAACAGAACAGGGAATCTAGTAGTCATTTTGACTCAGCCCCACAATACTTCAAATATCTCAAGATCGGTAACTCTTTTGTTTTCATAGTTTCTTTTGTAACAAAATAGACTCTTCAAGCTTTAATGGCATAATTCACTCAGCTTCTAATTCAACTCCTACAAATTATGGCGATTTTCCAAAATCACCTTACTGCTGCTGTCCCCAAACAGATTATTACCGAATCAAATACTAACATTAGCATTTCACCTTAATAGCTAGCTTGCCAAGCCTTAATTTAACATATTTTCATTCAATTTAGTCTAATAACGCATAAATGGGTAAATTACATTTTTACCCCTAATATTTCGCACTTTCACAATTTAGTCTTTATTCCACAAAACACAAAATACACAAAGTTTGGTCACACTCCTTAAGGGCCGAATCTTCCTAGTGCCCATATAAGTCCATACATCTCATTTATTTCACCTTTGAGTCCTTCAAAAATTTGTTTTTGTAATTTAGCCCTAACTACTCAAAATCACCAAAAACTTCAACACAAAACATATTAATCTCTTATAGCCGAAAACCATACTCACCCCCAAAATCGAAATTTCAACATGGTTTACAAAAATCACTTGATAACTCACTCAATATCAACTAAAATTTCAAAAGCTAGTACATACTTCCTTACCTTAATAGTGACTTAAAATGACCGATTGCTCATGTTACCAACAATATTCAAGATTTGAACATGGGCTAAGTAAGGGACTTAGTAACTAGCTTAATACATTCAACAATTTCCAAAAGCTACCATGCATTACATACCTTATTCAAGACTAGAAGGAGTGGCCGAATGTCTTACTTCCCCTTCCCCCTTCTTCTTAGCATTTTCGGCCAAGGATGATAAAAGATGAACAAATTTTTTTCTTTCTTCTTTAGAACATTCGGCCAAGGGGAAATGAAGAAAGATGGACACTTTTTTTTTTGTTTTTCCTTCTTACTTTCACGGCAAAAGGGGAGGAAAGAAACAATTACCACCCATCCTTTCCTTTTTCCATTTCTTTATTTCCCCATACTTCTTATTATATTTTATCCTACATACCTCACTAGGCCAACATGTTCCCAACATGTTTCCACCCATAGCATGGCCGGCCACTACATATTAGGGAGGGGGAATTTGACATGCAAGTCCCCTTTTTCTTCCACATGCACTAATAGGTCCTCATGCATTGACCTATCACATTTTAAAATTTTCTCATATAAGTCCTATTGACTAAATTCACATGCAATCGACTAAATCGAAGCTTGAAATTTTCACACATTCATGATTACATATTCTAGATAATAAACATCGCATTCAAACCTTTCGGTGACTCGGTTTAGCGGTCCCGAAACCACTTCCCGACTAGGGTCAATTTTGGGCTGTCACAGAAATTTTTGCATATATTAGGCTAGTTACTAAGTCCCTTACTTGCCCATGTCAAAATTTTGAATTTGGTAGTAATATGAGTATTCAACAATGGAAGATGTTTAAGGGAATGGTTGTCACCTTTATGATTTAAGGAATAATTAGGAATGGGTGATGTTTGAACTAGTTTAATGTTCTTATAGATAGTTTGAATGATAGAAAAAAATCGGCTTGTGTAATTGTGAAAATGCCAAATGTGAACATAGATAATAGTTGAGTAATGCTTGTGTTTAAAATGATGGAATGGAGTGGATGCTTTAAATGTGTTATGAACAATTATAAGTTAAATTAAGGTTTGCTAAATTACCATTGTCATTTCCAAATATGTGTTTAATTAAAGAAGAATTTGTTGTTGGATGTTTCAAATGATTTAGATAGTTACAAAGTAAGTTTGAGATAAGTATTATGTTTTTGAGAAAGGTTAATATGTTTGGGTTGAATTTGTGGCTAGCTCGGTTATGATATGCATGGATAATAGTATAGTTGTACTAGGTGGTGGTATTTAATCAATGTGTTGTAAGAGAGAATTGATAATTAGGGTTATTTTGTTATACCCGAATTTCATCAACAAATAAATAAAATGTTTTAATATGATTATATCATAGCAAGATTTATGCTTTGATTTTATTTCAATTTGTAATTCGGCACTTGTCCATGATTTGATGATTGGATGTGTATGTAGATTAATTTATAAAAATTCGAAAATGCAAGGTAATAAGTTAGGAAAATGTTCCATGATAGCTTAAGTTTATTAATAGGAATAAATGCAATGTTAATATTTAGTTGCTAGTGTTTATATGTGTGTTAGCCGAATTTGAACTTGAATAATGATTTGAGCACGATGTAGTGTATTGAGATTACGCTTAAGTGAAATTATAGATATGTGATAAAATTGATTGGTGATATACATGTTTAAATAATATGAATGCAAAGAGTTGTGAAAGAGTAAATTGTAGTAAATCTGCTTGGGACAGCAACTGTAACGTGATTTTGGAAAATCACCATAAATTCTGGGAGTGGAGTTAGAAGCTCAATAGATTATGTAAGTAAAGCTTAATGAGTCTAGTTTCAAATGAAATCAACGAGAACATATTTTGACTTCTGTACAATTATAAATTTGATTCGTAGTAAAGGGTGGTCAGATTAGTCAAACAGTGAAATAGGGGAAAATTTAAGAAAAATCTGGTATTGATCGGCCAAACCAAAAATTCTGAAAATTTTATGGATAAAATATATATAAGTCTATTTTCAGGGAAATTTTACGGAAATTGAATTGGAGTTTCGTAGCTCCAGTTATAAATAATTTAGTGACTATTGCTCAGGAAGACAGGTTATAGTGAATTTGTGATTATGTGGTAAACATTGATAAAAATTTGCTAATGAGTTGCTTATTGTTTTCTTACAAACTTAATATGATCTATATGTGTGAAAGTCGAATATATATATTATATTTTTGAAGTAATGCTTGAATAGTCGAATAATGACTAGTTTAAAATTGTTGAATTTAAGCTCAAGAGCATAAAGGGACAAATTTGGATAAGGGAAAAGAGAAAGTAGTTGAATAGCCGATCTGAGACTGTTCGAAAATATTCGAGGTAAGTTTTAAGTAGTTATATATAATATTATTCGAAAATGATATGACAGATTATGAGAATTAAGTGTTACTTGTCATATATGTACATGGCCGAATGGCAATTTGTATTGGAAGTAAAAAGTGATATGTTTTCATGATCAAATGATAGTGTTAGATGAGAATGAGTAAGATTTTATGTGTAAACTATTATGTATTTAAATGTGAGTGATGAAATGAGATAAAAGTGAATGAAGTATAGGATGATATATTCGAATGATGATTGTACCTAAATTGGTGTGATTGTGCTGTATAAAACTTGTTGATTTGAATATTGTACAGTACTATTCGGGCCTTTGAGCCTAGCAGGCTATAATGCCGGTGAGATATTACTCGGGCCTCGAGCCTAGCAGGCGAAATACCGGTGAATGAATTCGGGTTTTTAAACCTAGCAGGCTGAATGCCGATGATTTGATAAAAGTCTAAAACTAAGATACCTCGTGTTAGAACGACGAATTAGAACGACGAATGAATACATTCAATACGCTAAGTTGGCCAGGTACGTATTATGTATTTATATGTGAGTATGATTTAAATTGAATCATAAGAGTATAATTTGATACATATGTGAATACATGATATATTTATATCTATGATTATGATATATTCTGTCAAGGTGTGAATGTATGTGAAAATGTTCGATTTATTTATGCCATATGAATTCAGATTAAGTGTAATTAGAATGCTAAGTGTGCATTATATGCTTGTGTATATTCAGCCAATGGTAATAAATATATAGGAAATGACCTTTTGAGAAATTGGATAATTGATGTATAATTGAGTTTGTCTGTTGTATTGCTTAAAACTTACTAAGCTTATGAAAGCTTACTCCTTTTGTTATATTTCTCTGTTTTATAGATTGTTGATTCCAATTACCTGCTCGGGGAGGGGATCGTCAGCAACTCGTCACACTATCTGTCTTTTTGGTACTGCTATATTTTGGAATTAGTATGGCATGTATAGAATAGACTTAAGTGAATGTTATTTTGAGATGTTTTTGTATATATGCCATGTGAATATGGCAACTTTTGAATGTTGATATAAGTTGAATTTCTACCTTTGATGATGTTTGGCTATAAGTATAACTGCTAATTAAATTATGTAAATGTGTATGTACTAATGTTGAAATTCGGATTAGTAATTCTTCATAACCCATTCCGGCGACGGATACGAGTTATAGGGTGTTACAAGGACTAAATTGCAAAAATAATAAATAGAGGGAGTAAAATGTGAAATAAATGAAATATATGGACTAGTATGAGTATAAGGAAGATTCAGCCTAATTATGTTGTAGTGAGATTTTGTGTATTTTGTTTTTTATGCAATTAGGACTAATTTGTAAAAGTATGAAATATTAGGGGTAAATTGGTAATTTTCTCATTATGTGTTGTTGGAGTAAATTGAATGAAATTGTGTTTGAATGAGATTAATTTAAAAATTGTATAGATCAAGAACAAAAGAAATCAGACTTGGATCGAGGAAAAGCAAAAATAGTCGAATAGTCGATTTACATCGTTCGTCGATATCGGAGGTAAGTCTTTAAGCAATTAAACATCGTTAAATTTGAATGTAACTTAGTTTAATATGCTGATTTGGAATTCATAGATTTATAGTAGAGTTAGCCGAATATGGTTAAGCATGGAAATAATGTATTTGAGTTTAATTCGACTGAGTTATAACATTTGAAAGTCCGTATGAACTATATGGAATATCTGAAATTTTCGATAGATGAATTATTTATGAGACAAATTTATACTAGTGATATTCGGGCTTTGAGCCTAGCAAGCCTTGTGCTGGTGCATTTAATCGGGCTTTATGCCTAGCAGGCTTATTGCCGGTATGTAAAATCAGACTTTGAGTCTAGCAAGCCCTGTGCCGGTGTGAAATATAGGTTTAGGCGTAGCAGGCTTTATGCCGGTGAACTATTATAAGTTTATGTCTAAAAGACTTTATGCTGATGTGGTAATTGAATACGTTAAACGAGCTAAATGATTAGGTATGAGTTAGCTTGTAGTTTACTTAATATAAGGTAAATAAGTAACTTGATATTTGTTACTAATAATGTATGATATAAATGAAGATTACATGTGAATTTAGTATGTGTATCCGGCCTTGTAAATAAATGGTATGAATATTGTAGAATTGATTCTTGAATATATGCATATATGTGATCATGTATATTTTACCATATAAGTGGTATAGGTACATGATGTTATATTATGGTTCTTGAGTTTATATAAATGCATATGTGTATGTTTGACTATATTAAGACATTTTGGCTTTGAAGGTTGAATAATATTAGCCTAAATTGATTAAGTAAGCATTCAACCAAGGTAGATTTTGTGTATGAAAATGTGTTATTTATCTCATTTGTAGGTTTGAGGTTAAGCTTGATAATGATAATGAAATTTGGATTAGCTTAAAATGAGTTGATTACATCATTGGGATGTTTATTTGCTTATGACTTACTAAGCTATTATAGCTTACTTTGAGTTTTCATGTTCATTTTGTTTTATAGATTTTTTATTCAAGTTACAAGCTCGGGGATCGTCAGCAAAGTCTATCACACTATCAACCATCTTCAGTATTTTTTTTAAGTTACAATTTGAAACTATGGCATGTATAGGCTAGTTAATATGTTTGATTTTGAGGTTGTGTATATATTAAGCCATGCGAAAATTGCTAAGTATAAAGTTTGATTTTGAGGTTGTGTATATACTAAGCCATGCAAAAATGGCTAAGTATAAAGTTTAAGTTTAAGCATATTTCGGTTTTGGTACATATATATATGTGTGAGGTGTTTGACATATTTGCTAATGGTTGTGTAGTTATGGTTATGGTTTAAGTCTATTTTAGAAGCTTCATGCATGTAATGCTATATGTATATGGTATGTTTGGTATATTGATGATGATATAGTCATGTGGGATGATATGAGTAAATAGGCAAATTGTTTATGTTATATATGTACACTATGAATTAATATAATAATTTGAGTATGATTCAAATTGATATAATTATATGTGCATAAATTTGTGACGAGTAGAAAGGAATATTTAATTTCAATATATTGCTTGTTATGTGATATAAATATAAAAGTATGATAAACATGCTGTGTGGATGTGATGTATATATATCCATGTTATGAAATATTTTTGTAGTTAGATGAAACAGACATATGGTAAATATTATTTATATGAAATGAAAGGATGTATGTTTGCATGTTTTAAAGTATGTGCGAATAACTTATAAAATAATAAGTTATTTTATATTAAAATTATTCCAATGCCTTAAATGTTAAATATATATATTTGGTATGTGAAATTACATATACTTGGTTATGAATTTAACATTCGAGTTTCATGATTCATTGGGTTGTATTGACTAAATGTAAAATTTGGAAATTATATGAATTATAGAATTTAAGTACATTAGTTTGGTTTAAAATTTTATTTAGATGATTAATACTGAAATGAAAGTTTGTTCTGAGTTGTATTTTGTTTGGTAATTCCTCGAAACCCTAATTCGGTGATGGATACGGGTTAGGGGTGTTACAATACAGTACTGTTATCAGAGTTATAAAAGTTGTATTTTTGTATTGGGTGTTCAAACCATATTTTATTTTCTACTATGTTCAAATGCTTATTTAACAGTCAAGATATTATCTATTGTTACAGGTGAGACGTTGCCCTTATTATGACATTATGATTTTTATCTGAAAAAGGCGACTTCAGAATCATTCAGAACTTCGATGATTAATATATGAGACAGCTTAATTATAAACTCTTTTCCAGTTCTCGTAAAAGGTTCGACATTGTAATGCCCCAAATCTTAAATAATTATTTTTGTATGGTTGTGACACAAGTTTGTATCTGCTTCAGTGGTTAAGTGTTCTGGGAAGTGTCAGAGAAGTCTTGGGTTCAAGCCTTGAATTGTGCAAAAATTTTGTTTCTTACTTGAATTAACTCTGCCTCTAGTCAGTAGGCTTCTTAAATAAATATGGGTATTTTATAACATAAAACGCTTATTGGTCTAGGGGGTAAGTGGTGTGTTACCTATGCCAGAGGAGTGAGGCTCGAATCCTGGTGGGGCCAGTGGAGTGTTTTATTTTGCTGTAAGTGTTGTGGAAGTGTCCTTGGTTAACCGAAACACTGAAGTGGTTGACGGGAATTCGAATTGAGTAGTTGACAGAGGTGTGATCGGTTTGAGGGATTTGAGGAGAAAAACAAGGAAAGTTGTGGTGAGAGGGAGTAGTGTGCCGATTTTGAATAGTAGGCACTCAGGAATTTCGGGTTTGGTGAACATTTTGGTTCTTCTCTAGAGGCTGAATAGTGCTAGGAAAATTTCGTAGTGCCTTTTGCCTTTGCTGATTTCTGATTTTCACTCCACTTCAGGTCCCTCAATGGCCTAAGGCCTAAATGTGGGCATAAGATCATTAAGGCCGGCAATGAGCGATCTCATGGCCTAAGGCCGAATTGGGCCATGGTGGGCCAAAATGGGTCTATGGGCCCCACAGCCATGTGGGCCCCACACAAGTAAACCACATGGACGTGTGGAGAACGTCGGGCCAGGTTGTGTAATCCACACGGCTAAGGCCATTTCTTGGCTATGTGGGCCATATGGGCATGTGGACCTACATGAACCCGCATTATGGGCTTTGAGCCGATTTTCATTGTTTGACTGTTAAGGTTGCATGGGTTGCCCTAAACGACTGTGGAGCTACTATTGGGCCGGTAAGTATACCTAGACACCCAAAATTGATAAAATAATAGTTATACCCTTATGTGCTAAAATGACTATTATTCCCTTATGAGCATGCCATTATATATATTGCATACATGTATGATATTATGATATATTGCATGGGGATGGGTTTATTATGATTGGAGGAAGTGTACTGTACTGGTAGCTCTACTACTAATACTATTTAGTGCTGCAACTAGTGCTATTTTGGAGTGTAGGATGGGTGGGTTGCTTTTATCCCCACATGGAGTGTAAGGCTGGACGGAGTGGAGTGTAGAGGCTGGTTGGGTAGGATTTATGATTGCATAGCTGTACTGTTATCGACACTGAAACGGGCTAAGGCCCTAACTGAAACTGAACTGTTACTGATACGGGCTTAGGCCCATACTGTATTTGCTTACTGCATGATTGACTGTTTGTTTATTAAGGGATTACACCCTGAGTTTTCGTGAACTCACCCTTCTATTTGTCTTCACAGGTAATCCCCAATCTTAGAAGGATCGATGCTGTAGGGGACTCAGAGGTGGACAGACAATCGCACATGCCTCCGTATTCGACCTTTAATTAATAAGTAATTTAATTTGGGTATTTTGATGTAATAAGGCCTCTTTAAATTTTTAATCTTTAATTTGGGATTTTATTTATTTTGATTTATATTTGCTAGTAGTAGGAGGCGGGTTTTCAAAAAGATAAATGTTTTTCAAAACACCACATTTACACAACATATTTTAAAAGCTTGCACAATAAATAATGTTTTAAAAATTAATAACAATTTAATATGATTAACATTTTGTTAAATGACTTGAATTTTAACAAGGGACGAGACATTCTAAAATCTTCGTTAAGGTCATAAAGAGGTTAAATACAGAACGGGTTTTTCTTTCAAGGATATTATATCTTGCAAAAAACACTTCAATGTGCATCGCCAGATTTAGCCATAAAGTTTGGGTCGGGTTTGGGGTGTTACATCTAGTTTTATAGAGTTAGGTTGCAAAACTCGGCTGTGGATTTGGGTTTCTTTTAAAACTTGAAATTTCAAGAAGAATTGTTTCAAATGATTTGAAAGTATTTTGAAATGTTTTTACTGAATGTGTGGTACGCCGAGTCTACGGTGCTGATTCTATAAGTCTTCTAAAAATTGTTGCTTGTTTAAAACTGAAATACTGAGACTAGTTTAGGTAGTAGACTGTATTGAAATACTCTATATAGGGTAAACTATTTTTCACAAATTATCCGTTAATACACACTTGAACTGTAAACTGATGCATAAAATTGTTAATACAGATAAAACATAAATCGACAATGAGCACCAGAGGTACACGTGGGAGGGGTACAAGAGGCCGCGGTGGAGGCCGTAGAGGTGGTCGGGTTAGGTTTTCGTCATCTGGTCACATGCCTAATGTTGAAGCTAAGGAGGCACCAACTTCACCTATGATTGAGACTCGGTCTCATGATCGTGTAGTTGGGGATGACACACTGTCCCAAGCCATGTTAAGAATTCTGGAGAGGGTCGCTGGGCCCAATACTAGTACTATGGGCTCTAGGTCGGTTATGGAACGACTCAAGTCTAATGGGGCTGAGATTTTTAGGGGTATCGCTGGAGTTGCCCCTAATGTGGTAGAATATTGGACTGAGGCTATAGCGAGGATCACGGACGACCTCGACTGTACCCCCGAGTAGAAACTAAAAGGTGCAGTGTCACTGCTGCAAGATGAAGCCTATCAGTGGTGGCTTACAGTAAAGGAGGGAACTCAGCCCGATCGGTTGACCTAGGAATTTTTCAAGACTACTTTCCAGGGAAAATATGTGGGCGCTAGTTATGTGGATGCCCGGAGGAGAGAGTTTCTGAATTTGACTTAGGGGGATAAATCAGTACTTGAATATGAAGCTGAATTTTTGTGATTAAGCCGCTATGCACGTGGGATGGTGGCAACTGAATATGAGCGTTGTGTTCATTTCAAGGACAGCCCCAGAGATAGTCTATGGGTTTTGATAGCTCCACAGAGGAAGCGAGATTTTGCTGCGTTAGTGGATAAGGCGAAGATCTCCGAAGAAGTGAAGTGTACAAAATGACAAAATCGTGAGAAGGATAGAGGTAGGAACAAGAGGGATTCGGAGCCCTCAAGCTCACTTATGAGGCATAAGAAAAATGCCAGAGTTGATCGGGTAGTCAGAGTTAGGGCCCTGTTGCTGCTACGAGACCGCAACCCTGTGCGAATTGTGGGAGACGCCATCAGGGCGAGTGCTGGAAAAGGATTGGAGCATATTTGAGATGCGGATCATTGGAACATCGTATCAGATATTGTCCACGGAGGCCAAAGCAGATGCAAGCTACAGGTTTGGGTAATGTACAGCCGCTGAGGGATGGTTAGCAACTGCCAAGAGGCCGTGGTCAGAGGGCACCGGCCAGAGGTGCTGGTCATACTGAGGCGAGACAACCAGCTTTAGTTTATGCTGCACGTCGCTAAGAGGATGGAGATGCCCCTGATGTTATCATGGGTACGTTCTTTATCCATAATGTACCTTATATTGCACTAATTGATATTGGATTTACTCATTCCTATATAGCATGCACTATGTCTGAGAATTTGGGTATAATGGTTGAAAGCACTACGAGTGAGGTTACTAAGTTGAGTCCACTAGGGCAATTAGTTAGGGTAAATAAATTGTACAGTGATGTACCTTTGAAGGTTCAAGGAGTGATCTTTTTGGAAGATTTAATGAAACTTCCTTTCAAAGAATTCTACTTAATTTTGGGAATGGATTGGCTAGTGAAACATCGGGCAAACTTGGACTGTGCTACTAAACAGATGGTATTGAGAACTACGGAGGATGAGGAGGTAATTGTAATTGGGGAGCGTTAGAACTACTTGTCAAATGTGATATTTGTATTAAGGGTTGAGAAATTGGTTCGTAAGGGTTGTGAGGCGTATCTAGCCTACATCGGTGTTTCAGATTCTGAGATTTCTTCTATTACGGATGTTAGGACAATTAAAGACTTTCCAAACATTTTTCTTGATGAACTACCTGGGTTACCTCCAAACCGTGAAGTTGAGTTTGGGATTGAGCTCCTACCTGGTACAGCTTTGGTGTCCATCGCCCTTTATAGAATAGCACCGAAGGAGCTTGTGGAGCTTAAGGCTCAAATTCAAGAATTATTAGATCGAGGGTTCATCAGACCTAGTGTGTCTCCGTGGGGAGCACCGGTTTTGTTTGTGAAAAAGAAAAATGGATCCATGTGTATGTGCATCGATTACTGGCAATTGAATAAATTGACTGTTAAGAATAAGTACCCCTACCAAGAACTGATGATCTATTTGATCAGTTTCGTGGAGCTTTTTTTTCTCTAAGATTGATCTCCGATCGGGGTACCATCAATTGAGGGTTAAAGAGACTAATGTGCATAGGACAGCGCTTAGGACTCGTTATGGTCATTACAAGTTCCTAGTGATGTCGTTTAGATTGACGAATGCACCAGCGGCTTTTATAGATCTGATGAACCGAGTGTTCAGCCTTATCTGGATTAGTTCATAGCAATTTTTATAGATGACATTCTGGTGTATTCGAGAACTGGAGATGAACATGATGCACATCTCTGAGTGGTTATGTAGATTCTGAGGGAGAAACAACTATACGCCAAGTTCAGTAAGTGTGAATTCTGGTTGCGAGAGGTAACATTTTTGGGTCATGTGGTATCTGCCGAAAGGATTACGGTTGGTCCTCAGAAAATCAAAGCTATTTTGGACTGGAAGCTGCCTAAAACGGTATTTGAGATTCGTAGTTTCCTGGGACTGGCAGGGTATTATAGACGATTTGTTGAGGGGTTTTCATTGATTACTACACCTCTGACTAAGTTGTTGCGTAAGGGTGTGCCGTTTAATCAGACTGATGTGCAGCAAGAGAGCTTTGAAAAGCTCAAGAAAGTTCTAATTGAGGCCCTTGTCTTGATATAGCCAGAGTCTGGGAAAGAGTTCACTATTTACAGTGATGCATCACATGTTGGGTTAGGATATGTGTTGATGCAAGAGGGTAAAGTGCTTGCATATGCATCTCGTCAGCTTAAGGCTCATGAGGTGAATTATCCGACGCATGATTTGGAGTTGGCTGCGGTGGTATTCACACTAAAAATTTGGAGGCATTACCTATACAGTGAGAAGTTTATCATTTACATGGATCACAAGAGCCTCAAGTATCTCCTTACTCAGAAGGAGCTAAATCTTAGGCAGCGTAGATGGATTGAGCTGCTAAAAGACTATGACTTTATGATCGAATACCATCCTAGTAAGGCCAATGTGGTGGCTGACGCACTAAGCCGTAGGGCTATGACTGATCTGAGGGTAATGTTTGCTCACTTCAATTTATTTGATGATGGTAGCTTGTTAGCTGAGCTCCAAGTTAAACCGACGTGGATTGAACAGATTAAGGGTAAACAGTTGGAGAATGAGTCACTGGGTTCTCGATTCTGACAGATTGAAAGTGGTATCACATTAGATTTTGGACTGAATAGTAGAGGGGTACTCTGTTTCTGTAGGAGAATCTGTGTACTGAAGGACACTGATTTGAGGCAGTCTATATTGCGAGAGGTGCATAGTAGCCCTTATGTTATGCATCCTGGTGGAAATAATATGTACTAAGACCTTCGTGAGTTATATTGGTGGTCGAGTCTTAAGCGTGAGGTTACCGACTTTGTGAGTAAATGTCAACCTGCTAGCAGGTTAAAGCTGAACATCAGTTACCTTCAGGGTTGCTTCAGCGAGTTAAGATTCCACTTTGGAACTAGGATAGAGTGACTATGGAATTCATTAGTGGATTTAGTATGGATTTAGTATGGATCATCGTGGATCGATTGACTAAATCTGCTCATTTCATACCAGTTCGTACTGATTACTTATTGCAGAAGCTGGCTAAGCTGTATGTGTCTGAGATTGTGAGACAGCATAGGGTACCCATTTCCATTGTAACACCCCTTACACGTATCCAAAGTCGAGACAAGTTTCAAGGTGTTACCAGACGTAAACATTCACAAACATGCAAAACTGGGTCATAAAATTTCATCTAAATTAAAACTTTTCAAACACATGTAAATCGTCCCTTATACAAGGCTTCGAGGCCTAAAACATACATCGGGGTGGTTCGAGACTAAACCGAAGACTTTAGAAAGCTCTGGGAAAACTTAGAAAAATTTTTATGAAATAGGGTCACAGGCCCGTGTGGACATAGGGACACGCCCGTGTCCTCAGGCCATGTAACTCTCTGTTTATGACATCAGCAAAACGAATTGATTCAGACGGCCAAGCCACACGCCAGTGTGCTAGGTCGTGTCCCCCACACGGTTCAGACACATGGCCGTGTCTTTGCCCGTGTAGCCAACACTTAAGCTATTTTCCAAGCCTTATGTTGCCCTTAATTCTCTCCCATACTTATACACATTATAGACACACATCATAACATCAATTTAATGGTTAATCATCCTTTAGTAAAATTCTGTTAAAGCATTTACATATTGTCATACATGTGTTTATTACCTATACTCATGTTACGCCAAGCTAGACATTCCAATTGACATTCTACAATTCTCCATATTCAATCGTTATCAACTTACTACAATGCCAGACATTCATTTCATGGCCACGACCACCTCAATTGGTCTTAGAGCATTCATCATCTACATGTGTTATACTAATCATTCATAACAACCAATTATAAACACATCACAAACATTAACACATAGCAAGAATAATTAGGCTTACAAGCCATAACCATTTAAGCCACATCTCATGGCCATATACAATAAATCAATATAAGCCAATACATTTGGCTAATCATAACAACATCTAACATAAAAACTAGTCCTTATACATGCCACTCACTTGAAAGTATTTAATACACACATGACAATACTCCGGAGTTGTTAGCTTGATAGTGTGATGCTGCCTCCGACGGTCTCCAACCCCGAGCTGACCTAAGAACACTAAGTAAATGGAGAGGATGGAGTAAGGTTGAAGCTTAGTAAGTCCATATGAAAATAATAAGCAAATTATCAACATTATTCCATGAAAATGTAATCATAATTACACATTTGCTGATTTTCTGGTCATGTTGTTTTCTTAGTTACTAATTTATTTATATCTGGAGCTACGAAACTCCAAACTAAGATCATTAATTTTTCTGAAACTAGACTCATATATCTTTTTACCATAAAAGTTTCAGAATTTTTGGTTTATCCAATTAGCACAGTTTATTCATTAAAGATACCCCTGTTTCACTGTCCCATAGTTCCGGCCTCTTTTCACTAAAAATTATTTATCTCATGGTACAGCTCTCAGATTTTGTCCCCATCAATTCCACTTGAAAATAGACTCATAAAATATTTTAAGAATGCAAATTATGACCCATAATTTTTTTTTTTACAATTTTTAATGATTTTCCCAAATCAGAATAGGGGATTCCAAAATCATTTTAACCCTGTCTCACAAAAATCCAATTATCACAGAATATAAATTTGTTTGTCTTCACCGTTTCTTTTATGAGAAAATAGACTCATTAATCTTTAATTTCTTATCTTATTCAACCTATAATTTAATTTCTACTGTTTTTGGTGATTTTTCAAAGCCATACAACTGCTGCTGTTCAAAATTGTTTTATTACAAAATTTCACTTTTACATAATTTCACTTACTCCATTCTATCTTACCAAAAGATTTGCTCAACTATCAAGCACATTATTCACAATTTTTCTCGTAGATATACTTGCACTTATTCTTGACATAGTCATGTACATATGTATTTTCACTTAGTAAATTTCCCGTTGAGCTCATCAGAATAATAACAGATATCCGATGGCTTGTGCATATACCACCCTTGTAACCGAAGCTCTCTGGTACGCATAGTAGCCTGCACTTAGTACTACACATATGACCTATCAATCTTATACACGTAGTAGCCTGCACTTAGTACTACACACATGACTTATCCATCTAATACATGTAGTAGCCTGCACTTAGTACTACACACGCGACCTATCAATCCGATACACGTAGTAGCCTGCACTTAGTACTACACACGTGACCTAACCATCTGATACATGTAGTAGCCTACACTTAGTACTACACACGTGATCGAAACTATCGGGTACATATAGTAGCCTGCACTTAGTACTACACATGCGACATAACAATCTGGTACACGTAGTAACCTGTATTTAGTACTACACACTTGAGCTAAAACTGTCTTAAACAAATAGTAGCCTGCACATAGTACTACACATGTGTTCTCACAACGGATCATTTCAATCGGGAAATTCTTCACTTTTCAACATTTTACTAACTCGTTCTTAGCCAATTTCATTTCGTAGTTTACATCAATTGATCATTCTATAAGCAGCCACATCTCATATAGAAAAAAAAGATAATAACATAAAAAGAATCAAAATATTACTTACATACAAACTTACTCGTTTCAAAGAAACATCATATTCCATCAAACTTCCAAACCTTTACCAAACGTACTCGAATTGTGGCTTCATTCACATAGCAATATCTCATAATCTCATGGCATTGCAACATTTTCATCATAATAGCAAAACATCAAGAACATGTTATATCATCAAAATAATCACGTAATATCCAATTATTCACATATATATACTTACAACTCGTGTAATATCGAAGCATTAGCATTCAAATACAATATTGCATTATTAAAATCACATGAATTTACCTCGGGTTCGAGTACGACTATATATTCTAATTTAGTCCAGAATCTCATTCATTTCCAATCTATGCCCGAACCTCATTTTCCTTGATCTATAATAACACATTTAGCTTACTAATTAGTCACATTATTCATACGGGTCCAAAAATCATACTTTTACAAATTTGTATTTTGACCCTAAACTTTCACATATTTTCACTTTGGCCCCTAGGCTTGTAAAATGATTTTTATTCAATTTCCTTGCATTTTAAGCCCAGCCAAATCATTTTCATAACTATAGCAGCCCCAAATTTTCACTAAATCACACTTTTATGAGAAAATTTGTAACTTTTAAAAAAAGGTCCTTTTTGACAATTTCACCGAAAATTACTTAGTAAAAGTTGTTTATTACACATCGAGCATTCATATTCTACCACCAGACATCAAAACACATGCATGTCATCCATTGGTAAACTTTTAAACACCAACCCTAGCTCAAAATATTGGTAGAAATGAGTAGATCTTTTTACGAGGATTTCAAAAACATAAAAATCATTAAAAATGGGGCTAGAATGGACTTACAATCGAGCTTGGAAGCTTGAAAAACCCTAGCTATGTCTTTTCTGTGCAAGGTTAGGCCATGGGGTAGAAGATGGACAAAAATTGGCTTTTAATTTTGCTTTTAATTCATTTTAATTACTAGATTACCAAAATGCCCCTAACTTAAAAAAAATTTATTTCACCCATTTCACATCCATTTTTGTCCAAAAAATTATCCAATGGTCTAATTACCATTTAAGGGCCTCCAATTTAAAATTTCATAACAATTAAACGCCTCTAACATGTAAAACTCAACTTTTGCACTTTTTACAATTTAGTCCTTTTAATCAAATTAAGTGCCCAAACGTCAAAATTTTCGAACGAAATTTTCATGAAATCATCCCGTGAAATTGTAGACCATAAAAATATAATAAAAATTTTTTTATTGTGTCAGATTTGTGGTCCCAAAACCACTGTTTCGACTAGGCCCTAATTTAGGATGTTACAACTCTCCCCCTTTAGGGATTTTCGTCCCCGAAAATCTTACCAGAAGAGTGGTTCGATTTTCACATAAACTCCACTATCTGATAATCATTGTTGAAGAACCTTTACTTAGGCTATGTTTAATACTTACCACTTTAATTTCTCATACTAAAGTCATGAATAATTCCGTGTTATACGACGTATCAATCGAATCTTGACTTTTATCAAAGAACTCATGTATACAAGGGTCGAACCCATACCGTCATAGAATATGTATATACACATCATACTTGAATCCTCTTGGATTCAAACGGCGTAGCCAGCCCGATCATCATGGCCTTAAGTTCTCTACCATTTTATATAGCCCGACAGTTCACTAGTTCGACTCTGGTCATCACTAAAATTCAGAGCCTCAATTAACTTTTTCAATAATTCACGATATAAATCCCGGATCTCTATTCGATTAAAAAAAACTAGAATTTTAAGAAATTCAATAATCTCAAAGATACTTAATCCCATAAGTATGATGAACGGAAATTCAGTACTTACCGACATGATTTCCAGATTCATCAATTACTTAACAACAAGTCATATGAAATCTTTCTCTTTCAAAGATAGGAATAATTCTAATATGAAATCTATAGTAATCTCATTCTCAGAGATGATACCATAACTATCTTATCATCCTTTAAGAATTCAAGTTAGCTACACTATCTCAACTTAAGTCTTTTTATGACAGCAAATACTTTAAGCTATCATACTGCCCTTCTTGTCTTAAAACACATCATTGAAAATCGAGAAGTCTTTGCTCAATGCAGACTAAACCAGTTTCAAGGCTTCGGTTAACAATATTCTCGTATATTCAAATCGTTACCAACATGTATTAGACAATTCAACTTTCACCAGACAAAAACTTTATCATTCAAAGCAACTTTAAATCGAATCAAAGTCTTCTAAGATATATACACTTTCATTTAGACTATCTGTCTTTTACTCGGAGAGATAAAATTTTATTCTCAAACTTGGAAAAAAATTCAGACATAAATATCCGATTAAATCTTTCAAACAATAACTCATACAAACTGAACAACCAAGTCGGTCTTAATTATTACTTGATAAAGTTTCAGGAAATCCTTCCTTTCAGTTGTCAAAATTATTTAACATGTAATCATGAAAAATTCACTCATCATACTAATCAAAGTTCATTTCAATTGCATTAGCTCAAGGTAGTATAAATGTTCCCAATCAAAGGCATTAACTTCATTAACTTTCTAGAGAAAAGAAATCCATCATACAAGCTGATACTAGCAATTTCACCACTTATGCCTTTGCTGATGTCAAATCCTTCACGAATATTTAGATAAATCTAGATACTAAAATTACCATATTACTATGATCAAAGCAGAAGCATAGTCACACTTGACATGATTATCACAACTAAAGAACACATTGTAGATATGAGCCGTGATTGATAAATTTCGGATATAGATAACAAGAAAACCAGGATTAAGAAGTCCAAGATAAAGAAATCCAAGATAAGGAAATCCAAGATACAATATCATAATGAAAAACCCAGAACAAAGCTCATAAGAAAATATGGAAGATTTCAATAATTTCCTAGAAGAAAGAAGTCTAGAAGAATACATCATTCAAGCCCACTGGAGCTAAATGCAACAAGGATAATGTACCTTCCCATATATATATCGAACAGAGCATCCATTAGAAGGAACAAAATCATAACATCAATACATTATCTCATAAAATCCCAACTGACGGAATGTAATAAAATGCCAGAGGGAAAATAGAGCAATACAAATTATATACCAGTCAGACTATCAATACTTAAGTCTTATTCCAATATTAGAAAACATTTTTGCACGATAACAATTTATCTAAAAATAGATAGCCCCAGTAATACTTTGGAGAGTAAATGAACTCATAGAGTACCTCAAGAGAGACAATCATAATCTGCTTACTATAATTACCACATTCTGATATCTTGTATGTCAATATTTATTCCTCCAACTATTTATATTATTACAATTCCCACATTATGATTTTCATTGAAGAAGATTGGTTCTGAAGAAATTCTAGTTAATACATTTCTCGACATCGCACTTTACTAGCTCTGCCTTTACTTATCAATCCAATTAATCTCTGATCATAGTTATAATCATTCTACAACTGAACTGTTTGGTCTCATACTTGTGAGCTTATTCAAAACTGATCTTATAAATCCTTTACGAAACACCACTCTGGTAAGGGGATGGGGTCGTAAGGTCCGTAGCTCATCTCTCATACACATATAGATATAACACTATTTCATCATCATAGTAACATTTTCACAAGCATATCGTCTACTTCAAGCAAACTATTATTCACGTTCGTATGACAAAAACTTTTCAGTTATCTTATTTAAACCAGTGCATTTATGCATGCATTCTATGGATTCTGAATAACTTTACTTATCCCATTCATTCAATCAAACAAGTCATGCACATAACATCTTATGAGGGCCAAACAAACATGGATAAGTATGTCATAATCAAAACTTTTATCTGGCACTTCATCATATACATCTCATTACATTCATATGAATCAATCCATCAATTTAACGTAAATAAGTTCATTACATTATAATCCTGTCTTATTTAACGATGTCGTTAAAATTCATCAACATTCAACGTCCAATCGAGAAAATGACATTTTTATCCATAACATGATATCATAAACCTTTATTCATACCTTTATGAATTGTTTTTTTACCACATTCACTTAATCAAACAAGTCAAGTGCACAACATCATATAAATATCAAACAAGCATGAGTATTCCTCGTAACATAAAATTTTATCTCACATGTTATCACATACATATCATGAACTTTTATTCACACTTTTCTGAGTTTAGGCTCATCATAACTGTACTTTACCCGAATACCTTAGCTTCACATTTAACATGGTCAGTGTAGCTCAGTTGGAGAGCACCTTTGTCTAAACAAGATGGTTCTCATTCGCGTCGGGAGACATCACACTATCACGGATTGGTGGCATGTATAGCTAGACTCTCATTCATGCTAGGTTAGTCTGAGAACTGACTAAACTATAGCTCTGATACCACTAAATGTAACATCCCTTACCCGTATCTAAAGCAGGGACAGGGTTCGAGGCATACCGGACTTAAACATTCACAAACATGCAAACTAGGCCATAAAATTTCATCTAAATTAAAACTTTTCAAACACATGTAAATCGTCCTTTATATAGGCCTGCGAAGCCTAAAACATACATCGGGGTGGTTCGAGACTAAATCGAGGACTTTAGAAAGCTCTAGGAAAACTTAGAGAAATTTTCATGAAACAGGGTCACACGCCCGTGTGGACATAGAGACACGCTCGTGTGTCTTTAACACGCCTGTGTACTCAGGCCATGTAACTCTCTGTTTATGACATCAGCAAAAAAAATTGATTCAAACGGCCAAGCCAAATGCCAGTGAGCTAGGTCGTGTCCTCCACACGGTTGAGACACATGGCCGTGTCTTTGCCCGTGTAGCCAACACTTAAGCTATTTTCCAAGCCTTATGTTGCCCTTAATTCTCTCCCATACTTATACACATTATAGACACACATCATAACATTAATTTAATGGTTAATCATCCTGTAGTAAAATTCTGTTAAAGCATTTACATATTGTCATACATGTGTTTATTACCTATACTCATGTTACACCAAGCTAGACATTCCAATTGACATTCTACAATTCTCCATATTCAATCATTATCAACTTACTACCATGCCAGACATTCATTTCATGGCCACGACAACCTCGATTGGTCTTAGAGCATTCATCATGTACATGTGTTATACTAATCATTCATAACAATCAATTATAAACACATCACAAACATTAACACATAGCAAGAATAATTAGGCTTACAAGCCATAACCATTTAAGCCACATCTCATGGCCATATACAATAAATCAATATAAGCCAATACATTTGGATAATCATAACAACATCTAACATAAAAACTAGTCCTTATACATGCCATTCACTTGAAAGTATTTAATACACACATGACAATACTCCGGAGTTGTTAGCTTGATAGTGTGATGCTGCCTCCGATGGTCTCCAACCCCGAGCTGACCTAAGAACACTAAGTAAATGGAGAGGAGAGAGTAAGGTTGAAGCTTAGTAAGTCCATATGAAAATAATAAGCAAATTATCAACATGATTCCATGAAAATGTAATCATATTTACACTTTTGCTGATTTTCTAGTCATGTTGTTTTCTCGAGTCATAGTTACTAATTTATTTATATCTGGAGCTACAAAACTCTAAACTAAGATCTGTTAATTTTTTCTAAAACTAGACTCATATATCTTCTTACCATAAAATTTTCAAAATTTTTGGTTCATCTAATTAGTATAGTTTATTCATTAAAGATAACCTTGTTTCACAGTCTAATAGTTCTGACCTCTCTTCACTAAAATTATTATCTCATGGTACAGCTCTCACATGTTGTCTCCTTCAATTCCTATTGAAAATAGACTAATTAAGGATTTTAAGCATGCAAATCATGACTCATAAATATTTTTTTACAATTTTTAGTGATTTTCCCAAATCAGAATAGGGGATGTCAAAATCATTCTGACCCTATCTCACAAAAATCCAATTATAACAGAATATGAAACTCTTTTGCCTTCACCATTTTTTTATGAAACAATAGACTCATTATTATTTAATTTAATATCTTATTCAACCTCTAATTCAATTTCTACCATTTTTGGTAATTTTTCAAAGTCAAACAACTGCTGCTATAAAAAATTGTTTTATTACAAAATTTCACTTTTACATAAATTCACTTACTCCATTCTATCTTACCAAGAGATTTGCTCAACTACTGAGCACACTATTCACAACATTTCACGTAGATATACTTGAATTTATTCATCACATAGTCATGTACATATGTATTTTCACTTAGTAAATTTCCCGTTGAACTCGTCGGAGTAATAACAGATACCCGGTGGCCTGTGCATATACCACTCTTGTAACCGAAGCTCTCTGGTACGCATAGTAGCCTACA
Source organism: Gossypium hirsutum (assembly GCF_007990345.1). Lineage (NCBI taxonomy): Eukaryota > Viridiplantae > Streptophyta > Magnoliopsida > Malvales > Malvaceae > Gossypium > Gossypium hirsutum. The sequence goes on from NC_053435.1 coordinate 55,843,718, forward strand.
CTTAGTACTACACATGTGACCTATCAATCTGGTACACATAGTAGCCTGCACTTAGTACTACACACGTGACTTAGCCATCTGATACACGTAGTAGCCTTCTTTTAGTACTACACATGTGATCAAAGTTAACGAGTACGTATAGTAGCCTGCACTTAGTACTACACATGCGACCTATCAATTCGATACACATGGTAGCCTAAACTTAGTACTACACATGTGACCTAACCATCATATACATGTAGTAGCCTGCATTTAGTACTACACATGCGACCTAACAATCTGGTACACGTAGTAGCGTACACTTAGTACTACACACGTGACCTAAAACTATCTTAAACACATAGTAGCCTGCACATAGTACTACACATGTGATCTTACAATGGATCATTGGTATCTCTTCTATTCCGAAGGCTCAAACGGGAAATTCTTCACTTTTCAACATTTTACTAACTTGTTCTTAGTCAAGTCCAATTCCTAGTTTAAATCAATTGATCATTCTATAGGCAACCACATCTCATATAGTAACAAAAGATAATAACATAAAAGAATCAAAATATTATTTACATACAAACTTACTCGTTTCAAAGAAACATCATATTCCATAAAAATTCCAAACCTTTACCAAATGTACTCGAATTGTGGCTTCATTCACATAGCAATATGTCATAATCACATGGCATTGCAACATTTTCATCATAATAGCAAAACATCAAGAACATGTTATATCATCAAAATAATCACATAATATAAAATTATTCACATACATATACTTAAAACTTGTGTAATATCGAAGCATTAGCATTCAAATACAATATTAATTATTAAAATCACATGAACTTACCTCGGGTTCGAGTACGACTATATATTCTGATTTAGTCCATAATCTCATTCATTTCCAATCTATGCCCGAATCTTATTTTCCTTGATCTATAACACCACATTTAGCTTACTAATTAGTCACATTATTCATATGGGTCCACAAATATACTTTTAAAAATTTGCATTTTGGCCCCTAATCTTTCATATATTTTCACTTTGGCCCCTAGGCTCGTAAAATGATTTTTATTCAATTTCCTTGCATTTTAAGCCTAGCCAAATCATTTTCATAACTGTAGAAGCCCCTAATTTTCACTAAATCACACTTTTATGACAAATTTTGTAACTTTTACAAAACGGTCCTTTTTAACAATTTCACCAAAAATCACTTAGTAATTACACATCGAGCATTCATATTCTACCATTAGACATCAAAACACATGCATATTATTCATGGATAAATTTTTAAACACAAACCCTAGCTCAAAGTATGGGTAGAAATGAGTAGATCTTGTTACGAGGATTTCAAAAACGTAAAAATCATTAAAAACGGGGTTAGAACATGCCTAAACATGGGCTCGCATTATGGGCTTTTGGCCCATTTTCACTGTTTAACTATTAAGGTTGCACGGGTTACCCTAGACGACTGTGGACTTACTGTTGGGTTGGCAAGTATACCTAGACCCTCAAAATTGATAAAATGACAGTTATGCCCTTATATGCTAAAATGACTATTATGCCCTTATGAGATGTATGACTGATTGAGCATGCCATTATATATATTGCATACATGTATGATATTATGATACGTTGCATGGGGATGAGTTTATTATGATTGGAGAAAGTGTACTGTACTGTAGCTATTCTGTAATACTGTTTAGTGCCGCAATCGGTGCTAATTTGGAGTGTAAGGATGGTTGGGTTGATTTTATTCCCACATAGAGTGTAGGGCTGAACGGAGTGGAGTGTAGAGGCTGGTTAGGTAGGATTTATGATTGCATATCTATACTATTATCGACATTGAAATGGGCTAAGGCCCACACTGATACTGATATTGTAATAGGCTAAGGCCCTAACTGAAACTGAACTGTTACTAATACAGGCTTAGGCCCAGACTGTATTTTCTTACTGCATGACTGACTGTTTGTTTATTAAGAGATTACATACTGAGTTTTCGAAAACTTACCCTTCTGTTTGTCGATGGAGGTAATCCCCAATCTTAGACGAATTGGTGCTGCGAGGGACTCGGAGGTGGCCATACAACTGCACATGCCTCCGTATTCGACCTTTAATTAATAAGTAATTTAATTTGGTTATTTTGATGTAATAAGGCCTCTTTAAATTTTTAATCTTTAATTTTGGATTTTATTTATTTTGATTTATATCTACTAGCAGTAGGAGGCGGGTTTTCAAAAAGATAAATGTTTTTCAAAACACCATGTTTACGCAACATATTTTAAAAGCTTCCGCAACAAACAATGTTTTAAAAATTAATAACAAGTTAATATGATTAACATTTTGTTAAACGACTTGAATTTTAACAAGGGATAAGACATTCTAAATGTAAGAGTATGCCCAAAGATCAATCATGAGATTTTTGTAAAAACATACGTGATTTACCATGTTTATTAATATAAGGCATTTCCATTATTATTTTAGTTTCCTTTCTGTATGTATAAATAAACTGTTTTATAATAATGTCCTGAGAATAATATGATTGTTCTTAAAAGATCCTTAGTCAAGTATTATTGTTGACTAGGACAACAATAATGCATTAAGACTAACATGTAGTTGAATGATGATAAAGAGTTGTCATTGATATGGAGTGTCAAAATCAATGCATGAATATGTGTGTTAGAGAACAACATATTGGACTGACCCGCTGTGAGTATGTTTCTTGGTTTATTATGTAATTGTCACAACATTACTCATAGTGATTAATATGTATATGATCCTCAGACTTGAGATCATCATTATCCCAACATCATGAGTTGTATATTTTGATACAGTCAAATGTACATCGTAACTGGTTGTTCTATAAAGGCTGATGTTGGATATACCACAATCTATGTAGAGGGATATGGTTGATCAATATATAATAAGTCCCTCCTACATAATGGGAGTAATATCTTAGGCCACTTGATTGAGTGAGACTAGAAATGCACGGCCATGCTCAAATAAGTTGATATGAGATGTCATACTTATTTGTATATCATAGTCTACTCAAGATATCAAGAAACATGAGATGGACTATGCAAGTGTGACTATTCCATGACTTGTGTCCATTCCAGAGATAAAGGACTTAAGGATTAATGTATGAAAGGTAAATCACAAAAGGTTATGTCGAATCATGACTTCTTGTAACTTAGGTAGAATTGATGCATTGCTAGATGCCACTCATTGTATGTAACATTAGAATTGTTCTAGTATTACTGCTAACGTTACAAGAGCCTACAGGTTCACACCATATGGTTGAGATGATCGGAATAAAACATAGTTGGTATTGTGTTTGGTTGTTACATGAATTAAATTAATTATAGAATTAATTTAATTGGGCAATCAAATATGAAACATATTATATGTACAAGGAAGTTGTACACATAATGAGAACATGATTCTATTAATATATGAATTTGGTTCGTATATAAATTTAAATAAATATAGTTTACCGAAATCTTTGTTATAATTAATGTAATTATAATTTTTGGTTAAAACATTATTATATTTATTTATTTTAAAATTTTGCGAATTAAGAATCGTTATAAATATACCAATTAAAAAGGGGAGTTATATATAAATAAAACTCGAAAGCCTAGCTTGAGTGGTCTAGTAGCCGTCAAGCAAAGAAATCTCTAAAACAGTTTTGGGGACTTCTTCCGTTCATTGTCAATAGGGTGGATTACATAGAGGTCGGCATCTGAAAAAGTTGCGACTTGGTTTGATAGTGGTTCTGAATTCTCGTTGCCGAGGTGTCGCTGTCTACTCAGATTGAAGTTTTGGTAATTTCGAAACCATTATCATAATTTTTTTTCCGATTCGTTCCTCGCACATGGATCCATGGTTTGGATTGCTAGAATTTTATTTTTTCGCTGCGCCTTGGGGGCACCGGCATCCCAGCACTAAAATCTTCGTTAAGATCATAAAGAGGTTAAATATAGAACAGGTTTTTCTTTCAATGATATTATATCTTGCGAAAAAACACTTCAATGTGACATCGTCATATTCGGCCATAACGTTTGTGTAACGCCCCAATTTTCGGGAATTCTGTGGATGTTGGTAAATTTTAAATTTTTGGTGTTCTGTCTGCTTGGCGTAGATTTAATCAGGTTAGTGGGCCTCTAGAAGGACCAAGCTTAAGTTAAAACCCGGTAATTTTAATTAGTTTTGATTCCATAGGAAGAAGGGAGTTCTGGTTAATTGGGCTTTTAAGTATTAATTGGGTAAAAATTAAACACAAGGAATCAGGTGGCAAAGTGGCATGTGATGCCATTGGGGAGGCCATTAAGGTGGCGTGTGGATGCTAGGGAGAACCAAGGTTCAAGTCACAATGAAAGTATATTAAGGGAATTATTTTTATGGTTGGAAAGGGTAAGTAATGGAACTCAAGTGAAAGACTGTCAGGAGGAGTTTAAATTGCTCAAGGGATTGAGTAAGGAGGGGATAAGGGAGAAGATTTAGGAGCTAATTAGGGCGACTAGTATTGGCCGAATGGTGGACTCTTGGGGAGCAAGAGTTGGTCGGCCAAGGGTTGGCTTAGGGGGCAAATTTCGGCTAGGTTAAATGCCAAGTATAAATTCGACATTTAGAGGTAAGTGTGCCGTTTTTTTCTGACCATTTTTCCTCCTCCTCCTTTCTTTTCTTTTTCTCTCCATTTACCTTCTCCTCTTCTTTCCTCTATAGCCTAATCTTTCTACAACTCTTCCCTACAGCACTTTTTTACTATTATTTTTAAGCTTTATAGCTGAATATCACAAAAGTCAAAATCCTGAAGGTTCATATTATCTATGCCGAATTCTCCTAGCAAAACCTACTGATCTTTCTTCATCCTTTTGATCAATTCTTTCTTTTTTGAACCCCAAACCTCTGTCGACAAAGCCACTACAAAACCCTCACCTTTTCTTCACTGTTGCAAAAAGCCGAAAACGCATAGCCTTAGGGACATAGCCGAATTCTGAGACCTCTAAGGGCTCAACTTTTATTATCATTTGAGGGGTTAGATCTGCATTAGAATTGAGTAGGAGTTAATTGGAATCATTGACCGAAGGAACCGGTGGTAAGTTTTTGAACCTAATCTTTATTTCAGGTTTTAGAAAAAGTCGAAACCCCCTAAAGGTTAGGGAGGCTGTCAATTTGGGCTTGTAGCTCTCAGGGTTGTTATAATTGTTTTATTTTGGTAATAGTGTGATCTAGAGGCTGTTGATCGAAGGCTTGGACAAGTGGAACGACTGGATCTAAACCTAGTCGCTAATTTCGACAAAGGTAGGATCGCTAGTGCCTAAGGTGTTTTTGGCCGAATATGGTAAGGGGGTTAATATGTAGTTCATTTTAATAGTTAGATTAACGTGTTAGTAATTCAATTGTAGGCAGTTCGTGTGTGGATCTCGTCAGCATATCGTCCAAACAGGTTGTAACTGACACCCTTTCATAGTTTAGATCGGCAATAGCCGGAAAGCCGAAATTCCAAAAAATCGGTATTTTGTTGACTTGAGAGTGTGTGAATGCTCGTGAGGTAAATCGGTTAACGTTTTTGGTAAACTACAATGTTTGGACTGCAGAGTGCATGATTTCTGTGCCTTTGATATTTTCGGGCTTTTTGGGCCAAAATTAGGATAGTGGGCTAATGGGCCCAATTCGGTAAGAACCCTCGGTAAGTGTTTCTGTTAGTATGTGAAAGGTGGGAATATGCATGAAAACCCTTAAAACTGATAAAATTACTGAAATACCTTTATAGGTGGACAATTTACAGATTTAACCCTAGGAGTAAAATTACTGATATACCCCTAGGGTTAAGGTTGACCTGAATGCATGTTTGACTGTTATTATTTACTGCATGCCATGTTATTATTATCTGATGCATGGGACTGGGATACTGATGGAGGAAGTACTAAAAGTGGCTTGTCCACGTACTGGAGGCTTTGCCTCAACTTACTGATAATTGAGCAGCAATGCTGCAACTGTGGAGTGTAGGGCTGGGTGGGTTGAGCTATTCCCCACTTGGAGTGTAGGGTTGGTACGGGTGGAGTTTAGCGGTTGGTTATAGGCTGGGTTGGGCTTGCATACACGAATATGTCTGATCTGTTCTGGAATAGGCCTCTGGGCCATATTGTTATCTGAAAATGGGGCTAAGGTCTAGTTTATTGTATTCTGAAAAGGGCTTCGGCCCAATACCCACTGTTATCTGAATGGGCTTAGGCCCAATGGGCTTGAGCTGACTTGGGCTTTGGATGAGTTTTCCTTACATACTGATTTCTCCAAACTCACCCCTTCCTCTTCCATCCTTGCAGGTGAGCCCTAGTTGGTTGACTTGGAGCTGGGCGGGATTCAGAGTGGCCACGAAGATTAATTTATGTTTTTTTAAGTTTTGCATTTATTATTTTGACTATTTTTATTCTAGTTTAAGTTGTAATAAGGCCGCTCTTCTTATATTTTTATTATTATTTTGGGTTATTAAATTGGTTAGCTCTAGGGCGCGGTTTATAAAAGTTACTTACTTTCAAAATAACACGTTAACCGAGCAAAGCTTCCGCAATGTAAACGTTTTCAAAGAAAATGATTATTTTAAATAGACTTAAACTTAATTAATTATTCGTGGACTAGTAACAGGCTTAAAGTGTGGCAATGGATGTGTGCATGTCTAGGATTGGATCCGTGAAGAGCTTGGTACTTAAGCAGTCCAACAGACTCACCTCCTCTTTTCTGGCTTCCTACCTAGTGCACAGCTTCCATTCACTTTAACTTAAAACAAAACATTCTTCAAACCCTAATAAAGATTTTTGGATAAAACATAACTTCTTTAGTAACATTCTCTATGTGACACGCTGAATTCGACCGTAACGTCTGGGCCGGGTTTAGGGGTGTTACATTTAGTGGTATCAGAGCCCAGTTGCAATAACTCAGCCGTGGATTGGGTCTAAAAAGGTTTTTAAAACTTTGAGCCCAAAGAGGGTATTTTTGAAAAATCTAATTTTTGAAAACAATTTTTTTTGTTGAAAGGAGATAATTTCCAAACCTGTTTTCTTTAAACCAAAGGTGTGAGAAATGGATTTCAAAAAGGCCTAAATCTTTGAGTTTGTCTAAAAACTGATGAGGTGGCACACTGAATCCCCGACACCAAGTCTGTAAGCATCTTTCTGTTTTATATACTGAACTGCACTGTAGATAGTACTGAGCCTTAGAGATAGTACTATAGATAATGTAGCATTAAGGCTACAAAACTGAGACTGTAGAGTAAACTAAGCCCTAGGGAATTGAGACAGTAGCTAAACTGTGGTCGCGCGAGAACAACTCTGAAGCTTTATATGTTCATAAGATATTCTGTAATAAACAGTGGAAACAATAAAATAACGGCATAAAATTCGTAATCAGATAAATCAATATGTGTACGAGAGCTACTCGGGGAAGAGGCCATGGTCGAGGCTGAGGTAGTTGTGACAACCCAAATTAGACCCTGGTCGGAATGTGGTTTCGAGACCACATTACCGAGCCAAAAATTTATTTTCGTGTTTTAATTGCATAAATTGTTGTGTGACAGTGAATATATGAGAAATTAAATGCTTAATATTAGCATTAGGATTGTGAATTCATTCAAAAAGGACCTAGTTGACGAAGTTAGGAAAGATGATAGATGAATTATAAGGATTAATTAATAATAGGTTGAGGAAGCATGGCTTTGCATGTCAATTTGCCCATAAAATTCATGGTGGCCGGCCAAGGAGTGATAATGCTCCACTCATTCTAATTTAATATGTTTCTTTGGTGAACAAATGATGGGGATAATAATAGAAAAGGGAACAAAAAAAATGGGTTCATACTTGCCATCTCCTAGCCGAAAAACCAAGAAAAAGAAGGGGAGAAAAGAACTTGGAAGGAATTCGGCCATTGCTTGTGCCTAGGGAGAGTGTTTGATGTTGTGGCATGAAAAATTGAGGGAGTTTGAATGCTTAATAAGGAGGGAAGAAGGAGTGTTCATATTTTCTTTCTTTTGCAATTGTTCTAACTAGAGGAAGAAGAGGAAGCAAGATTCGGCCAAGGTGGTCCTTTAGACCAAGGTATGTTCAATGATATTTTTGGAAGCTTACCCTACCTTTGGGGTGATGAGTCTAGATTCTATCTATTCCATGGTTGGATTTGGGGTTGTTGGAGAGTTAGGATTCGGCTAAGGAGTTTAAAAATAAAAGCTAGTTGATACCTTGATGCTATTAGCATGCTAGTTATATGGTTGTGTTAAGTTGCTTGTTATGTTAGCATGAAAGTTGAAAATTGTTAAGCTATTTTGTTGGAGGTGCCGAACTTAGGACTAGGAAGAGAATGAGTATTCGGCTAACATAGTGGAAAGGTGGTGTTGCCGATTGCTAGATTTAGACTAGGGGAGTGGCTGTAATGGGCATTAAGATGTGGGACTTAAGAAATGTAGTTATTGTGGACTTACATGATGTTACAAATAGATGTGAAAATATGCTAGATTAGGAAAACTCGATTAAGCGTTCATGAGATGAAATTAGGTGTTTAAATGATGTTATAGTTGACATTGTACATGTATACATGCATTTCGGCCATGGTCTTTGCTTGAATTTGAAATTTGTAATGTGATTTTCCTAAATTGTCTATGAATTTTTGGTTGTTGATTCCATGGTAATGGTATATTGAATCCATGAAAATTTAGTAAGGTTGCATTCGGCAACTTGCTTGGAATTAAAAATTGATGTCTAAGCTTAGGTGATTTCGATGATGATATATATATATATTCATAAGTATATTTAGTTGATTCGGCTTTGGTAGTTGCATGAGGCTATTGGCCGAATATACTAACATACATATACATGTGAAATTGGATTGTAAATATTTAGCAAGGTTGTTAAACTAGTTAAATTATTGATTTAGCTCAAGGAGTTAAAGGAGGTGAATCGAGCAAAGGCAAAGAAAAGGTTATCGAGTAGCCGAGTTGGAACCGTCTTACCCAACACGAGGTAAGTCATTAAGCATGTAGTTGGTATTATTTCAATGGTCATAACGTTATGGATTGATGCTGAATGGAATGAATAAATATACATATATATATATGCGTGTACGTATGTGATGATGAAATTGTTGAATGAAAGAAAAGAGGTAAGATGTATTGAGTTGTTGATCTCGGCACTAAACGTGCGGGATAACCATTTATGACCATGAGATTGGCGCTAAGTGCGCGGGATTAAATTGTACAGCACTAAGTGTGCGATTCGACTATGTTGCACTAAGTGTGCGAAATGAATATGATGCACTAAGTGTGCGAATTGACCATGCGGCACTAAGTGTGCGAGGTTGACTATGTAGCACTAAGTGTGCGATTTGATTACGTAGCACTAAGTGTGCGAGTTGATTATATAGCACTGAGTGTGCGGGCTCAATATACATTCGTGAATCATTATGGACACTATGTGTGCGACACTATTGAGTCGATCGCGGACAGCGGATCGGGTAAGTGTCTTGAGTACATGGCTAATATGTGCTATGCTTATACTTGGTGTTGAGCTCGGTAAGTTGAACCTATGTGACAAATATACTTGAAGTCACGTACATAAAAATTATCATAGAATGGGTGAAAGGCCGTTTAGTTGTATGTTTGTAACGAAAATAAAATGATTTATGAAAATGCCTCGAATATCCTATTGATGAATATGTGGATTGTGAATGCATAAATTGGTATGAAATTGAATCGATAGGTTGGAGGAACTATGGTATGGTTCGGTATGGATGGAGTAAATTGTCTCATTCCATTTTGTTTCCTCTTGTGATAATGTTATTGATGTATAGTAGTGCATTGCTTATGACTTACTGAGTTATAAACTCACCCGGTATTTCCTTGTCACCCATTATAGGTTGCTTGGACTCATCTATTTTTGCGGGGTCAGGCCGTCATCGAAGTCATCACACCGGATAGCAAGTTTTGGTATTTTCTTCTTAGTTGGCTTAGAAGAACATTTTGGCATGTATAAGCTATTACGTTGTGTTTGAATTTTGGCATGTAAACTTTAAGCCATGCGAAAATGGCACGAATGTTCGATTGAGTTGGATCAAGGGTAGGCATGAAATGGACCTAGTTACTTTCGTAACAGATGCTGGCAGCAGCAGTGTCATGAGATTGAAAAATCACTAAAAATAGTAGGAGTGGAATTAATTGATGAATAAATTATGTAATCGAAGCTCGATGAGTCTGCTTTCATGAGGAAGTAACGAAAAGATCATATGGGCAGTATATTAAGAGATAATCAGATTTTTGTGGGACAGGGCCAGAACGGTTTCTGGATTCCCTGCTCCGACTTTGGAATTTCATTAAAAATTAACCAGAGATAATTAGGGGTCGTACCATATATGTACAGATTCCTCTCTGAGTCTAGTTTTTATAGAAACAAACTACATCAGTATTGGAGCCCCGTGGAGGGAGATATCCAAGTCGTAATGGGAAAAGGTCAGTGTAGTCGACCCCTGCAACTTGGGAGACTTTGACTAATAAACTGTACTAATTGGCCCGACCAAAAATTCTAGAAAAAAATACATAGATGGCCACATGAGTCTAGCTTCGGGGAAAAATTACGAAACTGATTTTCGAGTTACGAAACTCAAGATATGATTTTTAAAACGACTAGTACACAGATTGGGCAGTGTCTGGAAAATAAATTTTGTAAGGGGTTAAAGCCAGTTAACACCTCGTGTTCGACTCCGGTGTCGGTTTCGGGTTCGGGGTGTTACAGTAGTACTCAAGCTGGATCTTCGTCTTCTGAACACATACCAGCTGGAGTGGCACGACCACCACCAGTGGATGAAAATGGGCCGTATGATTGGGTCGCGGGGGATGACGCTCTGTCCCAGGCCATGTTAAGAGTTTTGGAAAGGGTGGCTGGAGCTAATGTCGGGCCCATGAGTAGGGGGTCAATTTCTAAGCGACTCCGGGCCAATGGAGCAGAGGTTTTTAGGGGTATATCTAGAGTAGCCCCAAATGTGGCTGAGTACTGGCTAGAAGCCACGGAACGGATTATGGATGACCTAGACTGCTCAGTGGAACAAAAGTTAAAAGGGGCAGTGTCATTATTGTGGGACGAGGCGTATCAGTGGTGGATCACTATGAGAGAGGGTACCCCAGCTGAGAGGGTAACTTGGGAGTTGTTCAAGCAGTCCTTCAAGGTAAAATATGTCGGAGCTAGCTATATGGATGCACGAAGCAAGGAATTCCTGAACCTGACCCAGGGTAGTAAGACCGTTGCTGAATATGAGGCAGAGTTTCTGCGATTGAGTCGGTACGCTACTGGCATTGTCTCCACTGAATATGAGCACAGTGTTCGTTTTGAGGATGGCCTCAGGGATGAGCTAAGGGTGCTCATAACTCCACAGAGAGAGCGACTGCACTGGTAGAGAAGGCTAAGATAGCTGAAGAGGTGAAGCAAGTCGAACGAAAGAACCGTGACAAGGATCGGAACTGATTCAGGAGGGATACTGGACCAGCTGGTGCTGCAAACCGAAATGTTAAGAGAGCTAGGATGGAGGAACCAGTTCAAGTAGTTTCGGTGAACACAGTTAGAGTACAAGCTTGTGGAGATTGTGGTAGAATGCATCAGGGGGAATGCTGAGGGAATGCTGGAAGCGTTCTGGGGCTTGCTTTCGTTGTGGATCAAAGGAACATAGGATCAGGGATTGTCCTAGGAGGCCAGCTCAGACTCAAGTGGCTGAACAAGGGGCTGTGCAACCTGTCCAACCAGCGCGAGGTGGACCTCCGCCGCTGAGAGGTCGTGGCCAAGGTTGCGGTGGCAATGGCCGTGGATGTGGGGCACCTGGCAGGGGTACTGTTAATGCTGAGGCTCATCAGCCAGATTTGGTATATGCTGCTCGTTGCCGCGAGGAGGGTGACGCACCTGATGTCATAACTGGTACGTTTTTGATCTCTGGCGTACCTTATATTGCTCTGATAGATGTGGGGTCAACTCATTCGTATGTTACATGTGACATTTCTGGGGTATTGGGTGTTCACTTTGAGGAGGCTGTGTGTGGGGAAACTGTGATAAGTCTTTTAGGTCACTCGGTTAAAGTAGAGAAACTCTTTAGGGAGGTGCCTTTAGAGACTCAAGGTAGGATTTTCTGTGGAGACTTGATGGAGTTACCGTTCGGAGAATTCGATTTGATCCTAGGGATGGATTGGTTGACCAAGCATAGGGCAGCACTGGATTGTGCAGCTAAGAGGATGGTGTTAAGGACTATTGAGGATGAAGAGGTAATGATTATTGGAGAACGAAGAGATTACTTGTCCAATGTGGTATCGGCTTTGAGGGCTGAGAAACTGATGCGTAAAGGATGTGAGGCATATTTGGCTTTTGTAAGCCAAGATGAAACTGAGGATCTGACTGTGGAGACCATCAAAACTGTTAGGGAATTCCGAGATGTTTTCCCAAAAGAGCTTTCTGTATTACCTCCGAATCGAGAAGTTGAATTTGGAATCGATTTGCTGCCTGGAACAGCTCTAATATCCATTGCACCCTATAGGATGGCACCGAAGGAGTTAGTGGAACTAAAAGCTCAAATCCAAGAGTTGTTGGATAGAGGCTTCATTAGACCTAGTGTGTCTCCATGGGAAGCACCGGTCTTGTTTGTGAATAAAAAGGACGGGACGATGCGCATGTGCATAGATTATCGCCAATTGAACAAACTGACTATAAAAAACAAATAACCACTGCCAAGAATTGATGATTTATTTGACCAACTTGGAGGAGCTTCGGTATTTTCCATGATTGACCTTCGATCTGGATACCATCAGCTAAGGGTAAAAGAAGTGGATATTCATAAGACAGTATTCAGAACTCGATATGGTCATTACGAGTTCCTGGTTATGCAGTTTGGGTTGACGAACGCACCTGCCGCTTTTATGGATTTGATGAATTGAGTATTCCAACCTTACTTGGACCGATTCGTGGTAGTTTTCATCGATGATATTCTGGTATATTCAGAAACCGAGGAGAAACATGAGGAGTATCTACGTATTGTGCTACAAGTGCTAAGAGAGAAGCAACTGTATGCGAAGTTTAGTAAGTGTGAATTCTGGTTACAGGAAGTGGCTTTTCTAGGTCATGTGGTTTTTGCTGAAAGAATTAGAGTGGATCCTCGGAAAATTGGGGCAGTTCTGGGATGGAAACCACCGAAGTCAGTATCGGAAATTCAGAGTTTTCTAGGTTTGGCAAGTTATTACTAAAGGTTTGTAGAGGGATTTTCTCTGATTGCTGCACCATTGGCGAAACTATTAAGGAAAGGGGTAGAATTTGTCTGGACTGAGAAACAGCAAAAAGCTTTTAACCATTTGAAAAAGGTATTGACTGAAGCGCCAGTGTTGATTCAACTGGAGTTTGGGAAAGACTTCACTGTGTACAGTGATGCCTCGCATGTGGGGTTAGGATGTGTACTGATGCAAGAGGGTAAGGTGGTCGCTTATGCTTCACGACAACTTAAACGTCATGAAGCGAACTACCCTACGCATGATTTAGAGCTAGCAGCAGTGATCTTCGCGTTGAAAATCTGGAGACATTACTTATATGGAGAAAAGTGTATCATATACACAGACCATAAGAGCCTAAAGTATCTGTTGACTCAAAAGGAGTTAAACCTTAGGCAACGAAGATGGGTAGAGTTGCTGAAGGATTACGACTGTTCGATTGAGTACCACCCAGGTAAGGCTAACGTGGTGGCTGATGTGTTGAGTCGAAGGGTTGTTACTGATTTGAGAGCCTTGTTTGCACGTTTGAGTCTGTTCAACGATGGAAGTCTATTGGAAGAATTGCCAGTGAGGCCTACTTGGACTGAGCAGATTAAAGAAAAATAGTTGAAGGATGATTCGTCAGTTCTTCAGTTTCGGCAAGTTGAGAATGGTGAGAATGAGGATTTTGGACTGAACACTGACGGAGTTTTGTGCTTTCGTGGAAGAGTTTGTATTCTAAAAGACCCTGACTTGAGGCGGTTAATTTTAAAGGAGGCTTATGGTGGACCCTGTGCCATGTATCCTGGAGGGAATAAGTTATATCGAGATCTACGAGACGTGTACTGGTGGCCTGGACTGAAACGGGAGGTGACTGAATTTGTTGGGAAATGTCTGATATGCCAGCAAGCTAAGGCCGAGCACCAATTGCCTTTTGGATTACTGCAACTGGTGAAAATTCTACTATGGAAGTGGGAGAGAGTAACTATGGACTTTGTGAGTGGGCTGCCTTTGACACCCACCAAGAAAGATTCTGTGTGGGTAGTTGTGGATAGGTTAACAAAATCTGCACAGTTCATACCAGTTCGTACTGATTACTCACTGCAAAAATTGGCCAGGTTGTATGTGGCAGAGATAGTGCGACTGCATAGAGTGCCAGTGTCGATTATTTCTGATCGAAACCCTGGGTTTACATCTCGGTTCTGGCAGAAGTTGTAGGAGGCATTGGATACACGATTGGATTTCAGTACTGCTTTTCATCCTCAGATGGATGGACAGTCGGAAAGGGTTATTCAAATTTTGGAGGATATGTTAAGAGGTTGTGTCATCGATTTTCATGGTAGTTGGGAGGATTACTTGCCATTGGCGGATTTTGTATACAACAACAGCTACCAAACAAGTATTCAGATGGCTCCATATGAGGCACTTTATGGGCGGAGATGTCATACGCCTACGTGTTGGACGGAGTTGGGTGAACGACAAGTGCTTGGACCGGAGTTAGTGGCAGATACTGAAAGTAAGATTAAGTTGATAAGAGATCGATTAAAGGAGGCATCTGATAGACAGAAGCCGTATGTGGATCTAAAGCGCAAAGAGATTGAGTTCGCTGTTGGGGATCTGGTTTTCTTGAAGGTTTCACCTTGTAAAAAGATCTTGAGGTTCGGCAAGAAAGGCAAATTGAGTCCGCGGTTTATAGGGCCTTATTGGGTTCTTAAATGGGTAGGGCCAGTAGCGTATCAGTTAGAGTTACCACCGGAGTTGGACAGAATCCATGACGTCTTTCATGTGTCTATGTTCCTTCACATGTTGTCCCAGTGGAGGAGATTGAAGTAAAGACTGATTTGACCTTTGTGGAAGAGCCCGTGCAAATTGTGCATAGAGAGGTTAAAGTTCTAAGAAGGAAGTCGGTTCCGTTGGTAAAGCTACTGTGGCGTAATCATGGAAGGGAAGAGGCTACTTGGGAGTTAGAAGAGACTATGCGTCAACATTACCCTTAATTATTTGGATTAGGTAAATTTTGAGGCCGAAATTTCTTTAAGGGGGTAGAGTTGTAACGCCCCAATTTTCGGGAATTCTGTGGATGTTGGCAAATTTTAAATTTTTGGTGTTCTGTCTGCTTGGCGTAGATTTAATTAGGTTAGTGGGCCTCTAGAAGGACCAAGCTTAAGTTAAAACCCGATAATTTTAATTAGTTTTGATTCCATAGGAAGAAGGGGGTTCTGGTTAATTGGGCTTTTAAGTATTAATTGGGTAAAAATTAAACACAAGGAAGCAGGTGGCAAAGTGGCATGTTACGCCACTGGGGAGGCCATTAAGGTGGCGTGTGGATGCTAGGGAGAACCAAGGTTCAAGTCACAATGAAAGCATATTAAGGGAATTATTTTTATGGTTGGAAAGGGTAAGTAATGGAACTCAAGCGAAAGACTATCAGGAGGAGTTTAAATTGCTCAAGGGATTGAGTAAGGAGGGGATAAGGGAGAAGATTTAGGAGCTGATTAGGGAGACCAGTATTGGCCGAATGGTGGACTCTTGGGAGCAAGAGTTGGCTGGCCAAGGGTTGGCTTAGGGGGCAAATTTCGGCTAGGTTAAATGCCAAGTATAAATTCGGCATTTAGAGGTAAGTGTGCCGTTTTTTTTTGACCATCTTTCCTCCTCCTCCTTTCTTTTCTTTTTCTCTCCATTTACCTTCTCCTCTTCTTTTCTCTATAGCCGAATCCTTCTACCACTCTTCCCTACACCACTTCCTTACTATTATTTTTAAGCTTTATAGTCGAATATCACAAAAGCCGAAATCCCGAAGGTTCATATTGTCTGTGTCCAATTCTCCTAGCAAAACCTACTGATCTTTCTTCATCCTTTTGATCAATTCTTGCTTTTTTTGAACCCCAAACCTCTGTCGACAAAGCCACTACAAAACCCTCACCTTTTCTTCACTGTTGCAAAAAGCCGAAAACGCATAGCCTTAGGGACATAGCCAAATTCTGAGATCTCTAAGGGCTCGAATTTTATTATCATTTGAGGGGTTTGATCTGCATCAGAATCGAGTAAGAGTAAATTGGAATCATTGACTGAAGGAACTGGTGGTAAGTTTTCGAACCTAATATTTATTTCAGGTTTTAGAAAAAGCCGAAACCCCCTAAAGGTTAGGAAGGCTGTCGATTTGGGCTTGTAGCTCTAAGGGTTGTTATAATTTTTTTATTTTGGTAATAGTGTGATCTAGAGGCTGCTGATTGAAGGCTTGGACAAGTGGAACGACTGGATCTAAACCTAGATCTAAACAAAGATATTATGTGATTCCATACGGTTAAAGCTGCATGAAAAGAGTTATGTGACATAGTTGATGATTACAAGAGTTTAAAAAGTTTGACGTTGTAAAGCGAGACCCGAACTTGGTACAGAAAAGCTAGCTCGAATTGTCGAAAAACTTTTGAGTCTATAAGTAAATATTATTATCCGAGGGAAATGATTATAGTTTCGAATAATCTCAATAAGAAAATTTTGTGTACTTTACGAGCAATGAATACGTGATTGATCTTATGAGATGATGAACAGTTGTTAGTTGAGTTAGAAGCTAAATAAATGTTTATTTAATAAAGTCGTGAAGCTCAGGAATGTGTCAACAAATTATAAGTTAAAAGGGGGTCTGGCATAAATTGAATTATGATTCAGAATTTCAGATGTGGAATCAATGATTGGTTGTTGTTTTGAAATAAAGTGTTGATAGATTTTGGATCAGGACTATTCTTAATATCGAAAAAGATAGATATTATCTGAATTATTGACAAGTAGTCCCTCTTTATGTATGGATTTCTCTCTTATTAGACCAGTTGAGTTATTCTTTTCAAAAAACGCCAGTTTGCACTGAGTATCAGTTTTCAT
This sequence comes from Gossypium hirsutum, assembly GCF_007990345.1. Taxonomy (NCBI): domain Eukaryota; kingdom Viridiplantae; phylum Streptophyta; class Magnoliopsida; order Malvales; family Malvaceae; genus Gossypium; species Gossypium hirsutum. The sequence goes on from NC_053435.1 coordinate 55,860,843, forward strand.
TGTTTCAGATAAATATTTGAAATTTATATTGTGATTCTGAAAGAAATTTCAGTAAGATGTGAGTATGAGGCTGTATTGAAATCGAGGAACGCAATTCAAAATTTTTGAAATATTTATTCGTCATTGTGTTTTAGAGTTTCAAAGCAACTAAGAAAGATTGTTGTTATTTGATAAATTATCAGGTGAGTATAAAAGTGACATTGTATGAGGTATCGTATGTGGCAGTTACCGACTCCGTTGTTTTAAGACCGAGCTTGGTAAGAAAATGATTCACGGGATTAATGCCATCAAAAAAATTGAGCAAAAGGTGAAAGTAATTCTATTAAGTTAGAAGTAGTTTACACTTCATATGACGTATAGTGAAAGATAGATCAGAATTTCTGTTGTGAAATTAAATAGATATGAAAATTGAAGTCATGAGTGGATTTGAAATGTACTGTGTGGAATAAAATCTTCAATCTACTTTTTGGTAAGATTTTCGTGGACGAAAATCTCTAAGGGGGTGAGTTGTAACAGCCCGGTTTAGACCCTAGTCGGAACAGTGGTTTCGGGACCATGAATCCTAGTCAGAAAAATATTTTAAGAATATTTTCCGTGCTTAAAGTATGTGAATTGATATGTGTGAAATTTTCGTATGAAAATTTAATCGTTTGTGTGCTTAATTTGATAAAAGGACCTAATCGCGTAAAATGTAAAAGTTGCCTGCTATCTGTTAAAGTGCTTAATTGATTTGTCTTATTAAAGGAGAGGTCCTTATGATGCAATTAGACCACTGAAAGCATGAGTGGACAATTATGGCCTTAATATAATGGTTTAGTAAATGATTTAATAAAAGGGCAAAATTAGTATTTAGTATATTATGATAATTAAATAAAACCAAAAACATGAATTTGATGATATATTCATCATCTTTGACAATTTCATCAAAGAAAAAGAATGAAAATTAAGCTTAGGGTTTCGACTATGGTTTTGCTTGATTAAGGTATGATTTTTGTTCCGTTTTTGATAATTTCTACGTTTTTGTGATCGTTGCTTAGTGTTCTATCAAGCCCATGCCTAAATTTTTTATTTTGATGATGATTTTGAAATATGCCATTGATGAAATTGTGAGCTTTGGAATGTTAGTTGTTGGATAATAAAAGATATGTGTTGGGTTGATATATTTTGTCTTTGAATTTTTGATAAATTTGAGTAAAATGGGCTAAATTGTGAGATTTGTAAATTGAGGGACTAAAATGTGAAATAAATGAAAGAAATAGGCTACTAGGGACCTTAATGAAATTCGGGTAAGCATGGGTGTGGTCAAATTTTGAATATTTTGTGTTTTGTGAAATAGGGACTAAATTGTGAAATATGTAAAATGTTAGGGGCTAAAGTGAAAATTGCCCATTTATGTGTTTTTGGATGAATTTGAGTAAATATGTGGTTAAATAAGTTAAATTTATATTAAATTAGATCAAGAAATGAGGAAATAGGATTTAGATTGGGGAAAGTCAAAAATTGTCGAATAGTCGTTTCGGTCCGTTTGTGTTAATACGAGGTAAGTTTATAAGTAAATAATTGTTATTAAATTGAAATGTATGTGCATTATATGTAATGAATTAAATTGTAAAGGAATAAGATTGTGAAGTTGAAGTATATAAAATGTGAATTGAATTTGAAGCACTAAGTGTGCGATAAATGAAATAGCTACGGCTATTAAAATGGCACTGAGTGTGTGAGATTATAACAACATCGGCTGAGTAAATGGCACTATATGTGCGATACCAATATAAGTCCGGTTTAATGTAATGGCACTAAGTGTGCGATATAAATATAGCTTCGGCTAATTAACTGGAACTAACTATGCGAGTTCATTGAATGTTCAAGAATGATAAAATGAATTAGTGCTTTGAGCATTGAAGTGATAAATGTGATAGATAAGAACATAATGGTGCAGGTATGTATGGAACCTATGTGGTTGATGATGTTAAGTATGAAGTAGATGAAAAATTATGTAAATGAATGATGAAATGAGTTGCATTGAATAGCATTATTAATGCTATTTATAAGATTAAAGATGTAAAATGAAAGTAAGATATGGCTTTGAATAAGGATGAGTAATATGATGTGTTATATATACTCGTTATATGACATTTTGGTCTTATGTTTCAGATATGAGATTTACAAAACATGAAACATGGCTTTGATGTATGATTGCTTGGTTTGAAAATTTGAACAAATAATAAAATTAAAATGGTTGAGTTGGCTATATGATTCATGTATGTGAATTTGGTTTATGTGAATAAGGAAATTATAGATGTCTGAGTTTTGAAGTGTTTATAAAGAAGTTGATATAACTTTATGTATGATTTGTAATAAATGACCATGGTTTGGTTGGTGATGAAATGAATATGTGTGTGCTTGATTTATATGAATGTGTTTACGGTTGTTAATCGAATTTGAAAGCATGGTTATACGTTTATTGATAAATAAGTTAAGTGAATTATTTAATGTGGATACATGAATTTACGAGTATAATGAAGGTATAAGTAATTGAGATTTGTTAATTTTGGTTTAGTGATATTGGTTTATAAATATCATTGAAATAATTTATTTGCTTATGGATTACTAAGCTTTCAACGCTTACTCTGTGTGTTTTTCTATGTCTATAGAGTTTCAGAGACTTGCTCAGGTTGGAAGTTGTAGGAGACGTCATCACACTATCTGGTTATCGCTTCAGTAAATAAAAGCTTTAAGATTTGGTAGTGTGGCATGTATAGGCTAGTGAGATGGTTCATTATGATTTGTGTATATAAATACAACCATACAAAAATGGCTTAGTCATGATGCTAATATTGTGTATATTCGGTTATGTATTAAGCTTATTTTGGTAATGTTTGACATATGATTTTGGTATGTTTTGGTATAGAGAATGAACATGAAATTGGATGATGATATTATGGATTAATTAATACATGTTTGGAGTTGAATTTGGCTAAAAATGTTGCATATATGATGCTTGATTTTGGAATTGTAGGGAAGACCTAAATGGATGGCATATTGGCCCTGTAAATGGTCTATTTTTGCCCACATAGGCAGAGACACGGGCGTGTGTCTCTACCGTATTGCTCGAGGGCCATTTCGAAATAAGCCTGGGCAGACCACATGGTCGTACACACATGGGCGTGTGCCAGGCTGTGTGGCCAAATCAGTTTCGACCACAGGCTAGACACACTGGTGTGTCTTGTGGCTGTGTGGATAAGTCAATATGTATGCTCTGTTTCATCACGGCCTAGACACACAGGCGTGTCTAATGCCGTGTGAGGCACACGGTCTGCTCACAAGGGTGTGTAACCTTTGAAACTTAGAAAAATTGTTAAGTTTCGAAAAAATTTTGCATATGTTCAGTTTAGTCTCGACCTATTGCTAATGCATGTTTATGGTCTCATTGACCTAAGAAAGGGGCTTAATGTTGATGTTTGACTATGATATGATGATGCATGATTTTTTTTATTGTGAAATGATTGCGAAATGTTCTGATATGTCCGGTAATGCCTCTTAGCCCTAGTTCGACGATGGATATGGGTTAGGGGTGTTACATTTAGCCTTTAATTGAGCTAATATCAAACCATCATCAGATAATGTCAACTGTGTATTCATTGCTCTTAAGGCAAACAACAATTTTCTACTCAAAGCGTCTATGACTACATTCGCTTTTCCCGGGTGATAATCAATCACTAACTCGTAACCTTTCAATAACTCGAGCCATTTCCGTTGTCACAAATTCAGATCTTTCTGAGTCATAATATATTTTAAGCTTTTATGATCAGTAAAGATGTGGCATTTTTCACCGTACAAATGATGACGCCAAATTTTAATGCAAAAACTATAGTGGCCAACTCTAAATCGTGCATTAGATAGTTCTTTTCATGCAGTTTTAACTATATAAAAGCGTAAGCTAGAACTTTTTCATCTTGCATCAATACACAACCCAAATTGTTCAATGACACGTCGCTATAAATCACAAATTCTTTACCCGATTCAAGTTGAACAAATATTGGTGCCTCAATTAACAATGTTTTCAATCGATCGAAACTTTGTTGACATTTCTCGGGCAATTCAAACTTTACATCTTTCTGTAGCAGTTGGGTCATCGGTGTAGCAATCATCGAGAACCCTTTAATAAATCATCGGTAGTAACCAGCTAATCCTAGAAAGCTTCTGACCTCATAAATATTTCTAGGTGGTTTCCAGTCAATAACTACAGAGATATTTCTCGGATCAACTCGAATGCCATCCACAGAAACAATATGTCCCAAAAATTTGACTTCCCGAAGCCAAAGCTCACACTTACTAAATTTAGTATACAGTTGCTTATCTCTCAAGGTTTGCAACATAATCGGTCAAACTCATCTCATGAATAAATCAGAATGTCGTCAATGAACACAACAACAAATCTATCTAAATATGCTCTAAAGATCCAATTCATCAAATCCATAAAGATGGCAGGACCATTAGGCAATCCAAAAGGCATAACAAGGAATTCATAATGTCCGTACCTCGTTCTAAACACGATTTTTGACACATTTGAGTCCTTAACTTGCAACTGATAATAACCAGATCTCAAATCAATCTTTGAAAATATTTTTGCACCTTCCAACTGATCAAACAAATCGTCTATTCTCGGCAATGGATACTTATTCTTTATCGTAACCTTGTTGAGTTGACGATAGTCAATACACATTCTCATTGGCCCATCTTTCTTCTTTACAAACAACACAGGTGCACCCTAGGGCAAAAAACTCAGTCGTGCAAAACCTCTATCTGTTAACTCTTGCAGCTGAGATTTCAACTCTTTCAACTTTTTCAGATCCATTCTGTACGGAGCTATAGATATCGGAGATGTTCCTGGTACGAATTCAATAGTAAACTCAACTTCTCTGATTGGTGGCAACCCAGACAATTCTTCTGGAAATACATTCTGATATTCAGAAACTACAAGCACCAATTCAATCTTCTTTTTAGACATTTTGGCATCTAAAACATAAGCGAGATGAGCTTTGCAACCTTTTTTCACATATCTCTGAGCTGACATAATCGATATCACAACTAGTAATCCACCCGATTCATCAGATTCAATTTAGAGAATTTCATTATTCTGACATTTCAATTCTATAATCTTTCGTCTACAGTTCACAACGATATCATGTAGAGTCAACCAATCCATAACTAGAATCACATTGAAATCATCAAATGGAAAAAGGATCAAGTCAGCCAAAAAATAGTAACCTCGAGTCATTAAAGGACTATTCTTGCATACTTTATCAACTAGAACATACTTGCCTAAGGGGTTCGATAATTTAATCACAAATTTAGTAGACTCAACAGGCAAACTCTTACTGCACACTAAATTCATACAGATATACGAATGAGTCGATCCAAGATCAATCAATGCAATCACATTAGTGTCGCAAAGAGAAAATGTACCTGTGATAACATATGGTGATGATTCTTCTTCGTGAGCATGAATAGCGTAAGCTCTAGCACGTGCTCTGGCTTTGGATCTCACAGATGAGTCTCTAGTCACACCTCTACATTGGACACATTCCCCATATTTCTTGGTGGTTTCCCTCTCGTAGTTGTATTGCTCGGCCTTGCAATTCTAAATTTTATCTTTATTGGATAACTTTGAAATCTCGAATAAAATGATCTGGTGAGCCACATTCGAAATAAGTTCTATTATTCTTATTCCAGCACTCTCTAAAATGTTTCTTCCCACACTGTTGACACTCAGGTTTGCTATTTCTTACACTACCAATGCTCGAGATGAAAGTTACTTGAGCTTTAGAACTCACATGTTGATTTCCATGATCTCTATTCTGATATCCCATTGATGCATTTGATGGACTATATGAACCTCGAGATTTCTTTGATGAATAATGATAATGTTTATTCATCGGTCTTTTTCTCAAATCTCTAGCCTTTGAATTAGTATTCTTCTTTTTTCGGCTAAAATCTTCAACTTTACAAGTCCAATCAATGAACATAAAAAATTCTTTCAAAACTAGAATCCCGGCCAAAAGTTTAATGTCTTCGTTCAACCCATCAACAAACTGCTTGCACATAATCTCTTCAGTAGAAACATACTCCTGAGCATATTTTCTCAACCGTACAAATTCTCTCTCATACTCGGTTACAGTCATACAACCTTGTTTGAATTCTAGAAACTCTTTGTGCTTTTGATCTAGAAATCATTGGCTTATTATATTTCTTCTTGAACTCAGTCTGAAAGAACCCCCAAGTAACTCTCTCTCTTGGCACCACTGATACTAGCATATTTCACCATTGATTCACGGTGTCCCTTAACAGTGATATAGCACATTTTAAACACTCTGTTGGTGTGCAAGAAAGCTCATCAAGTACTCTAATAGTGTTTTCAAGCCAAAACTCGACTCTCTCAGGATCATCATCAACATTAGCTCTGAGCTCTTCAGCCCCGTGTTTACAAATCTTGTCAACTGGGGGTTTATTCAGTCTTAAAAGCTTGACTCCTTGAGGAGCTACAGGAATCGATTGGGGATTAGGAGGGGGTGGAGGTTGTTGAGCAGTCGGATTCGTTCAGATATACTGTGTGAACCACTCATTCATCATTTGGAAGAAAGCTTCTCTAGCCTCTCCTCCCTGGCTACTCGACACGGGTCTAGAATCAGACGGTGTTGTCCCTTAAGCGGGAGCAGGCGAATTACTCTCAACCTCATCAGCTATAGCTCGATTGGGATTCATTTTCAATATGAAAATACATTTTAAAATGTCAGGAGTCATCACACTATCACAATTTATACATGGCATGTATAACTAGACTCTCACACATGCTACGTTAGTCCTAAAATTGACTAAACCATAGCTCTGATACCAATAAATGTAACACCCCTCACCCGTGTTCAACGCCAGAATAGGGTTACGGAGCATTACTAGACTTACAATACAATTAAACATTCATTTATCATACATTTTCCCAATTAAACCATTAATCATTCAATCTCAATCAATTTGTCCTTCAAATAAGCCTACAAGGCCCTAAACATACTTTAGGAGCAATTTTCGTCTAAATCGATAACTTATGGAACTTTTACAAAACTTAGAAAATTTTCCACAAAATAGGGGACACACACCCGTGTGGCCAGGCCGTGTATCTCACAAGCCCGTGTGGACATTTGAAATGGGAGCACATGGTCGCATCCCAACCCATGTCCAACCCTATGTAACTCTCTGACTTAGGTCACACGGCTAACACATACTCCCGTGTGACTAGCCCGTGTGCCCTAAAAATGGCTACACACGTCCGTGTGCTAGGCCGTGTGCTAAGTGATGCCAACCTTGTAGGGTATACTAACTTATGCCACACGACCAAGTCACACACTCGTGTGTGAGGCTGTGTGGAGCATACTAACTTCAACACCAGGGGACACACAATCACATACTTGACCGTGTGTCATACATAGCTGAGACACACACCCGTGTCTCTGATTGTGTGGATAAAAATAGGCTATGTACCGAGCCATTTTGGCACCCAAATTGTCACACACCTGCACCACAATTCAAAGCATCAACTCAAAGCATAATAGACATTAAATCCACCTCAACCATGTATCATTTAAACCATTTTAATGCCAAAAATATACAAGACACACAATATTTCAATTTGCCATTTAGTTCATACCAAATATCAACTACTTCAAACATCAAAATGACCAAACTCAAATATGCATTATTTGGCCTAATATCACAAGCATACCAACATCCACAAATCATCAATTTAACATTCATAATACTTATTATCATCAATCATCACCCAACTATCAACCAACTCAATTCACAAGACATAATAATACATATATGTAACACTCCTAACCTGTATCCATTGCCAGACTAAGGTTAAGAGGCATTACCGGATATATCAGAGCATTTCGCAATCATTTCACAATAAAAAGTCATGTATCGTCATATCATAGTCAAACATCAACATTAAGTCCCTTTCTTAGGTCAATGAGACCATAAACATGTATTAAGAAGAGGTCAAGACTAAACCGAACACATACAAATTTTTTTCGAAACTTAACAATTTTTCTAAGTTACAAAGGCCACGCGCCCATGTAAACAGGTTGTTTGCCTTACACGGCATTAGACACGCCCGTGTGTCTAGGCCGTGAAAAAATAGGGCATACATACTGACTTAACCACATGGCCATAAGACACGCCCATGTGTCTACTCCATGGTCGAGATTGACGCTGTAATACCCTAAAAATCCTAGGTAATTATTTTCATATGTTTATGTTATACAAATGAGTGTTTGCCTTAGTGGTTAAGTGTATTGGAAGTGTGTGAGAAGTCTTGGGTTCAAGCCTTGGCTTGTGCTAAAGTATTGTTTTTTATTATGATAAACCCTATCTTTAGTCAGTAGGCTTCTAAATAAATGTAGGTAAAACATGTCAAGAAAGGGTCTGCTGGTCTAAAGGATAAATGGCGAGTCATTTTTATTGAGGGTCTTGAGTTCGAGCCTTGGCTATGTAGGGGAGTGTTTTATTTTGCTCTTAAGGCCATGTGGGAGATCTAGTCAACCTAAACTACTGAAGTGTTTGAGGGGATTTTGAATTCGGTAGTTGAGAGGGGAGTGGACGGCATGGAGGGATTTGGGGAGAAAATCTAGGGAGGTTGAGGTGAGAGGGAGTGGTGTGCCGAATTTGAATTGTGGCACTTAAGAATTTCGGCTTTGGTGAGTATTAGCACTTCATTTTGGTTGTTGACAATAGTTTTGGTTCTTTTCTTTCCTTGGAGACCGATTGGTGTTAGGGAGTTTTGTTGTGTCGCTTATTTTTTGCTTAGTTCGAGTTTGAAATTTTGGGTCGCTTGCTTGTCATTTCATTTTCATTCCCTTTTCTCTTTGGCTGAATGCTCTTTGTCCCTCTCTCTCAATTTGTTCGGGTCTAGCAATGTTTTGACCGATTTTCTTTGTTTCTCTCCCTCTTTCAACCTTTAGCCGAATACCCTTCTCCCCTTTTGTTTTGCTATTCTTTCAGATTTCAACAATTCCGTCTCCTTGCACCTTGGGGTTTTGGTCAAACACTTCTTCTCCTTCTCCCTCTACTTTTTAAAATTTGGGGAATTTCTCCCTTATCATTGTGGTATTCTCTGCTGATTGTCGAATGCTTGTTTATAGCCAAACCCTGCCTCTGTCGCAATCTCTGTTCAGGCTCACGGTTGTTCTCTTTTTCTTTCTTTCTCTGCCGATTACTGCTAGGGGTGCAATTGTTCCATCTTGCGCTTTGGTTTTATTGTGCGCTTTTTGGTCGATTACTTCTATGTCCCATTCTTAGTTTTACGCTTTCGGTAAGTGGTTGTACACTTGGTTCAAACTACGTACGTATATGGTATAGTTAATAATTTCGGTTGGAATGCAGGTAATTTTTATGAGTTGTAATCAATCTCTTGCGACGGTTTAAGTGTGTGATCCTCATTCGATCGACCAAGGTAAGTGTTAAGTAATTTGGTCTTTGAATAGCGATATTTTAACACCCCGTGCCCGAGACCGTTGCCGGAGTCGAACACGAGGTGCTGACCGACTTAATTCATTTACTTGCACAGTTCATTTTAAAAATTTCCAGACAGCTGGCTAACTGTGTCGTTGTCACCTTAAAAATCATATCTTGAGTTCAACAACTCGAAAATCAGTTTCGTGATTTTTCCCTGAAACTAGACTCATATATGCATCTACAATTTTTTTTTCTATAAGTTTTGGTCGGGCCAATTAGTACAGTTTATTAGTTAAATTCTCCCATGTTACAGGGATCGACTACACTGACCTTCGCGCATTACGACTTGGATATCTCCCTGTACAGGGCTTCAATACTGATGCCGTTTATTTATATAGAAACTAGACTCAAGGATAAATCTATACATATATGGCATGACTTCTAATTATCTCTGGTTAATTTATAATGAATTTCTAAAGTCGGAACATGGAATCCAGAAACTGTTCTGGCCCTGTTTCACGAAAACCTAAATATCTCTTAACATACAACTCATATGACCGTTTCGTTTCTTCCATATGAAAGTGGATTCATCAAGGTTCATTTACATAATTTATTCACTATTTAATTCCATTCCTACTATTTTTAGTTATTTTTCACATCCACATCGCTGCTGCTGTCAGCATCTGCCTTTAAGGTAGACTTTACCTATTTCATAGTTTCCATGATTCAATTAGCCCCTTTTTTTTGCATACATAGCACAAAGTATAATCATGATTAACCATTCCAATGGCTAATCATTTCCAAACATTTTCATACCTCTTAGTGATCAACGTACAAAACGATTATAGTACTATGCTAAAAACATATATAAGCCATTTTCGCATGGCTATCCAAATTTACACAAAATCCATGGGTACATGACCAACAACAAGAAGGGCAGTCCTATACATGCCATTTCAAAGCTCAACCAAAATTGTACCAAAAGGGGGCTTTGATAGTGTGGGAGACTTCGACTTCCAAAAATCCCGAGTCCGATAGCTGACGAGCCAAAATCTATAAAATAGAGAAACAAAGAAATGGAGTAAGCAATTTATGCTTAGTAAGTTTTGAGCAAGGGATTCCAGCACAACAAAAGTATAGCATTCATATAGCTAAACGGATAATTTCATATGCACAAATTCTCAATATCATACTTACTTCACATTACCAACCCTTATGTTCATACACAAAAGATCAACTTAGCCAAAGGCCGGTAGCTCATTTATCGACTGAGCGAATACAGATTTGTAAGGGATCAACTAATTCAAAGCACACACGAAACATACCTCATCGCTGGGATTTTACGAGCGTATTAATTTAAATTTTTACAGCAAGATCGCTCATTCCCAAATCAAGCATCTTCGGGGTTTAGCCGGATATAACCACTCGCACAAGGCCTTCGGGTCTTAACCCGGATATGGTCACTAGCATAAATGCCTTCGGGACTTAGCCCGGATATAGTCACTAGCACAAATGCCTTTGGATCTTAGTCCGGATGTAGTCGCTTAGCACAAAAGCCTTCGGGACTTAGCCCGGAAATCATTCGAGTAACCATGCACATATATCAATAAGTCATGACACACTCATATTTCATTTTCATTACCAAAGCTCAAACACAAGACACTTATCACATTTACAATTTCGGCTCAATAGCCACATACAAGAGCATGATTTTGATTTACTTAAGACATAATCTAGTCGAATCATAATTTAAGTCCCATTACTCGAAAACTTACCTCGGATGTTGTCGAACGATTCCGATGGCTATTCGAACACTTTTTCCTTCCCTTTATCGGATTTAGTTCCCATTTGCTCTTGAGCTTAATTTAACAAATAAATTGATTTAATCATTTGAGCATCGAAAAGAGGAACTCAAGGTACTTGGCCCACATATATTCATTAGACATTAAAGTCACATATGTACGAAATCATGAATCAAACTCAACACATTAGTTAAAACTCTCCTTAGCCGAATTTTCTAAGTCAAGATAAAGCCTTCAATATGCTTACCTATGGCCGAACAACACATCAACCTATGTACTCATTCATGTGGCCGATTATGCATGTCTATGTTGAGGCCAATTATATACTCAATACCACACACAAATGGCATACCTTTTACTAACTAATGCATTACATATTATAACTCAATACGCATCCATCATGTACTCCATAACCGAAACACCATCATATGTAAATATATACCTTGAGATATTGTATATGTCATACCAATACGTCATGTGCAAACATATATATATGTGCAAGAGCCGAATCTCAAAGTTGACTATAACTAAACATGAACATAAATCCAAAACACAAATCTTACCTACCATGCAATAAGCATAAATCATACTTATGGATATACCATGGCCGAATACATCACAACACCATACCATTCCAATTTTGGTCATGGTTAAACAAAGAACTTAATGTCTCACTCAAAAATGCTAAAAAGAAAATCCAAGAGTCATCAATCCACCATCACATGTATCATTAACAAGGTTCATATTTAGCATGCAATGGCATTAACACAAAATCCACGTAGGCCGGATATCATCCCCATGACATAGCAAAGATTTGAACCATGGGCTAATTAGAACTCAAGCTAGCAACTAAAAACATGCATGAATCTCATGGCACAACCTCAAACATACCTTAATCTAGATACAAGTATGGCCAAACCTCCTCCTAATCCTCTTCCAAACCAAACATGAAGCAAGAACTCCTTCCTTCTTCCTTAGAATTTTCGGCCAAAAGAAATGAAAAAGGATGAACAAATTTTCTTTTTTTCTTTTCTTCACTCACGGCAATGGGGGGGAACACTCACACACATTCTTTTCTTTTCTTTTTTGTTTTCTTCCTTCCATTTCTTATTAGTTTATTGCCCATGCTTTTTATTTTATTTTTCCATTAACACAACATGTTTCATGACATGTTCTGCCCATCATCCCTTGTCATGGCCGGCCACTAGTACTTAAATGGGGGGGAAATTGACATGCAAGCCCACCCCTTTGATTACATGCACTATTAGGCCACTTGCATTTGCCTAGCACATTTCTAAATTTTCTCACATAAGTCCTATCAACTAAATTCACATGCAATTAACTAAATCGAAGCTTAAAACTTTCACACATTTATATTCACATATTTTAGGCAATAATTATCACATTCAAATAATTTGGTGACTCGGTCTAGCGGTCCCGAGACCGCTCTCCGACTAGGGTCACTTTAGGGCTGTCACAGATATAAAAAGGGATTGTTTAATCCTGCTGTTTAGGGGATTGATGATGTATTATGTTTGAATCTAGATTTGGAGCGCTTCTGGAATATGAGCACACTTTTGCAATAAGGTGTGTAAACCCTATCTAAACAATTGAATCCGGCAAAAGCCGGAATACGAAAACGATGACACTACATGGGTGTGCACTTGCTCGTATGGTGGGCCTTACAGTTAAACGTGGGTGTATTATCGACATGGCCACCCATGAGCGATTCAATGGGCTGAGGTTGTATTGGGCCGTATAAGTCGATGGACCGTATGGGCCCTACAGGCATGTAGGCCCCACTCAGGTAAACCACACGGATGTATGGTTAATATTGGGCCAGGCTGTGTAATCCACACGGCCAAGCCCATTTTCGGGCTATGTGGGCCACACGGATATGTGGGCCCACATGGTCCTGCAGTATGGGCCTTAGGCCCATTTTCACTATTTGACTGTTAGGGTTGCACGGGTCACCCAAGACGACTGTGGACCTACTATTGGGTTAGTAAGTGTACTTGGACCCTTAATCGATAAAATGACTATTATGCCCCTATGTGATAAAATGACTATTATGCCCTATTAGATATATGATTGTATTTGAGCATGCCACTTTAAACATATTAAATACACGTATGTTATTATGACACGACATGACATGATGCATGATATGTTGCACGGGGGTGGGTTCTTATTATGATTGGAGGAAGTGTACTATGCTGGCAACTCTGCTGCAAATACTGTTTAGTGCTGCATCCAGTACTACTTGGAGTGTAGGGATGGGTGGGTTGATTATATCCCCATGTGAAGTGCAGGGTTGGACAGATATGGAGTGTAGAGGCTGGTTGGGTAGGATTTTTGATTGCATATCTGTAGTGTCACTGAAATGGGCTCTGACCCATACTGATACTTATACTGTATTGGGCTAAGGCCCTAACTAATATTAAATTGTCACTAGATTAGGCTTAGGCCTAGACTGTATTTACTCATTGTTTATTTATTTGTTATGGGATTACACACTGAGTTTCCATACCTCACCCATCTGTTTATCTGTACAGGTAATCCCCGGACTTAGATAGATCGGTGCTACGAGGGACTCAAAGGTGGCCACACAACCGCACATACTTTATAATTGATTTTTAAATTATAAGTATTTTCATTTTGGGTTTTTTCTATAATAAGGCCTTTATGGATTTTTACTTCAATTTGGGTTTTAATTTGTTTCAAAAGATAATTTGTAATAGCATGATTTTGGGCCTTGTCAGAACAGTGGTTTTAGAACCACTATTCTGAGGCCAGAGAAATTATTTTTAATAGTATTTTATGTGTCATAGAATGATTATATAAGTGCATTAAAATTTGGTAAGTTAATTTTAGCGTTTGTGAGCTTAATTGTGAAAAAAGACTAAATCGCATAAAGTGCAAAAGTCCTGTTTTATTAGCTAAAGGTTTAAATTGACTATGAATCAGATTTTGGAGGTCTTTAAAGGGCAAATAGACCCTTGAGAGAGGTGGCCGGCCATGGAAGACAAAGAAATAGAAAGGTCAGCATTTGGTGGAAATTAGGTGATAAAATTGAATAAAATAAAACAAGTTGGAAAAGTTGTCATTTTCTCATCTCTCTCCTTCTTTCTCCACCTTTCTCTTCAAGAAAATAGCCATGGAAGCTCAAAATTTTCAGCAACCTTAAACTCTTGCAAGTAAGCCTTCTTGGTGGTCTTTCTTGATAATTTTTGTCTTTTTGGAACCACTAAAGCTTAATCTAGCTAATAGGGGGACTATTTTGTGAAATGGTTGATAGTCTAGGGATTTTCCATGAAAGGATTTATGTTGTTTCTTGAATTTTAATGGAATAAAATGAGTGTTGGTTGTGTAATAAACAACTTTTGTTTAGGGATTTTCATGAAAACACCTACTATGGACCATTTTGTAAAGATGGCAAAATGAGTGATAACTATGAGTAATAATGAGAATTGTGGGTTGCTCCTAGTATAAAAAGAATTTGTCTAGGCTTGGGTAGTGATAAAATTTGATAAAAATTGATTTACGAGCCTAAGGGCAAAATTGTTACTTTTGTAAAGTCTAAGGGCAAAACAGTAATTTTGCCAAATTGTGAAATATAGAATGTTTTAATTAATGTAATGATTAAATGAGTGAATTTCATCATGTTAGATGAAGAAAATTGAGATTTGAGCTTAAATTGAAAAGTACGATGTTATGGATTAAAATGGAGTAATTAGCCGAAATTACATTTGAGGTAAGTCCATGTGGCTAAATAAATATGTTATCCATAATATTGTTAATATACTTGAAATCTATTTTTCTATGATTGCATTTAGTTATATGTTGATGGAATATGACATTCCATTAAAACAAGTAAGTTGTATGTTAATAATGCAAACATATTGTTATGATGTGTGATTGAATTGATATTGCATAAATTGTTTTGATTATGAATATGAGTATGCATGATGAGAAATTAATGTAATAAAGACTCCTGGTTGAACATTAGGAATAGATTTCGATATTCATGCCATGACATTGGGTAATATGTGTGCTAGTGTAAGACATGTTTGGGACATGCATCGGCCCCATTATGAGAGCCAGTGTAACACATGTCTGGGACATGCATCGGCATTGAGACGAGAGCTAGTGTAAGACATGTATGGGAGATGCATCGGCCTCGAGATATAGAAGCTAGTGTAGGACCTATCTGGGACATGGCGTCAGCTTGTTGTGTGTTAGTGTAGGACTTGTTTGGGACATGGCATCGACATCGATAGATAAGAGCCAATGTAAGACCTGTCTGGGACACGGCATCGGCCTCGATATATGAAAGTCAGTGTAAGACCTGTCTGGGACATAGCATTGACTTTGATGTGCTAGCCAGTGCAAGACCATGTCTGGGACATTGCATCGGCATCTTATCTAATTTTTGGGGCTATTGAATATCCTGTAGTATTCCAAATGGTTCAACGGGAGATGTATGGTTTATATCGAATGATAGAGCTTATGGCTATGTTGTGAGTGGTATAGGCACTTACATGAAATTGATGAGATGTGAATCTAATTCATGTTTTTTGATTGATAAGGAATGAATATGAGTAAGTATATGAGCACGTTGAGTAACACAGGTATGTATGCCAAACTCATGAGAAATGATTTCGATTTATGATACATATTTGGTAAGAATGTAAATAGGTAAGTCATGCCTGTGGGAATGATTTTGTGATGACCTTATGATTATAGGTCTACACGTATGATGTATAAACATGTATTTTTACCAACGTGGTGAAAATGAATTAATAAGGTGTGATAAACTTAGTATCATTAATTTACACTAAAACAGTTTTGGACAGCAACAGTAGTCCAACTTTGAAAATCCACCAAAAATTGTGGAAATTGAGTTAGAGGCTGAATAAAATATGAAATTAAATATTAATGAGTCTAGTTTCACATAGAAGAAACAATATAAGGGAGTTTTGTACTATGAAATATCTAAATTGTTGTGAGAGAGAGTCAGAATGATTTCAAAATCCCCTGTTCTAATTTGAGAAATTCAATGAAAATTGTATCAAAATATTTATGGGTTATAATTGATATGATTTGTAACGCCCCCACGCCCGAGACCATCACTGGAGTCGAGCTTGAGGGGTTACCGAACATAATTTATCAATTTAAGAACTTCAAATCATTTGTTTCTACATTCACAGCTTTCTAGCTACTCGCGTCACAGTTACAAGAAAACTCATATCTCGAGTTACAAAACTAGAAACCAAGATCCGTAAATTTTCCCTGAATATAAACACATATATCTATTTACTAATTATTTTATATAATTTTTTATTGGGCCAATTAGTACAGTTTATTAATTAAAGTATCCCCTGTTTCAGGGTTCGACTGCTCTGACCTCTGTGTATTACGAATCAGATATATCTCTATAAAAAATTTCAATGACTATGAGGTTTGTTTCTATTAAAACTAGACGCAATAAGGAATCTGTACATATAAATAAAAACTTCTAATTATTTTAGTAAAATTTATTATGAATTTTTAAAGTTAGAATAGGGGATGCAGAAATCACTCTGGCCCTGTTTCGTAAAAGTTTAAATATCTCATAAAATATAATTTATATTCCTGTTTTGTTCAATCCATATGAAAATAGACTCATTAAGATTCAATTTCATAACTTACTCATCATTTATTTATATTTATACTATTTTTAGTGATTTTTCAAATTCATGTCATTGCTGCAGCAATATTCTATTTTAAGGCAAGTTTCATCTTTCCATGAATTTTTATGAACTAGATAACCTGTTAAACTTCCATGATATCAAACATGATCTAAATTAGCCATCACCATGACTTATCAATATCAAACATTTTCTCAACCAAACATGGCCATATCATAAAATTATTTACACAAAATAGATATATTGCTATACATGCCATACTTAAATAGTTGTACAAGCCATTTACCAAGATAAAAGTCCTTTGGATAGCGTGATCAAACTTTCGACCTGTCCCGATTCCTGAGCCGGCTTGTTCAAAACTATAGTGAATGAAAAGGAAGGAGTAAGCATAAATGCTTAGTAAGTTCATATGTAAATAACAAGTAACATAACAATACAAATATACCAAACAACTTTAGCATGGTACCACCAAAACATATATCACATCTTTAAACATCATTCATCATCTTACCACCTTATCGTTGTTGTATCTATTTTCAACACGAGGGTTAAGAACATACCTATCCAAAGTGTCCATTTCACAACACTTACCCAAAATGTCACTTATATCTTAAGTGCTCTTCCATTAAACTAGAAATTTCACCCGTTGAACACATCGGAATACAACTCGGATACATGGATAATTTGCACATAAGTGCCACATATGTAATCAAGAAATCATGTAACCCGCCCCTAAGTGAACTCGGACTCAACTCAATGAGCTCGGGCGTTCGCATCCATAAATGAACTCGGACTCAACTCAATGAGTTCGGATGCCTAGTTACATCTCACGAACTCGGACTCAACTCAACGAATTCGGACTTTTGCATCCATAAGTGAACTCGGACTCAACTCAACGAGTTCGGATGCTCAACCATCCTAGTGACATGTCACTTGTATCCTAATCTATTCCTAAGGTTCAAACGGGCTTTTTCCCTCGATCTCACATTTGCCGTCTTCCATGGAATATCGGAACCGATACTCGGTAGCAATTCATATTTATCAAGTAGTAAACATAATTTGCATATTACTCAACATTAACCACAAAGCATAATATTTCACGATTAAAAATCAGCATATCATATAATTAACATTAATAACTTAAAAATAACATTTATGCTACATTATTTACACATGAACTTACCTTGGTACCAAAATATAAAGATTTTGCAATTTAGTGCATAATCTTTTCTTTGCCTCGATCACGACTTGAATCTCATTTTTCTTGATCTATAATACCAAATTAATCTTATTTAATACATACATTTATCAAAACAGCATTTAATACGAACTTTAAAAAAATTACACTTTTGCCCCTAAACTTTTGCATAATTACACTTTTTCCCCTAGGCTCGGGAATTAAACTTTATTCCTTATTCTTATGTTTTATAACATGCTGATCACTTTTCCCTTCTATGGCAACATCAAATTCTCTCTCTAACATATACTTGTGACTATTAGGTATTTTTGCCGATTAAGCCCTTTTACTCGTTTTCACTAAAAACCGAGTAGCACAAGTTGTCTAACATAATTTAAAACCCCATATTCTATCATAAAACATCAAAATGCACAAATTTCACCTATGGGTATTTTTCCAAATATAAACCCTAGGTTGAATTATTGATAGCATAAGCTTAATCGAGCTTCCGGGATTCCAAAAACGTAAAGAACATTAAAAACGGGGCTTGGAATCACTTACTATGGAGCTTGGAAGCTTGAAACAAACCCTAGCTATGGAGAACCCTTGAAATTTCGTTCTAATGAAGAAGATGGACAAAAATTGGCTTTTAAATTTGTTTTTAATTCATTTTAATAACTAAATGACCAAAATACCCTTACTACTAAACTTTCCAAAAATTCCTTCCATGTCCTAATTTTTTCCATGAACTTAAAATTGGTCAAATTTCTATTTAAGACCTCCTCATTAATATTCCAAAACAATTTCATACTAAAAACTTCTAGAATGCAAGTTTTGCAACTTATTCGATTTAGTCCCTACTTTCAATTTAAGCACTTTAGGAATAGAATTTCATCACGAAATTTTCACACAATCATGCAATCATATCATAAACATCAAAATCATTGTAAAATAATTATTTCTATCTCGGATTTGTGGTCACAAAACCACTATTTTGATTAAGCCCTAATTCAGGATATTACAACTCTCCCCTCCTTTTAAGGATTTTCGTCCTCGAAAATCTTACTGGTAAACAGGTGTGGGTATTGGTTTCTCATAGTTTCTTCAGGTTCCCATGTAGTCTCTTCTACCCCATGCTTTTTCCACAACACTTTTACAAGTGCAACACTTTTATTTCTTAGTTGTTTGACTTCTCGAGCTAAAATCTTAATCGGTTCTTCTTCATAAGTCATATCCGGTCGCATTTCAATTTCTGTAGGTGAAATTATATGTGAAGGATCCGAACGATACCGGCGTAACATAGATACGTGAAACACATCATGAATCTTCTCTAATTCGGGTGGTAACGCTAGCCGATATGCTACCGGTCCAACTTTTTCAATTATTTCGTACGGTCCAATAAAACGCGGACTTAACTTGCCCTTTCGTCCAAATCTAAGGACTTTCTTCCATGGAGACACTTTCAAAAATACCTTATCACCAACTTGAAACTCCATTTCCTTTCGTTTCAAATTCGCATAAGATTTCTGTGTATCTGAAGCAGCTTTCAAACAATCTCTAATCACTTTCACCTTTTCTTCGGTTTCTTTTATTAAATCAACTTCATAAATCTGATTTTCCTTGAGTTCAGTCCAATACAATGGCGTCCGACATTTACGACCATATAATGCTTCATAAGGTGCCATCTTCAAACTTGTCTGATAACTATTATTATAAGCAAATTCTACCAACGGAAAATACTTTTCCCAACTACCTTGAAATTCTAATACACAACATCTGAGCATGTCTTCAAGAATCTGAATTACTCTCTCTGATTGTCCATCAGTTTGTGGATGAAAGGCAGTGCTGAAATTTAACTTTGTACCTAATGCTTCTTGCAACTTTTGCCAAAACCGTGAGGTAAACCTTGAATCTCTATCCGAAATGATTGACAAAGGTATCCCATGAAGTCTAACAATCTCTCGGATATACAATTCAGCCAACTTATTAAGAGAATAATCTGTATGTACCGGAATAAAATGAGCCGATTTAGTCAGTCTATCAACTATTGCCCAGATGGCATTTTTCTTCCCTGGAGTTAACGGCAACCCTGATATAAAATCCATAGTAATCCGATCCCATTTCCATTCAGGAACCATAATAGGCTGGAGTAATCCCGAAGGTACTTGGTGTTCAGCTTTCACTTGTTGGAAAACTAAGCACTTTGATACAAACTCGGAAATATCTCTTTTCATTCCACTCCACCAGTACATTTTCTTCAAGTCATTATACATCTTCGTACTGCCCGGATGAACCGCTAAACAACCATTATGTGCTTCATGCAAAATCTTTTGAATCAACTCATCATTTTTCGGTACACAAATCTGATTTTTAAACATCAAACAACCATCAGAACCGATTCTGAAATCTGATCCCCTATCAGCTTCACACTGTTTTCTTTTGGCTAGCAAATCTTGATCATTTTTTTTTAGCTTCAGAAATCTCTTGTAAAAACATCGGTCTTGCTCTTAACTCTGCTAGAATCGAACCGTCATCTGAAATTTTCAACTAAGTGTTCATAGCTCTCAAAGCAAACAACAACTTTCTGCTTAAAGCATCAGCAACCACATTCGCTTTTCCTGGATGATAATCGATAACAAGCTCGTAATCTTTCAATAACTCCAACCATCTTCGCTGTCTCAAATTCAAGTCTTTTTGTGACATCAAGTATTTAAGACTTTTGTGATCGGTATATACTCGGCACTTTTCACCATACAAATAATGTCGCCAAATCTTCAAAGCAAATACCACCGCAGCCAATTCCAAATCGTGAGTAGGATAATTCTTCTCATGAGGTTTTAACTGTCTCGAAGCATAAGCCACCACTTTTCCTTCTTGCATGAGTACACACCCCAAACCATTTAGAGAAGCATCACTATACACCACAAATTCTTTACCTGATTCGGGTTGTATCAACACTGGAGCTTCAGTTAATAACTTTTTCAATTCTTCGAAACTCTGTTGACATTCTTCCGTCCATTCAAATTTAACATCCTTTCGGAGTAGACTAGTCATAGGAGCAGCAATTATAGAAAATCCATTTACGAACCACCGATAATACCCAGCTAGCCCCAAGAAACTTCTACCTTCAGTTACGTTTTTCGGTGGTTTCCAATCAACAATGGCTGAAATTTTACTAGGATCAACCCATATACCATCACCTGAAACAATATGACCCAAAAATCCAACTTCCCGGAGCCAAAATTCACTTTTACTAAACTTAGCATACAGCTGCTTATCTCTCAAAGTTTGCAAAACTATCCTCAAATGCTCAGCATGCTCTGTCTCATCTTTTAAATAAATTAAAATATCATCTATAAACACCACAACAAATCTATCCAAGTATGGCCGAAATATGCGATTCATTAAATCCATAAACACAGCAGGAGCATTTGTCAACCCGAATGGCATAACTAAAAATTCATAATGACTGTACCTTGTTCTAAAAGCAGTTTTAGGCACATCTGACTCTTTTACTCGCAGCTGATAATACCCATATCTCAAGTCAATCTTTGAAAACCATGTCGCTCCTTTTAGCTGATCAAACAAATCATCAATTCTCGGCAATGGATACTTGTTTTTGATTGTCACCTTGTTTAACTGCCGATAATCAACACATAATCTCATAGAACCATCCTTCTTTTTCACAAATAACACGGGAGCACCCCAAGGTGAAAAACTCGGTCTCACAAAGCCTTTATCAGTCAACTCTTGCAACTGCAACTTTAATTCTTTCAACTCTGTTGGTGCCATTCTATATGGAGCAATCGAGATCGGAGCTGTTCCCGGTATTAAATCAATACCAAATTCTACTTCCATGACTGGAGGCAAACCCGGCAATTCTTCTGGAAATACGTCCGCAAATTCACACATAACCGGCACTGATTCAACTTTCTTTTCAACTTCTTTTGTATTAATTACATACGCCAAATAAGCTTCATAACCCTTTCTCAAATATCTCTGAGCCGACATCGAAGAAATCATACTAGATAATGCCTCTGATTTGTCTGGCTCAACCCGCAGAATTTCACCACTTTCACACTTTAATTCTATAACCTTTTCTTTGCAATTTATTATAGCATCATGCAATGTCAACCAATCCATACCCAAAATAACATCAAATTCATCAAACGGAAACAACATCAAGTCGGCCGGAAAGTAATGACCCCGAATCATTAAAGGGCATTTCTTGCTTACTTTATCAACTATCACGCATTTGCCTAACGGGTTCGACACTCTAATCATAAATTCTGTGTTCTCAACAGGTATATTCATACTAGACACCAGTTTAATGCATACGTATGAATGAGTAGAACCAGGATCAATCAAAGCAATAACATTAATATCATAAAGAGAAAATGTACCGGTAATCACATCGGGTGAGGAAGCATCTTCACGCGCTTTAATAGCATAAGTTCTAGCCGGAGCTCTTCCCTCAGATATAACTGCTGCATCTCTAGCTACATTCTTACTGCTTGTTTCACTTCTAGCTTTTCTCGGATACCTTCCCCTCGAGATTGCACCACTAGCTTTTACACTCTGAAATTTTTCTTTCTCAACTCTCTCTGGGCAGTCTCTAATAAAATGATCCGGAGAACCACATCGAAAACATTCATGCGCTCTGCACGGACCAAAATGATTTCTACCACACCGCTGGCACTCGGGTTTAACAAATCTCGAGTTCCCTACACTGGCTGCAGAAGTATTCTGAGATTTAGGACCCACATTCTGCTTCTTAAAATTTCCATATGATTGCCCAGCTGAAACTTGGGAACGAGGATTCATATTTCTTGACTTTCCGGGTTGCTGTGAAGGTGCCTTACTCATTGGCCTTTTCTTCCAATTTCGTGTCTTAGCCTCTACCTTCCTCTTCTCTTTAAGTAGTTCTTCAGCCTTACAAGCTCGATCAACTAGGACTACCATTTCTTTCAGTTCAAAGATCCCGACAAATACTTTAATGTCTTCGTTGAGCCCGTCTTCAAATCGTCGGCACATCTTGGCTTCTGTAGGAACATATTCCCTGGCATACTTACTCAATCGAACAAACTCTCTTTCATATTCTGAGACTGTCATATTACCTTGCTTCAGCTCAAGAAACTCTTTACATTTCTGATCAATAAATCATTCACTAATATATTTCTTCTGAAACTCTTCTTGAAAGAATTCCCAGGTTACCCTCTCTTTCGGTACCATCGAAATCAAAGTCTTCCACCAATCATAGGCTGAATCTCTCAACAAAGATGTAGCACATTTCAAACATTCTTCAGGTGTACAAGATAATTCATCAAATACCCGGATAGAATTTTCAAGCCAGAACTCTGCTTTCTCTGCATCATCATCAATATTTGCTCTAAATTCTTCAGCCCCTTGTTTACGAATTCTATCAACGGGGGTTCTGTGAAATTTTATCATATCCACTCCTTGAGGCATTGGAGGCATAGGTTGAGGAATTGGGGGAGGTGGAGGAGGTCGTACATTTGGGTTCGTACGAACGAACTCAGTGTACCATGCACTCATCATTTGGAGAAAGGCCTCCCGATCCCTTTCTCCTCCTCCCTAACCAACAGTAGGAGGTGGGTTTTCAGTCGGCGCTACCCCTTCAGCCGGAGCTGGCGCATTACTCTGTACTTCATCTGCCACAGCTGGATCGGGATCCATCTACTATATAAAAATTATTTTAAAAGGTCAGAAGTCGTCACACTATCACAATTCATACATATGGCATGTATAGCAAATTCTGTACATACAACACGTAGTCCGAGAACCGACTAAACCTGCTCTGATACCACTAAATGTAACGCTCCCACGCCCGAGACCATCACCGGAGTCGAGCTTGAGGGGTTACCAACATAATTTATCAATTTAAGAACTTCAAATCATTTGTTTCTACATTCACAGCTTTCTAGCTACTCGCGTCACAGTTACAAGAAAAATCATATCTTGAGTTACAAAACTCTAAATCAAGATCCGTAAATTTTCCCTAAATTTAAACTCATATATCTATTTACTAATTTTTTTCTATAATTTTTTATTGGGCCAATTAGTACAGTTTATTAATTAAAGTATCCCCTGCTTCAGGGTTCGACTGCTCTAACCTCTGTGTATTACGAATTAGATATATCTATATACAAAATTTCAATGATTATGAGGTTTGTTTCTATTAAAACTAGACTCAATAAGGAATCTTTACATATAAATAAAAACTTCTAATTATATTAGTAAAATTTATTATGAATTTTTAAAGTCAGAACAGGGGATCCAGAAATCACTCTGGCCCTGTTTCGTAAAAATTTAAATATCTCATAAAATATAATTTATATTCCTGTTTTGTTCAATCCATATGAAAATAGGCTCATTAAGCTTAAATTTCATAATGTACTCATCATTTAGTTCTATTTATAATATTTTTAGTGATTTTTCAAATTCATGTCATTGCTGCAGCAGTATTCTGTTTTAAGGCAAGTTTCATCTTTCCATGAATTTTTATGAACTAGATAACCTGTTAAACTTCCATGATATCAAACATGATCTAAATTAGCCATGACCATGACTTATCAATATCAAACATTTTCTCAACCAAACATGGCCATATCATAAAATTATTTACACAAAATAGACATATTGCTATACATGCCATACTTAAGTAGTTGTACAAGCCATTTACCAAGATAAAAGTCCTTTGGATAGTGTGATCGAACTTTCGACCTGTCCCAATTCCTGAGCCGGCTTGTTCAAAACTACAGTGAATGAAAAGGAAGGAGTAAGCATAAATGCTTAGTAAGTTCATATGTAAATAACAAGTAACATAACAATACAAATATACCAAACAACTTTAGCATGGTACCACCAAAACATATATCACATCTTTAAACATCATTCATCATCTTACCACCTTATCGTTGTTGTATCTATTTTCAACCCGAGGGTTAAGAACATACCTGTCCAAAAGTGTCCATTTCACAACACTTACCCAAAACGTCACTTATATCTTAAGTGCTCTTCCATTAAACTAGAAATTTCACCCGTTGAACACATCGGAATACAACTCGGATACATGGATAATTTGCACATAAGTGCCACATATGTAATCAAGAAATCATGTAACCCGCCCCTAAGTGAACTCGGACTCAACTCAATGAGCTCGGGCGTTCGCATCCATAAATGAACTCGGACTCAACTCAATGAGTTCGGATGCCTAGTTACATCTCACGAACTCGGACTCAACTCAACGAATTCGGACTTTTGCATCCATAAGTGAACTCGGACTCAACTCAACGAGTTCGGATGCTCAACCATCCTAGTGACATGTCACTTGTATCCTAATCTATTCCTAAGGTTCAAACGGGCTTTTTCCCTCGATCTCACATTTGCCGTCTTCCATGGAATATCGGAACCGGTACTCGGTAGCAATTCATATTTATCAAGTAGTAAACATAATTTGCATATTACTCAACATTAACCACAAAGCATAATATTTCACGATTAAAAATCAACATATCATATAATTAACATTAATAACTTAAAAATAACATTTATGCTACATTATTTACACATGAACTTACCTTGGTACCAAAATATAAAGATTTTGCAATTTAGTCCACAATCTTTTCTTTTCCTCGATCACGACTTGAATCTCATTTTTCTTGATCTATAATACTGAATTAATCTTATTTAATACATACATTTATCAAAACAGCATTTAATACGAACTTTAAAAAAATTACACTTTTGACCCTAAACTTTTGCATAATTACACTTTTTCCCCTAGGCTCGGGAATTAAACTTTATTCCTTATTCTTATGTTTTATAACATGCTGATCACTTTTCCCTTCTATGGCAACATCAAATTCTCTCTCTAACATATACTTGTGACTATTAGGTATTTTTGCCGATTAAGCCCTTTTACTCGTTTTCACTAAAAACCGAGTAGCACAAGTTGTCTAACATAATTTAAAACCCCATATTCTATCATAAAACATCAAAATGCACAAATTTCACCTATGGGTATTTTTCCAAATATAAACCCAAGGTTGAATTATTGATAGCATAAGCTTAATCGAGCTTCCGGGATTCCAAAAACGTAAAGAACATTAAAAACGGGGCTTGGAATCACTTACTATGGAGCTTGGAAGCTTGAAACAAACCCTAGCTATGGAGAACCCTTGAAATTTCGTTCTAATGAAGAAGATGGACAAAAATTGGCTTTTAATTTTGTTTTTAATTCATTTTAATAACTAAATGACCAAAATACCCTTACTACTAAACTTTCCAAAAATTCCTTCCATGTCCTAATTTTGTCCATAAACTTAAAATTGGTCAAATTGCTATTTAAGACCTCCTCATTAATATTCCAAAACAATTTCATACTAAAAACTTCTAGAATGCAAGTTTTGGAACTTATTCGATTTAGTCCCTACTTTCAATTTAAGCACTTTAGGCATAGAATTTCATCACAAAATTTTCACACAATCATGCAATCATATCATAAACATCAAAATCATTGTAAAATAATTATTTCTATCTCGGATTTGTGGTCACGAAACCACTATTCCGATTAAGCCCTAATTCAGGATATTACATTATTAGAATTCTTAATGAGTCTATTTTCAAGAGAAATATACGAGAACATCATCTAAGTCCTATATTATGAGATAATTAATTTTTACTGAAGAGGGGTCTGAACTGTCAGACAGCAAAAAAGGGGTAACTTTAAGAAATAAACTGTACTTATTGGCTAGACCAAAAATTATAAAAATTTTATGGTAAGACAATATGTGAATCTAGTTTTAGGGAAAATTAGCAGATCTTAATTTGGAGTTCCTTAGCTCCAGATATAAATAAATTGGTAACTATGACTCGAGAAAACAACATGACCAGAATGTAAGTAAAAGTGTAATTATGGTTGTATTACCTTGAGAAGCATGTTGGCATATTGCTTATTCTTTTCATATGGACTTACTAAGCATGAAGCTTACTCCTCTTTTCCATTTCTTTTAGCTTGTCAGGTTACCTCGGGGTTGGAGATTGTCAGAGGCAACATCACACTATCAAGCTATCACCTTTGGTGCATTGATACATATGTTAGCTTTTTCAAGTGAATGGCATGTATAGGGGCTCAGTCTTATGATATGAGTTACTGTGGTTAGCCAAATGTATTGGCCTATATTGAGTTATTTGTATATGACCATGAAGTGTGACTCATATTGATTATGGTTTGTGAACTTATTTGTAACACCCCACACCCGTAGCCTTTGTCGGGACGGAATACGAGGAATTATCTAACCTTAAACACATGCTTTCAAACATTTCAGAGTCACCAAAACTCTGTTTAATTTGAAAAATTTTCAATTACTACTTTAAACTTCTTACCATGGGCCTACAAGCCCCAAATCGACCATTGGAAACTATTTAGGATTAACTCCGGTCCTTAAGCCATCTATAGAAAATTTGTCTTGGAAATAGGGCACACACTCGTGTGGAAGGGCAACACGCCCGTGTGGCCAATTTCACATGGTCGTGCTGATGGCCGACGTGTCTCACATAGCTTGAGAAATATAGGGACACGCCTGTGACCTCCACCTGTGTGGAATTAATCCTAAATGCACACTTACAGGGGTTTTCACACAGCCTAGCACACGCCCGTGTCCCTTGCCTGTGTTCTTCATACGGCCATGACATGCCTGTGCCCTAGCCCGTGTGCAAAAACCTGGACATTCTGTTTCTGATGTCAGCAACCCCAAAATGTCACACAGCCAAGGCACATGCCCTTGTGCTAGGTCGTGTCCTTCAATCAGCTGAGACACACTACCGTGTCTCTGCCCGTGTGTTTACTACCATGCATACTAACTTGAAAAATTTACGTGTAGGGGACACACGGCTGGACCACACGCCCAGAAGGCAGACCATGTGTCACACACGGCCTAAACACATGCCCGTGTGTCTACCCGTATAGACAATATAAGGCTATTTACCAAGCCTCTTAGCTACCCTTATTTACACAACCTGCACAATAGCAACCAAAACCAATATAAGGCTATCTCATGCAACCAAATCAGCCACAATAAAAAACATTCCATTTGTGCATTTTACTTATCCATGAAAATAGCATCTTTGCATATAAATCAAAATGAATATTAGCCATCATTCAATGCTTAATAAAAATGAGGGATTTATCCCAAGCCAACACATTTGGCCAAATCAATAATAACACAAAACACAAGTCTAATTCCCTATATGCCATATTAAAAAAAATAAATCAAACTATACCGAATACTTCGATTGATAGTGTGATCGATATCTCTGACTTCCATTGGTCCTTGAGCTAGATAGGCGGCACTATAAGAAAATGAAAAATGAGAGGGAGTAAGTTTAAAGCTTAGTAAGTTGCACATAAATAAATATACAACACAACTTCACCATTCATCAACAAGCTCATAACTTACAAGTGGGCATAAGCAAAACTTACTCATCAATATCCAATGCACATCATATAGTACATATTGGGTTCACATTTTATACATACCAGATAGGTGCCTGTATCACTCACAACACGGTTATAATTTCCTCATTAACTAGAAATCATAACTTTCACCGTTGAACCATTTGGAACACTATCGAATATTCCATAAGCCTCAAACATGGGGTAAGATGCCAATGCGATGTCCCAGACATGGTCTTACACTAACACATTTCATCTGACACATTTCATGGCCAATGCATGTCCCAGACATGTCTTACACTGGCTTACATCTTGAGGCCGATGCATGTCCCAGACATGTCTTACACTAGCGCTCTTCTCAATGCTGATGCCATGTCCCAGACATGGTCTTACACTGGCTCTCATAATGTAGCAGATGCATGTCCCAGACATGTCTTACACTAGCTCACACAAGTGACCCCAAATGTCATGGCATGAATATCCGATTTATTTCCTAAGGTTCATTCGGGAATTCTACTAC
Organism: Gossypium hirsutum; assembly: GCF_007990345.1. NCBI lineage: Eukaryota > Viridiplantae > Streptophyta > Magnoliopsida > Malvales > Malvaceae > Gossypium > Gossypium hirsutum. The sequence continues at coordinate 55,890,022 of NC_053435.1, forward strand.
CTCTATTCTCATTGCATTTTCTCATTTCCACAATCAAGCAATTTATGCTATAAAAATTTCAATACAATTCAAACACATATATTATCAATGTAGTTGTATTATTTACATACAACTTACCTCGGATCACATAATGTGGCGACTAGTTGATTTAGTCGATTTGCTTGGCTTTCCCCTGGTCTAGGATCAGATTCGGTATTTCTTGATCTATAATAACAAAATGCACTTATTTAACCACTTTATCAATATAGCCACTCTACAATTCATAGTTGGGCAAGATGACCAATTTGCCCCTAGACTTTTACAAAATGACCATTTTACCCCTAAGCCCGAAAATAGATTTTTATCGAATTTCTCACGTCTTAAGCCTAGCTGAACCCTTTCTACTCTTATAGCAACTCCAAATTCCCACTATTTCACACACTTATCATCTATTTTACAACTTATGCAAAATAGTCCTTTTAGGTGTTTTCATGCTAACACCTTTCACAAAAGTTGTTTATAAGACACCCAAGACTCATTTCCTTCCATAAAAACTCAACAAACATTGCAAATGCTTTCATGTCAAAACTCTAAACTCTTAATCATTTTGCAAAATAGTACCCTCATTTGAAATCTTATGCTTCAAGGGTCTCAAAAAAGCAAAAATCATCAAGAAAGGGTATGGACATCACTTACTTCTAGAGATGATAAGTTGCTAAAAATTTCAAGCTTCAAAACTCTTCTCTTCGCTGATATTTTTGATTAAGAAGAAATAATAGGTGAAAAAGATGAAGGCTAGGCACTTAGGGTATTATTCTATCACATAATATGTCATCACTTACCTAACATTTTGACCATTTACTCTTCTTTGTCTCATGGTCGGCCAAGCTCTTTTAAAAGGGTCTAATTGCCCTTTAAAAACCCCAAAATTGTATTCTCTATCTATTTGACACCTTTAGCTATCAAATTAGGACTTTTGCACTTTATGTAATTTAGTCTTTTTACGCGATTAAGCTCACAAACACTAAAATTACTTCACCAAATTTTTCATGCACTCTTAAAAACATGCTATATTATCAAAATAATAATAAAATAATTTCTCTGACCTCAGATTTGTGGTCCCGAGAGCACTATTCCAACTAGGCCCAAAATCGGACTGTTGCATTTCTCCTCCCCTTAGGTATTTTCTTCCCCGAAAATCTTACTGGTGAATAAATTCAGGTATTGATCTCTCATAGTTCCCTCGGCTTCCTATGTGGCTTCCTCGACTCCATGTCTATGCCACAAAACTTTCACGAGCGTTATACTCTTATTCCATAATTGTCTGACTTCACGAGCAAAAATCTTGACCGGCTCTTCGCCAGAAGTCATGTCCGGATGAATCTCGACCTCTGTTGGCGTAATCACATGCGAAGGGTCTGATCTATATCGGGGTAGCATGGATACGTGAAACACGTCGTGAGTATTTTCCAATTCTGGTGGCAAAGCCAATCAATAGGCAACCGGCCCTACTCTCTCGGTAACGTCACAGGGTCCTATGAAACGAGGACTCAACTTGCCCCTTCTACCAAATCTGAGTACTTTCTTCCATGGGGATACTTTTAAAAACACTCGATCACCAACTTTAAATTCGATCTCTTTCTATTTCAAATTCGTGTAAGATTTCTGCCTATCTGAGGCGGTCTTCAAATAGTCACAAATCACCTTAACTTTCTCTTCAATCTCTTTGACTAAATCGATCCCGTGAATCTGATCCTCTTAGAGCTCGGTCCAGTATAGAGGCGTTTGACACTTTCGCCCATATAAAGCCTCATAAGGTGCCATCTTCAGACTTGACTGATAGTTATTATTGTATGCGAATTCAACTAATGTCAAGTACCTTTCCCAACTACCTTGAAATTATAAAACATAACACCGCAACATGTCTTCTAAAATCTGAATCACTCTTTCCGACTGACCGTCGGTTTGCGGGTGAAATGCTGTGCTAAAACTCAACTTTGTTCCCAAAACCTCTTGTAATTTTTTTCAAAACCTTGAGGTAAATCTCAGGTATCTATCTGAAATAATCAACATGGTACCCCAAGTAGCCTCATAATCTCAGAAAAGTACAAGTCAGCCAATCTCTCAAGGGAGTAGTCAGTATGCCTGGTATAAAATGTACCGACTTTGTTAGCCTATCCACAATAACCTAAACGACATCCTTCCTCATCGGTGTTAATGGAAAACCCATCGCAAAATCCATAGTAATTCGATCCCACTTCCACTCTGGGACCGTTATAGGCTGAAGTAAACCTGAAGGTACTTGGTGTTTAGCCTTCACTTGCTGACACACAAGACACTTGGAAACGAACTCTGAAATGTCTCTTTTCATTCCTGTCCACCAATACATTTTCTTCAAATCGTTGTACATTTTTACACTACTTGGGTGAATAGACAAGCAACCACTATGTGCCTCTCGTAGAATCTTCTAAATAAGCTCACTGTCTTTAGGTATATAAACTCTATCCTTAAACATCAAACACCCATCGATACCAATTCGAAAGTCTGATTCGGTCCCCGACTCACGTCGACTTCTCCTGGTTTTCAAATCTTTGTCATTATTTACAGATTTCTCGTAGAAACATTGGCTTAGCTCTCAACTCTGCTAGAACCAAACCATAACTAGACACAATCAACTGAGTGTTCATGGCTCTTAAAGTGAACAATGACTTTCTAGTCAAAGCGTCGGCGACTACATTCGCCTTTCCCGGGTGATAGTCAATTACCAACTCATAATCTTTTATCATCTCTAGCCACCTTTATTACCGTAGATTCAATTCCTTCTGAGTCATTAAATACTTAAGACTTTTTTATCGGTGAGTACTCGACATTTCTCACCATACAAATGGTGTCTCCAAATCTTTAACGCGAATACTATAGCTGCTAGTTCTAAGTCATGGGTTGGGTAATTTTTCTCGTGTGGCTTTAGCTGTCTTGAGGCATAGACTATAACCTTGCCTTCTTGCATGAGCACACACCCCAATCCATTCAAGGAGGTGTCGCTATAAATTACAAATTACTTGCCCAACACTGGTTGAACTAACACTGGGGCTTTGGTCAATAAAGCCTTTAATTTCTAGAAACATTGTTGGCACTTTTCTGACAATTCGAATTTGAATCCTTCTTTAATAGCCTCGTCATTGGAATAGTGATCATAGAAAACCTTCGAACAAACCTTCTATAGTATCCGGCCAAACCCAAAAAGCTTCTAACCTCTGTCACATTTCTTGGCGGTTTCCACTCAACAACGGCTGAAATCTTACTCGGATCAACTTCGATCCCCCCAAAAATCTAACTTCTCTAAGCCAAAATTCACTCTTACCGAACTTGGCGTACAATTTCTTGTCTCTCAAGGTCTGTATCACAGTTGTCAAATACTCCACGTGTTCACCCTCATCACGCGAGTAAATTAGTATGTCATAGATAAATACAATGACAAACTTATCTAGATACGGTCAAAAAATACAGTTAATCAGATCCATAAATACCGCTGGGGCATTGGTCAAACCAAAGGGCATGATGAGGAACTCATAATTCCCATATCTCGTCCGAAATGCAGTCTTCGGTACATCTTGCTCTTTAACCCTTAACTGATAATAGCCAGATCTCAAATCAATCTTGGTGAACACCATGGCACCTTTCAATTGATCAAACAAATCATCGATCCTTCGTAGAGGAGACTTATTCTTTATCATCACCTTGTTCAGTTGGCGGTAGTCAATACATAGCCTTATCGAACCATCTTTCTTTTTCACAAATAACACTGGTGTGCCCCACAGTGAATAACTTGTTATCGTGAAACCTTTATCAGTCAATTTTTGAAGCTGAGCCTTTAACTCCTTTAATTTGGTCGGAGCCATCCTATACAGAGCAATAGAAATGGGTGTCGTGCCCGGTACCAACTCGATTCCAAACTCGACTTCCCTTACAAGAGGTAGTCCGGGTAATTCTTCTAACTCACAAACCACTGGTACTGATTCTACCTTTGATTCAGACACTTGAGTATTCAACACAAAAATGAGATAAGCCTCATATCCTTTCCTCAAATATTTCTCATCAGTCAACGACGATATTATCACAGGCAAATTATTTGATTCATATAACACACTTGGTCTACTTGCACATATCTACCCAAGGGGCTGGACACTTTCATCACAAATTCTGTGGGCTCTACTAACATGTTCATATGGGATATTAATTCTATACAAATATAGGAGTGGGTAGACCCTGGGTCAATTAAAGCAACAATAGAAATATCATGGATAGAAAAGGTACCCGTGATCACGTCGGGAGACTCTGCCTCTTCACGAGCACAAATAGTGTACGTCCTTGCAGGTGCGCACCAAAGTGGCGCCTACCATATTGCGAACATTCTGGCCTAGTTGGCCGAGCACTACCGATGCTCGCGATAGAAGTGGTCTAGACTCTAAAAGTTACGTTCTGCTAGTTCTTGTTTCTATTTGAGAACCCCACCGAAGCATTCGATCAATTAGGGAATTCCTTAGATTTCTTAGATAAGGACTGATGCGATTTCCCCATTTGTCTTTTCTTCGAATCACGTGACTCAATAGCCTCCTTCCTTCTCTCTTTAACCAAATCTTTCACTTTGCATGCTCTCTCAATGAGTACCACAAATTCTCTTAACTCTAAAATACCAACAAACACTCAGATATCCTCATTTAGACCATCCTCAAACCTTTTACACATGGCGAATTCTAAGGACACGTACTCCTGCGTGTATTTGCTGAGTTTCACAAAATCACGTTCATACTCTGTTACAGTCTTACTACCTTGCTTCAACTCTAGAAATTCCTTCCTCTTTTGGTTTATAAACCTCTGGCCAATATACTTCTTTCAGAACTCTTCCTGGAAGAATTCCCAAGTTACTTTCTCTCTCGGTACCATAGACACAAGAGTGTTCCACCACTGGTAGGCCGAATCTCGCAAAAGCGGTACTGTACATTTCACGCACTCCTCAAACGTGCACGACAGTTCATCAAATACCCTAATGGTATTCTCTAACCAAAACTCTGCTTTCTCCAGGTCGTCATCTATGTTAGCCCGGAATTCTTCGATCCATTGTTTCTGGTTCTTATCTACCAGAGGTTTCTCCCTCCTGATCATGTCCACTTATTGCGGAGCTATAGGGGCATACTGAGGAATCGGAGGAGGTGGGGGAGGTGGAGTGTTCAAATTCGCACGAATGAACTCCGTGTACGAAGCATCCATCATTTAGAAATAGGCTTCTCTAGCCCTTCCGCCTTGGCCCGTAGTTACGGCCTCACTCTCAATTAGCGCGATGCCTTCAGCGGGAGCCGGCGCGTTACTCTCTACATCATCTGCCGTAGCTTTATCAGGATCCATTTACTATATGAAAATAAAATTTACAATCGTTAGAAGTCGTCACACTATCAATATACAGTTATGGAATGTATAGCTACACTCGTACTCTCGCTAGGTTAGTCCTAGAATTGATTAAACTATAGCTCTGATACCACTGAATGTAACACCCCACACCCGTACCCTTCGTTGGGACAGAGTACGAGGCATTATCTAACCTTAAACTCATCCTTTCAAATATTTCCGAGTCACTAAAACTCTGTTCAATTTGAAACTTTTTCAATTTCTACTTTAAACTTCTTATCATGGGCCTACGAGCCCCAAATCGACCGTTGGAAACTATTCGAGATTAACCCCGGCTATTAAGCCATCTATAGAAAATTTATCTTAGAAACAGGGCACACGCCCGTGCCGAAGGGAAACACGCCCGTGTGGCCAATTCGACATGGTCATGCTGATGACCTGTGTGTCTCATACGGCCTAAGCAATACAGGGACACGCCTGTGTCTTCCACCCATGTGGAATTAATTCTAAATGCACACTTACAGAGGTTTTCACACTGCCTAGCACACGCCCGTGTCCCCGGCCTGTGTCCTTCACATGGCCATGACACGCCCGTGTCCTAGCCCGTGTGCAAAAACCTTGACATTCTGCCTCTGACTTCAGCAACCTCAAAATGCCACACGGCCAAGGCACATGCCAGTATGCTAGGCTGTGTCCTTCACAGGACTGAGACACATGACCTTGTCTCTACTTGTGTGTTTACTACCATGCATACTAACTTGAAAATTTTACGTGCGGGGACACACAACCAGACCACATGCACATAAAGCTATACACGGCCTAGACATATGCCCGTGTGTCTACCCATCTAGACAATATAAGGCTATTTACAAAGCCTCTTAGCCACCCTTATTTACACAACCTGAACAATGGCAACCAAAACCATCATAAGGCTATCTCATGCAACCACATCAGCGACAATAAACAATATTCCATTTGTGCATTTTACTCATTGATGAAAATAACATCTTTGCATATAAATCAAAATGAATATTAGCCATCATTCAATGCTTAATACAAAATGAGGGATTTATCCCAAGCCAACACATTTGGCCAAATTAATAATAACACAAAACGCAAGTCTAATTCCCTATACATGCCATATTCAAAAATATAAATCAAACTATACCGAATACTTCAATTGATAGTGTGATACTGTCCTTGAACTATATAGGCGACACTATAAGAAAACGAAAATGGAGAGGGAGTAAGCTTAAAGCTTAGTAAGTTGCACATAAATAAATAGAAAACACAACTTTTCCATTCATCAACAAGCTCATAACTTACAAGTGGGCATAAGCAAAACTTACTCATCAATATCCAATACACATCATATAGTACATATTGGGTTCACATTTTATACATACCAAATAGGTACCTGTATCACTCACAACACAGTTATACTTTCCTCATTAACAAGAAATCATAACTTTCACCGTTGAACCATTTGGAACACTATCGGATATTCTATAAGCCTCAAACATGGGGCAAGGTACCGATGCCATGTCCTAGACAGGGTCTTACACTGACACATTTCACGGCCGATGCATGTCCCAGACATGTCTTACATTAGCGCTCGTCTCAATGTAGTTTCCATGTCCTAAACAGGGTCTTACATTGGCTCTCATAATGTGGCCGATGCATGTCCCAGACATGTCTTACACTAGCTCACACAAGTCACCCCAAACATCAAGGCATGAATAACCGATTTATTTCCTAAGGTTTGTTCGAAAATTCTACTATCTCTATTCTCATCGCATTTTCTCATTTCCACAATCAAGCAATTTATGATATAAAAATTTCAATACAATTCAAACATATATATTATCAATGTAGTTGTATTATTTACATACAACTTATCTCAGATTACAAAATGTGGCGACTAGTCGATTTACTCGATTTGCTTGGCTTTCTCCCGGTCTAGGTTCAGATTCAGTATTTCTTGATCTGTAATAACAAAATGCACTTATTTAATCACTTTATCAACACAAGCACTATTCATAGTTGCGCAAATTTACCAAATTGCCCCTAGACTTTTGCAAAATGACCATTTTACCCCTAAGCCCAAAAACTAATTTTTATCGAATTTCTTCACATCTTAAGCCTAGCAGAACCCTTTGTACTCTTATAGCAACTCGAAATTCCCACTATTTCACACACTTATCATCTATTTTACAACTTATGCAAAATAGTCCTTTTAAGTGTTTTCATGCTAACACCTTTCACAAAAGTTGTTTATAAGACACCCAAGACTCATTTTCTTCCATAAAAACTCAGCAAACATTACAAATCCTTTCATGGTAAAACCCTAAACTCTTAATCATTTTTCAAAATAGTACCCTCATTTGAAAGCGTATGCTTCAAGGGTCTCAAAAATGCAAAAATCATCAATAAAGGGTATGAAAATCACTTACTTCTAGAGATGATAAGTTGCTAAAAATTTCAAGCTTCAAAACTCTTCTCTTGCCTGATATTTTCGGTTAAGAAGAAACAATAGGTGAAAAAGATGAAGGCTAGGCACTTAGGGTATTATTTTATCACATAATATGTCATCACTTACCTAATATTTTAACCATTTACTCTTCTTTGTCTCATGGCCGGCCAAGCTCTTTTAAAAGGGTCTAATTGCCCTTTGAAGACCCCCAAATTTTATTCTCTAGTTATTTGACACCTTTAGCTATCAAATTAGGACTTTTGCACTTTATGCGATTTAGTCTTTTTATGCAATTAAGCTTACAAATGCTAAAATTACTTTACCAAATTTTTCATGCACTCTTAGAAACATGTTATAATATCAAAATAATAATAAAATAATTTCTCTGACTTTGGATTTGTGGTCCCGAGACCACAATTCTCCTAGGCCCAAAATCGGGCTGTTACATTATCTATCTATGCTATGTTATAATGCTTGTGATGTAATGATGTGATTATGCTTGTTGGCCATATGTGGTTGGTGTTATGTGTAACACCCTAAACCTGGCCTAGACGTTATGGTTGGATTTGCGATGTCACATAGGAGTGCCTTTATTCCAGAACACTAATGCGTGAAAAGTCGTTCTACAAAATCAACTTCTTTGGGTTCTTAACAAAAGTTTAGGGTGTCCAGTTCATTGTGAAAACTCAGGTTGTCTTAACAAAATATTAATTTTATTAGTATGAACTTAAATTTTAAAACAGTGTTTGTTGCGGAAGCTTTCAAAATGTGTTACGTAAAAGTGGTATTTTCAAAAAAACATTTCTTATATTTCCATGAAAATTTCAGACCTATTACTACCAGATTAAAAATTCGTGTGACTAAATCCCCGAATTAAAATTAAAATAAAAATTAAATAGGCATTAATACATACTGAAAAAAAACCAAAATAAAATCTTAATTATAATATAATAAAAACTACGTTGAGTGGCCACCTCTGAGTCCTCCATCGCCTCGATCCGTCTAAGCCTGGGGATTTCCCATACAGTTAACAGATGGGTGAGTTTACAAAAACTTAGTGTGTGAAATCCCATAAAAGCATACAGTCAGAGCAAACAAAAATTTGGGCCTAAGCCCTTTCAATTTCAGTTAGGGGAATTAGCCCTTCTTTTAGTGGCAGAAGCAGTCTCGACCTGAGCTAATTTCAGTAATAGTGGCAGTCTGGGCCTTAGCAAATCTCAATATAGTATGCACTCAAGAACCCTACCCAATCCATCCACTACATGCCAGCTCCGTACCAGCTCTACACACCATGTGGGGATAAAATCGACCCACCCAACCCTACACACCAAGTCGTACCAGTTGCGGCACTAAAACAGTATTTGCAGCATAGCTGCCAGTAATAGGCTTATAGCCTCATAGTACACTTCCTCCAAAATCATATATCCCACCCCATGTGATGTAACAAAATATCATACGTGTATGCAGAAATGTCATTCTCAAAAACGGTCATACATAATATAAAGGGTATTTCAATCAATTTACCTTGTAAGGGTATAATGGTCATTTCATCAATATGGGGTCTAAGTATACTTACCGACCTAATAGTAGGTTCACAGTCATCTCGGGCGACTCGTGGAACCTTAACAGACAAACAGTGAAACTGGGCCTACAGCCCATATTACGGGCCCATGTGGGCCCATACCCTTGTATGACCCACATAGCCTAAAAATGGCCTTAGCTGTGTTGTTTACCCAACTGGCCCAATATTTATCACACTTTTGTGTGATTTTCCCGTGTGTGGCCCACAGGCCCATTGGGCCCACAGGCCCATTGGGCCCACACAGCCCAATTTGGCCCAGAATGGCCCATGAAAGCGCTCATGGCCACCTTGTCGACCACACGGCCATGTTCTAAGATGCGGCTTATCACACGGACGGCCACACACCCTTGTGGAGTTGGCAGCCTCAATTTTTGGCTTTTCGGCTGTTTCATACCTAATGGTAATGTGGTACATACACCTGTTTGCGAAACCACACGAAAGGTGTTAGAAGTACACGACAACAATCCTGTATTCATTGGAAACAATTCATTAGCCGATTGGCAACTAAGCAAAACATCCTCCTCTTTAATATCTACTCCCAAAAACATTAGATACCTACCTTGAATAAACACAAGTGGTTAAACCACTCCACTATTGAATAACTTTGTTCACCAAAAACCCCTAATAAACCGACAGTAAAAGAAGGTGTTAGCTATAGAATCAAACAGCGGAAAGGCAAAGTAAGTGAAAGCCGAAGAGAAGCAATCACACAGACACCTACCGAAAAATGTTGGATCACCACAGAGAAGAGGACAATCAGCCAACACAAACCATGAAAGCCAGAAGAATGTCAAGTGATAGCAACAAAGTGGTACGATCGAACTCCTAGCAGGAAATGGAAAAGAAAAGAAAATATTAATCGAAGATCATAGAGGAGAGGAGAAATAAAAAGAGAAAACCCAAAGCACCTACCAATTATCAGTGAGTCCCCAAACCCGACCACAAAAGCAAAGACGAGAGAGGAGAGGGTGAAGTAGTATTCGGCAACAATAATACCCCAAAAGAGGTGTTAAACAAACCTGTCTGACAGAGAAAAGGGAAGCAATCAATAGCTATAGAGTCGACAAAAAAAAGATGAGGGAAAAGCTGGCAATGTTCGGTTTTAGCCAAGTGAGAAGGGTGCTTAACCCAAAGAACAAGAGATAGGAGAGAAGGGTATTTGGTTAGGGTTTGAAGAAGAAAAGAAAATATTCTCCAAAGGTCAATTCGGCCTCAACCTCAAAATGCACTAAAAAGACTAGAAAGAAATTGACGAAAAGGAGAGCAAAATCAAAAACACAATTTCGGCACCCCACTAGCCTATATCGAATTAGCATAATAGAGACTCCCACATTCGACCAACTACTACCTCTCTCCCACTCCTAGATCCACTCCCCCTATCTCTCCCCAAATCTCTCTTCTTTTGCTCACTTGGCCAATTCAAACTCCCTCAACTACTCCTCAAATTCGTCTACCTGATCCCTTACTCAACTCAACCCCCCTCAACCGTCCAACCACTAGAGTCCCAATGCCATCCAACCACCTACACGACAGTTTGCAAAAAGAACACTTCTTGCTTGCAACAGGACTCGAACTCTAGTCTCTTGGCATAGTAATACGCCATTTGCCACTAGGATAGAAGGCTCTTTATGACATGCTTTACCCACATAAATTTAAGAAGCCTACTACCAAAAAACAAAGGTTTATTCAATAAAAACAAAAATTTTGCTCTAGCCAATGCTTGACCCCATAACTTCTCAGACACCTGCAGAGCACTAAACCACTAAGTCAAACATACATTCATACCGTAACACACAAAAATATTTTAACAGGGGTTTTCGAGATTTGAGGCGTTACATTATGAATTATGTACATGATGAATGCTTTATGACCAATTGAAATGGTCATGGCCATTAATTAAATGTGTAATATGGAAATAAGACGACGATTATGAAAAACTGGTAAAAGTGGTCATTAAATGACAAGGCTAATGAATAGGTATTTTTGTGTCTTGACTTGATATTATATGAGTATGTGAAATGTGTGAACGATAACATGTTAATGTTATGAATGTGTCTTAACATGGGATGCTAAATCATTAAAATGATGTCATGATATGTGTCTTTGGTGCGTATAAAGACATGAAGGATTAAGGGTAACATAAAAGCTTGAAAAATACCTAAAGTGTTGGCCACACGGGCTGAGACACGATCGTATGTCTCAACCGTGTAGGGGACACGGCCTTAGCACACGGACATGTGGCGTGTCCCTATGTCCACACTGACGTGTGACCCTGTTCCATGGGAAAATTTTCTAAGTTTTCCTGAAACTTCTCAAAGCTCTCGGTTTAGTCCTGAATCAATCCCGATGTATATTTTGGGCTTCGTAGACCCAAATAAGGGACGACATGCATGTGTTTGAAAATTTTTTTAATTAAAAGAAATTTTATGGCTAGATTTTTGCATGTATGTGTATGTTTAAGTCCGGTAATACCTCGTGCCTTGTCCCGGCGTCGGACACAAGTACGAGGTGTTACATAATTGCTTTTCAAAAATACCACGAAAACGCAACTAGTTTTAAGAGCTTCCACAAGAAATAAACGTGTTATAATTAATAATGTTTTAATATGACTAACTTTTTCCTAATTGACTTGCCTTTTGGAAAATGAACGAGACATCCTACAAACATCGTTAAGGTCACAAAGAGGTTAATTAATAGAACAGTTTTTTCAATGATATCTTACGTTAAGAAAAACACTTCAATGTGACATCACCTGTAACACCCCGAATTTGGGCCTAGAAGTATTGGGCCTTGAGTGCGGGTCCGTAACGAGGTTGTATATAGGTATTTAATTTTGCAATGAAATAACACAATTAAATGTTTTCCTTAGTGGTTAATGGCTTTGAGAAGTGTTGGAGAAATCTTGGGTTCAAACTTGGGCTTTAGCAAAAATTTTGGTATTAAGTGAAAAAAACCTGGATGATTGGATGAGGGCCTTTTAAATTATTGTGGTAAATAAATGACACAAGGAAGCATGTAGTCTAGTGGTTGTGGCATCATTAAGGTTGTATGGAAGCCTGGGTTCAAGTCTTGGCTCTTGCAATTTATTTTGGTTTTTTAAGGGAACCTGGACTTTGACCTTTAGACCTTATAATTAATTGGGGATAAAATATGACACAAAAAACCTTGTGGCTTAGTGGCAAGAAGCGTGTGGAGCATCTGAGGGGAGGCATGGGTTCGAATCCCATGGCAAGCAAGGAGCATTTATTTTACTAACAGGGGGCGGCAAGAGTTGGTGTTCAATTTAAACTCTGATGTTAGAGGGATCCCACATCGGGAAGCTAACATAAGAGTGGATGCGAAGCTGGCTTTAAATAGAGGGAACCATGAGGAGAGTAAAGGTACCTTTCTTGGCTGATCCCTTTCGCTGTATGGCGTGCTCGTTTGGGTTGAGCGTCGGCTAAGAGTGCTCGGAGCTTGGATTAACTCCAGTCGCCAATCAGGTGTGTATTTCTCGCTACTCTAGCTGTAGGATGGCTACTTCGGGCCGCGATAGACCGAAAGGGGTCATGTGGGCCCAATGGGCCTACGGGCCCAATTGGATAAGTTGTTTGATTGTGTAGTAAATATTAAACTAGGCTAGGTGAATCTCATATCTGTGGCTAGATTTGGGCTAAAAGGGCCACACGAGCGTGTGGGCCCATTTGGGCCGAGAATAGGCTTTAGGCCCATTCGTATTGTTATCCCTGTTTAGAATACTTTAGTTTACCAAATTACTGAAAAGCCCTCAAATTGTAAAATTACCAAAGTACCCTCGATTTATAGAATTACCGTTTACCTTCGATTTACAGAATTATCGTTTTACCCTCGATTTATAGAATTATTGTTTTACCCTTGATTTACAAAATTACTATTTTACCCTCAATTTACAAAATTACTAAAATACCCTTGGTTTACAAAATTACCAAAATACCCTCGATCAGTAAAATTACCAAAATACCCTAATCTGTATAATTGCTAAAATACCCCTGGTTTGTAAAATTACCGAAATACCCTCAATTTATAAAATTACCAAAATATCCCTAGTTTGTAAAATTACCAAAATACCACTAGTTTGTGAAATTACCGAAATATCCTCAATTTGTAAAATTATCGAAATACCCCTGATTTACAAAGTTACAGAAATACCCTTGACTTTCTAAAAATTATGGAAATACCATTGGTTTACAAAATTACTGAAATACCCTTGGTTTGTAGATTTACCAAAACACCCTTGTAGGATGAAATGACTAAAATACCCCTATTAGGTAAAAAGACCGTAAAGCCCCTGTAAGGTAAAGTGACCGTAAAGCCCCTGTAGGGTAAAGTGACCGTAATACGCCTGTATGGTAAAATGACGAATATGCCCTTATGTTTCGTATGATTGATGTGCTTAGGATTTACATATATTGATATTGGATTAGTTAAGTTGAGTGACAGGTGGTGGTTATCGTAGGCGATTGATTTTGGAAACGTTTCAACTTCAACTCGTAACAAGTGTGTACTAACCCTCGTAATAGCTTAGATTAATATTTGCTGAGAAGCCGAAATGCTAAAATACCGGTATTTCGGGAACTTGTAATGTTGCGTTTGGGTATAGATGCGATAAATACGATAAGATCAGTGTTTGGATCGATGGAGCAGGTAAGAACTCAATTTTGTGCACGATGGTAAATTGGGCCTCAATAGGCTAAAATTGGGCCCAATGGGCTTTCGGACCCATTTGGGTAGAATTGATAGAAAATGGAATTTGGAAAAGTTGCACGTTAACACGGTTAGTATTGTTGTAAATTTTGGGTTAAGTAGGCTAAATCAGCATTCATAGGGTCGATTAGGGGTTTTAGGCCCAAAAGCCCAAATTTGATAAAGTGGGTTAAAGATCATTGTTTAAACACTCGAAAATATTGATAATTGTAATGAACATGGAAAACCCTGATATTTGGTAAAATTACGAAAATACCCTTATAATGTGAAAAATGACTGTTTTGCCCTTGTGGGCAATTGACTGACTTGGATTGTGTGGTTGACGGATTTGATTGTGAATATATGTTGGTGATATGAATGACTTGACTGTGATTGTTTAATTCAAATATGGGCATGACATTCTGCATACATGACATGTTGCATTAGGTTGGGTTTTTATATGGATGGAGGAAGTGCAAAAGGGCTTATGCCCCAGTTTATTGAAAATGGCTTATGCCTCAGTTTACCGAAAAGGGCTTATGCCCCAGTTTATTGAAAAGGGCTTATGCCCCAGTTTACCGAAAAGGGCTTTGCCCCAGTTATTAAAGAGGCTAGGCCTCCAGATATATGATAAAGCAGCTATGCTGCCAGCGGTGTGTTGGTTGGGTGGGTTGAGTTATTCCCCACATGGTGTGTTGGTTGGTACGGGTGGAGAGTAGCGGATGGTGGGTTGAGTAGTCTCCCCAAATGGGCTTGCATACATTCATTGGTATTTCATGTGATATTGAAATGGGCTTGCATACATCCATTGACATTACATGTGATATTGAAATGGGCCTAAGGGCCATACCGTTTACAGTAAAGGCTTCAGCCCAATGATATGATTTATGAAAAGGCTTTGGCCTAGTGATATGATTTATGAAAAGGCTTCAGCCCAGTAACCGTTAAACGAAAGGCTTCGGCCCAGTATATGTTAAGACTAAATAGGGCTTTGGCCCAGATTGTACTGATACTGTGTTTTCACTGTTTGTTTGTTATTGGGATTACACACTGAGTTTTCGTAAACTCACCCCGTTTCTAACTGTGCAGGTAATCCCTAAGCTTAGATGGTTTGGAGCTGCGAGGGACTCGGAGATGGCCACACTACTATTTCTGTTTCTTTTAATTGCAATAAGTAGCCGATTTATTTCTTTATAAGTTTTATCTTATTAATATTATTGTTTGGTTTTGGGTTGTAATAAGGCCATTTTAATTATTTTTCTGGGATAATTTTATTTTTAATAACTTTAATCTGTTTGTTAATAAATGGGCTAGACTTAGGACGTGTTTTCAAAATGATAATTGTTTTCAAAATAACACCACACCATGATTATCCGATTTATCAAAGATTTCAATTTAAATAAATTACAACTCGATTTAACCAAGTTTGGCAATGGTTGGGGGCATGTCTAGGATTGGATCCATTAGAAGAGCTTGGTACTTAAGCAGCCTTCATGGCTCACCTCCTCTGTTACGGATTCCTACCTGGTGCCCAACTCCCATTCACTTTGTTAGCTTAACAAAAGTCAGTTTTTAAAGTACTAAAACGAAACATGGGTTTTTAACTTCAATGTGGCACATCAGATTCGGCCATAACGTCTGGGCCGGGTTTGGGGTGTTACATCACCATATTCGGCCATAACATTCAGGCTGGGCTTGGGGTGTTATACATGCCCGTGTGTGTGCAACCGTGTGATCTGCCCAGGCTTATTTCGAAATGGCCTTCGAGCAACATGGAAGAGACACACGCCCGTGTCCTTGCCCATGTCGGTAAAAATAGGCCATTTATAAGGCCAATATGCCATCCATTTAGATCCTCCCTACAATTCCAAAATCAAGCATCATATATGCAACATTTTTAGCCAAATTCAACTCCAAACATAAATCAATCAATCCATAATATCATCAAATAGTTTCATACTCATTCTTTATATCAAATCATATTAAAATCACATGCTAACATTACCAAATTCCCAACCATGAACATACCAAAATGACTATTTCACTTGGTAATATACATATATATATCTCTAAACATATAACATTATTTGCCTTTTCAAACTATACTCAAATAACTAATGCATCATCAATGTTATACTAATCATTTTACTTATAGGAATATGAACCTTAAGTTGAAAAGACATCTAATATTTCACCTCAATGCTCAAGCTAAATCATATAACCAATTACACCATACAAACATCATAATTAAGCCATTTTTGTATGGCTATATAAATACACAAATAAAAATGAACGATATAAAAACTAGCCTATACATGCCACATAACCAAAACTCAAAGTTTTTTATTTACCAAAGTGATAATCGGATAGTGTGATGACGTCTCTAACAACTTCCAACCCGAGCAAGTCTCTGAAACTCTATAGACATGGAAAAACACACAGAGTAAGCTTTGAAAGCTTAGTAAGCCATAAGCAAATAAATCATTTCAATAATATCTATAAACCAATATCACTAAACTAAAATTTTCAAATCTCAATCACATATACATTTATTGTACTCGTAAATTCATATAACCACATTAAATAACTCAACTTATCTTATTTATCAATGAACGTATAACCATGCTTTCAAATTCGAATAACAACCGTTAACTCAATCAAATAAGTCAAGGTCGCACATATTCATTACATCGCCAATCAAACTATGTTCATTTCTTGTAAATCATAAATAAAGTTATATCAACTTCTTTATAAACACTTTCAAACCCGAACATCCATAATTCCCTTATTCACATAAACCAAATTTGCATATATGAATCATATAGCCAACTCAACCATTTTAATTTCATTATCTATTCAAGTTTTCGAACCAAGAAATCATACATCAAAGCCATATTTCATATTTCATAAATCTCATGTCCGAAACATAAAACCACAATTTCATATAACGAGCATATATAACACATCATTCATTTATATACATTCATCATTCGTTGTCATATCTTTCACATATGGTCATATGATACATACTCACCTTTCGTTTCTGAATTTCATAACAAATCACGCGTACCTAAATTGGATACAATTTTACATGGTTATTCATTTCTTGGAATGCCCGTTGAGCCATTCGAAATCAATAAGGATACTCAGATAGCTCATAAGCTTGTACAATGCCAACGTCCCAGATGTGGTCTTACTTGTAATCAAATATTGATGCCACTGTCCCAGACAGGGTCTTACATGAAAACATATACGATGCTAATGTCATAGACGTGATCTTACACGATAACACATATCGGAATCTTATATCATAACATATGTATGCTAACTACTCCTATAGTTCGTACAGGGCTTTTTAAATGTTGTCACATTATCGAAACTTTCTCAATTCCACCTATTCAAACAATCCATTATAGGAATAGATTCTCCAAAGCTCGATTCAATTCGGCATCACATATATATAATTCTTTACAACTAAATTCAGCACATGTAATGCACATACATTTCAATTTAACAACATTTATTTCCTTATGAACTTACCTCGCACTAACACGAACTGACCGGAATGACTATTCAGTAGTTTTTGACTTTCCCTGATCCAAATCTGATTTCCTCATTTCTTATTCTTGAATCAAGCTTGGATCATGGCCAAATATTTGAAAGAGTAAAACCCTTTTTTCTTTCTCAAGTTTCGACAATGGTGATTAAAAAGATGAACAAATGATGTTTTGTTTTATTATAATACATATTATTCATAATTTACCTTTTTAACCTTTATAAATTAATATGAAAACTTTATAATCAATGTCCATAACCGTCCATGCTTATGTTCAATGGCTAAATTACAACATAAGGCTCCACATAATAAAAGCCATAGTAATATAGCACTTTAACAATTAGAAAGTCTCTTCTGCATTTTACGCGATTAAGTCCTTTTTCACAAATTGGCACTCAAACGATAAAATTTTCATATGAAAATTTCACACATATCAATTCACATACTTTAAGAATAGAATATAATATTAAAATATGTTTCCGACTCGAATTTGTGGTCTCAAAATCACTGTTCCAACTATGGTCTAAACCGGGTTGTTACAATATATGTAGATGATTCAAACATACTAAATATACCAAAATAAGCCATCACTCATGGCTATTTATACATACCAAAACATATACATTTAAAAGCCAATTCATTTGGCCAAAATCATTATCAAGTCATAACCAAAATGATCAAAATCCTTATACATGCCATATACTTAAAATACCAAGTTCATAGGTGCCGAGAGATAAGTGGATGGTTTGACGATGTCTCCAACGTTCCTTGAATCCGAGCTAGTTTTGAATTCACTATAAAACATAGAAAAATAAATGAAGTAAGCTATAAAGCTTAGTAAGCTCGTATGACATAAATTCAATATAATCATAACACATACTTCAACGTTTGATCTTAAGTATAAAAATTTACATCAACTAACAAACCTTTCAATAATTCATTCACTAAACTATATACTTTCTTCACCATTTATTCGATTCAAACCTAATATGGTTTATGCACATACTGTACCATCTCTTTTTAATCTCATACACATTCTCGCCTTTCATTTACCTGTTGAACCATTCGAAATAGAAGTCGGATACTCAAGGGTTTCAGACAAAAAGTATCTATACCATAGGCCGAAGCCAAATCAAGGTAACTTATCCTAAACACTGATATCACGGCTCGAAGCCAAATAATCCGATATGCATGGCCCGAAGCCAAATCGGTTTATCTCACACCCATAGTGCTATATCATGGCCTGAGGCCAACTCATTGTATCCCCTAATGACATGTCACTAGTCCTGAACTATTCCTAACATTCAACTGGGATTCCAACTATCAAATTATCGTCGAATCATTCCCAAACTTGTCCGAAGTCACATAATCACAATTTATGCTATATCAAAGCATGTAGAATACATTTGAAATGAAATTATAACATACGAACTTACCTCGGATACTAAAACGGTGAATTTAGTCAACTATTTCGTAACTTTATTCTTTCCCTGATCGAAGTCCGTATTTCTCCTTTCTTGATCTAAATATATTCAAAATTGACTTATTCAATCATCTATTCATTCAATTTAGTCCAAAACACACTTTAAAATACATTTACACATTTGCCCCACATATTTCACATTTTTCATAATTTAGTCCTTATTGAATAAAATCTCAAATTAATGAAATTTCAAATAAATCCATGCTAGCCGAATTATTATTATGCCCATAGCAGCCCATATTTTTCTTTTATTTAATATTTTAATCACTAACTTTACACATTTCTCAATTTAATACCTATTTTTCATTTTCACTAAAAATCACTTTACAAAACTTGCATAATTCATAATAAGTATCCATAATCTATCTTCAAACATCAAAACTCATAAATATTCATCAATGGAAACTTTCAAAATCTTTAACAGCTTTACAAAATAGTTGTGATAGCCCTAATTTGACCCTAGTCGGGAATGATTTTGGGAGCACAAAAATAATTAAGTGTTATATTCTATGCCTATTATAAGTGAAAGTGCATGTGTGAAAATTTCATGCTTTGATTTTTGTCATTTAAATGTGAAATTGATTAAAAAAGACTTATGTGAAAAATATTGAAATTGTGGTAGGTTGAAGTGTAGTGGTCAAATATTGCATGGCTTAAAATATGGGGATTTGCATGTCAAATTCCCCATTTTTATGTAAGTGGCCGGCCATGATGATGGTTGAATAGCCATATATGCATTATATATTATATTATAATAGTTAATGGTTTAAATTATAAAAAAAGGGGAAGCCATACATCCTTGCCTTGTGCTTGCCAAATGTTGAGAAAGAAAGAAGAAATATAATTATTAAATGATATTTGGCCACTATATAGGTAAGTGGACGGTAATGGACCACCATTAAAAGGTTTTGATATTAAATTACAAAGATTAATTTAGTAATTGGCTTATTAAAATGAAATATAATAGAAAATGGTGATAAAAACAAAGTTACACCCATCCTTTCTTGCATTTTTGCCGAAAACCATAAAGAAAAGAAAAAGGAAATGAAGCTAAGGCATTCAGCTATGGTGAATGTATAGATTAAGGTATGTTTAATGCTCTTTCATTGAAAATCCTTGTATATTTGGAGTGGTCATCAAGTATAGAAGTCTGGTCATGGCAAAATTTTTGTAAATGGATGAAGATGACATTCGGTCATGGATGTTTATATTTCTTTGATGTTGTTTTTGATGTTTTGTGTATTAAGGTTTGATAATAGATGGAAGGTGAATGGTTGTTGTATGTAGATAGCATGCATGCTAATAATGTTTTTATTTTCTACTTAATACCTTATTGATTATGAGTTAACATGAATATTTAGTTGAACATATACCTTGAATTATGTTAAAAAAATTTAATTGATTAGTTGTACTCTTCTTTTTGCTTTCGAATATTCGAAATATTGAAGGTGAAAGGCTGGAAAATTTCAAGTTGAAATGTTATCCAAATGCTGGAAATTCAGCATGCATATTCTTTTATTTAAATGCTTTGACCGAATGTTGGAAGTTAACTTGTATGCTGTCTCGTTACTGCATGAGGGAGTTAAAATTGAACTTAAGATAGTTTATTACTAATTAATTTGCTGCTGTAATGCTGTAAATTATTGGCTATCCAAATTAGGACAAAATCATGGTGTTATGTGCTAGCATGGTATGTATGTGTGATTTAAGTGAAAAATGTTTAGATGATTTATAGTAATTGGCTAATGTGTTTTTGTGGATATAGATGCCGAATGTGGACTCAAGAAATTAATTGGAAAATTTGTTGTTTGTTTAGTTGATAGAAAGTATGAAATGGTCTTATGTGATACGTGTATATAAGTAGATGGAAGTGAAGTGTCGTATATTTTTGTGTATGGGATTAATTGCACTTTGATTTTAACGTGCATGATTATTACTATGTTTAAAATGTGTGAAAGCCGAATATGCTCATGATACAATGCTTGATTAGTTGATTAACAATAAGTTAAATTTGTGTAATTCAAGCTCAAGAGCATAAGGAGCCAATTTTGGATAAAGGGAAAGCGAAACTAGTCGATTAGTCAATCCGTAGTTATTCGATAAAATCCAAGGTAAGTTTTGAGTAGTCATCTTTAGTATATAACTGATGATGCCTTGATATGTGTATATTAGATGAATTGTGACCTTTTGGTTCTACTTGAATTAAGTTGTGTGATAAATAATTTATGTATATGACTTATAGTCGAATGGTCACTATGGGTTAAGCTTGAATGTGAAATGGATATGTGATATTTATGTATGACTTTTGAACCGAAATGTAAATGACGGTGTTCATATGGAGCTTATATCCGAATGTAGCAAATGACTACTAATGTGAAATGTTGAATGAGATGTGTTAATATATGATTAAATATGCATGATATTTGATGTATATTCGGACTTAAGGTCCGCAGGCTTCGTGCTGGAATTGTATCCGGACTTAAGGTCTGCAGGCTTCATGCTGGAATTGTATCGGACTTAAGGTCCGCAGGCTTCATGCTGGAATTGTATCCGGGCTTAAAGACTCGCAGGCTTCGTGCTGGAATTGCATCCGGACTTAAGATCCGCAGGCTTCGTACTGGTACTATATCCGGACTTAAAGTCTGCAGGCTTCGTGCTGGAATTGTATCCAGACTTAAGGTCCGCAGGCGTCGTGCTGGAATTGTATCCGGACTTAAGGTCCGCAGGCTTCGTGCTGAAATTGTATCCGGGCTTAAAGACCTGCAGGCTTCGTGCTGGAATTGTATCCGGACTTAAGATCCGCAGGCTTCGTACTGGTACTATATCCGGACTTAAGGTCTGTAGGCTTTGTACTGGTACTATATCCGGGCTTAAAGTCCGGTAGGCTTTGTGTTGGTTATTGAATTCGGGGTTTAAACCTAGCAGGCTTAACGCCGATGATTCGAATAAGATTATGAATTTGAATGTTCGAGGTAAACTACTACTAATTATGTATGTTACATTATGAGGGCCAGGCACATATTATGTACTTGTAACACCCCGTACCCTAGACTGTTGCCGGAGTCGAACACGAGGTGCTAACCGACTTAATTCATTTACTTTTACAGTCCATTTTAAAAATTTCCAGGCAGTTGCCTAACTGTGTCACTCTCACCTTAAAAATCATATCTTGAGTTCTAAAACTCGAAAATCAGTTTCGTAATTTTTCTCTAAAACTATACTCATATTTCCATCTACATATTTTTTTCTAGAATTTTTGGTTGGGCCAATTAGTACAGTTTATTAGTTAAAGTCTCTCCTGTTACAGGATGCGACTACACTGACCTTCATGCATTACGATTTGGATATCTCCCTGTACAGGGCTTCAATACTGATGCCGTTTGCTTCTATAGAAACTAGACTCAAAGAGGAATCTATACATATATGGATGACTTCTAAATGTCTCTGGTTAATTTATAATGAATTTCCAAAGTCAGATCCAGGGATCTAGAAACCGTTCTGACCCTGTCTCACAAAAACTTTAGCACCTCATAATATACTGTTCATATGAACGTTTCGTTACTTTCCTATGAAAATAGATTCATCAAGGTTCGTTTACATAATTTATGCACTATCTAATTCCATTCTTACTATTTTTAGGAATTTTCCAAATCTACATCACTGCTGCTGTCAGCATCTGCCTTTAAGGTAGACTTTACCTATTTCATAGTTTCCATGATTCAACTAGCCCTTTTAGCATAAATAGCACAAATTATGATAGTGATTAACCATTCCCATGGCCAGTCCTTGTTAAGCATATCCACACCTCTCAATAACCATATCCATACCAAATGATTATAACATTATGCTCAAACATATATAAGCCATTTTCGCATGGCTATCCAAAATTATATAAATCCAAAGGGTCCATGACCCACAACAAAAAGGGTAGTCCTATACATGCCATTTCAATGTTCAACCAAAAGTATACCAAAAGGAGCTTTGATAGTGTGGGCGACTTCGACTTCAAAATCCCGAGTCCGATAGCTGAAGAACCAAAATCTATAAAACAAAGAATCAAAGAAACGGAGTAAGCATTAAATGCTTAGTAAGTTTTGAGCAAAAAATTTAGACACAACCAAAGTATAGCATTCATGTAGCTAAACAGATAATTTCATATGCACAAATTTTCAATATCATACTTACTTCACATTACCAACCCTTATATTCATACACAAAGATCAACTTAGCCAAAGGCCGGTAGCTCATTTATCAACTGAGCGAATACTTATTTGTAAGGGCTCAACTAATTCAAAGCACATACGAAACATACCTCAATGTTGGGATGTTACAAGCGTATTAACTGAAATTTTTACAGCAAGATCGTTCATTCCCGAATCACGTACCTTCGGAATTTAACCGGATATAGCTACTCGTTCAAATGCCTTCGGGACATAGCCCAGTCATAGTAACTCGCACAAATGCCTTCGGGACTTAACCCGGATTTAGTAACTCGCACCAATGCCTTCGGGCTTAGCCCAGAATTAGTAACTCGCACAAATGCCTTCGGGACTTAACCCGGATTTAGTAACTCGCACCAATGCCTTCGGGCTTAGCCCGGAATTAGTAACTCGCACAAATGCCTTCGGATCTTAGTCCGGATATGGTCACTTAGCACAAAGCCTTCGGGACTTAGCCCGGACATCATTCGAATAACCATGCACATTTAACATTAAATCATGACACATTCGTATTTCATTTTCATTAGCAAAACTCAAACACAAGACACTTATCACTCTTGTAATTTCGGCTCAATAGCCACACACAAAGAGCATGATTTTGATTTGCTTAAGACATGATCTAATCAAATCATAATTTAAGCTCTATTACTCAAGAACTTACCTCGGATGTTGTCGAACGATTTCGGCGGCTATTCGATAACTTTTTCCTTTCCCTTATCCAACTGTGGTCCTCTAAGCTCTTGAGCTAATTCAAACAAATTTAACTTATTAAAGTCTCATTATGCTAGCTTATGGCCGAATATGACAAGGAGTTTAATAGGTCATATGGCCACCCTTTAGCTCAAATACACAATGGTCATGCGCATTTTTAATCACATTAAGCAATTTAACACAATTCATTTGAACATCAAAAGGGGACCTCAAGGTACTTAGCCCATATATACATTAGACATTAGAGTCACATATGTACGAAATCACGAATCGAATTCAACATATTAGCTAATATTCCCTTAGCTGAATTTTCTAAGTCAAGATAAAGCCATCAATATGCTTACCTATGGCCGAACATACACATCAACTTATGTACTCATTTATGTGGCCGAACATACATGTCTATGTTGAGGCCAATTGCAACACTTAATACATTCTACAAGTATGGTCACTTGTATGGACTAAACACCATTTTGTTTCAAGTTCAAAACTTGGCCAATACATATATATACACTAGTAAAGCATCCTCTCCCTTTCCATCAATTCAACACATGCATTACTCATTAATATACAAAATTATATTCGGCCTTGGCACACAACTTGCTAGCCGATTCTTCTCCATCTAGCAACTAATGCACATATGTGCTCATTTGTTAGACTCTACTTCTTCTAACAACAACCATATTTCCCTTCTACTTCCTACCATGGCCGAATGCATCACAACACCATACCATTTCAATTTTGGTCATGGTTAAACAAAGAACTTAATGTCTCACTCAAAAATGCTAAAAAGAAGATTCAAGAGTCATCAATCCACCATCACATGCATCATTACAAAGCTTCACTTTTAGCATGCAAATGACATCAACACAAATCCACCTTAGCCGAATATCATCTCCATAACATAGTAAAGATTTGAACCATGGGCTAGTTAGAACTCAAACTAACAACTAAAAACATGCATGAATCTCATGGACAACATCAAACATACCTTAGTCTAGCAAACCACCATAGCCGATTTTCTCAAGCTCTTCCCCTTCTTCTCTTTCTTCTATTCGGCCAAGAACAACCAAAGAATGAAGCCTTTTTTTGTTTTCTTTCTTCCATTCACGGCAAAGGGGGGGCATGGATGAGACCATTTTTTTTTTCATCACTCCTCCCTTTCATTATTTAATTACCATACTCATTATTTTATTTTTCCTAACATACATCACTAGCATAACATGTTTGTGACATGTTTCCACCCATAGCATGGCCGGCCACTACTAATTAGGGGGGAAATTTGACATGCAAGTCCTCCCTTTTTATTACATGCACTATTAGATCCTTATAGATTAGCCTATCACATTTCAAAAGTGTCACACAAGTCCTACTAACTGAATTCACATGCAATCGACTAAATCGAAGCTTGAAATTTTCATACATTCATAATTACATATTCTAGACAATAAATATCACATTCAAACATTTCGGTGACTCGGTTTAGCGGTCCCGAAACCACTTCCCGACTAGGGTCAATTTTGGGCTATCACAACTCTCCCCCACTTAAGAAATTGTCGTCCCCGAAAATCTTACCGTAAATAAGTTTGGGTATCGTTCTTTCATGGCATTCTCGGTTTCCCAAGTAGCTTCTTCGACTCCGTGTTTGAGCCATAACACCTTTACTAACGGAACCCTTTTGTTTCGCAACTCTTTCACTTCACGAGCTAGGATACGAATCGGTTCTTCTTCATAACTCAAGTCAGATTGAATTTCAACTTCTGATGGATTAATCACGTGTGACGGATCGGATCTATAACGTCGAAGCATCGAAACATGAAAGACGTCGTGAATCTTTTCAAGTTCAGGGGGCAAAATTAATCTATACGCAACTGGACCAACTCGTTCGGAGATTTCGTACGGCCCAATGAATCTCGGGCTCAACTTGCCCTTACGGCCAAATCTGAGTATCTTTTTCCAAGGCAAAACTTTAAGAAACACTTTATCTCCCACCTGATACTCAATGTCTTTTCGTTTCAAGTCTGCGTACGACTTCTGGCGATCTGTGGCTGCCTTCAGACTCTCACGAATTATTTTTACTTTCTGTTCAGCATCTTTAATCAAATCAACTCCGAAAATTTTACTTTCATCGAGCTCGGTCCAAAACAATGGTGTACGGCATTTACGACCGTACAAAGCCTCGTAAGGTGCCATCTTAATACTTGATTGAAAACTGTTGTTGTAAGCAAATTCAATCAAAGGTAAATACCGTTCCCATGAACCACTGAACTCGAGGATGCAACATCTCAACATATCCTCAAGTATCTGAATTATCCGCTCGGATTGATCATCAGTTTGGGGGAGAAAAGCGGTGCTAAAGTGCAGCTTGGTACCCAAAGCTTCTTGCAATTTCTTCCAAAATCGCGAGGTGAATCTCAGGTCTCTATCCGACACAATAGAAATCGGTACCCCGTGTAATCTCACAATCTGAGAAATATACAATTCAGCTAGTTTATCCAATGAAAAATCCGTACGTACGGGGATAAAGTGAGCCGACTTAGTCAGTCTATCCACAACAACCCAAATCGCATCTTTCTTACTTGCCGATACTGGCAACCCATATACGAAATCCATCGTGACTCGATCCCATTTCCATTCAGGTACCATGATTGGCTGGAGTAAACCCGTAGGCACTTGATGTTCGGCCTTTACTTGCTGACATATTAAACACTTCGAAACAAAATCGGAAATGTCTCGTTTCATACCATGCCACCAAAACTGGCATCTCAGATCGTTGTACATTTTCGTACTCCCCGGGTGAATTGACATTCGGCTACAATGGGCTTCGTTCAGAATCATCGAAATGAGTTCTGAATTTCTTGGAACACACAACCGATTTCTGAACCTCAAACAATCGTCATCATCAATTTGAAACTCTGATTCCACATTCGGAACACATTCAGCCCGTTTTGGAACCAATTCATCATCAACTTTCTGAGCTTCACGAATTTGATGAATCAATAATGGCTTGGCCTTTAATTCAGCTACTAACACATTGTCAGGTAGAATAGACAAGTGTACATTCATCGCTCGTAAAGCAAACAGTGATTTCTGGCTTAAGGCGTCCACAACCACATTAGCCTTTCCCGGGTGATAATCAATGACAAGCTCATAATCTTTCAACAACTCAAGCCAACGCCTTTGTTGCAGATTCAAGTCTCTTTGAGTCATCAAATATTTGAGACTTTTGTGATCCGAAAATACATGGCACTTCTCACCAAATAAGTAATGTCGCCATATTTTCAAGGCGAATACGATGGCAGCTAATTCGAGATCATGGGTCGGATAATTTTTCTCATGTGGCTTTAATTGTCTCAATGCATAGGCCACAACTCGACCTTCTTGCATCAATACGCAACCTAACCCAAGTAGGGAGGCGTCAGTATAGATGACAAACTCTTTGCCTGATTCGGGCTGCACTAAAATTGAGGCTTCAGTCAAATAAGTTTTCAGTTGATCAAAACTTTTCTGACATTTTTCCGTCCATTCGAACTTAATATCTTTTTGAAGTAGCTTCGTCATGGGTGTGGCTACCATCAAGAAACCTTTTAAAAACCGTCGGTAGTAACCGGCGAGTCCCAAAATTTCTCGGAGGCTTCCAGTTAAGTATGGATGAAATTTTGCTCGGGTCAACTCGAATACTCGATGTGGATACCACATGACCCAAGAAGCTAACCTCTTTTAACCAGAACTCACACTTACTGAACTTAGCATATAACTGCTTATCCCGTAAAATTTGCAGCACTAATCTCAGGTGCTCCGCATGTTCGGTCTCATCTCTTGAATAGACCAAGATGTCATCAATGAACACAACTACGAACCGGTCCAAATACTGTCTGAAGATTCGATTCATCAAATCCATAAATACCGCAGGGGCATTAGTGAGCCCGAACGGCATCACTAAGAACTTGTAGTGACCGTACCTCGTTCTGAAAGCAGTTTTGGGTACGTCCGAATCTCGAATCCGCAACTGATAATAACCCGATCTCAAATCTATCTTTGAAAACACTGAGGCTCCCTTTAGTTGATCAAACAAATCATCAATATGCGGTAACAGATATTTATTCTTTATCGTCACTTTATTCAGTTGACGATAGTCAATGCACAACCTCATGGTTCCGTCCTTCTTTTTCACAAACAATACTGGTGCACCCCAAGGTGAGATACTTGGTCGAGCGAAACCTCTATCCGTCAATTCTTGCAACTGAGCTTTCAACTCTTTTAACTCAGTTGGTGCCATACGATACGGAGCTATCGAAATCGGCATAGTCCCAGGTACAAGCTCAATACCAAACTCTATCTCCCGAACAGGTGGCAAACCCGGTAATTCTTCGGGAAAAACATCCGGGTATTTACAAACCACCGGCACAGATTCGTGTTTCTTTTGTAATTCTTTGTCATCAAGTACATACGCAAGGTATGCTTCGCACCCTTTTCTTACATATTTCTGGGCCAACATTGCTGATATTACAGCTGGCAACCTCCTTAAGTCCGTAGACTCAACTCGGATTATCTCGTTATTTGCGCACCTCAAATCAATAGTCTTGCTTTTGCAATTCACAACTGCATCATGCACGGTCAACCAATCCAAACCAAGAATAACATCGAATTCATCAAACGGCAAAAGCATCAAGTCCGCCGGAAAACAGGAATCTCGAATTACTAGGGGGCATTTCTTACACACTTTGTCGACAAGCACGTAACGACCCAAGGGATTTGACACCCAAATTACGAACTCAGTAGACTCAATAGGTAAAGTCTTACTGGATGCTAAGGTTTCACATATATAAGAATGAGTAGAATCGGGGTCAATCAAAGCAATTACATTAGTATCAAAGAGAGTAAAAGTACCGGTAATAACATCAGGCGAAGAAGCATCCTCGCGGGCACGTATAGCATAAGCTCTAGCAGGCGCATGAGCCTCAGATCTGGTTGTATCATCTCTAGATCCTCTCTGACCGCCACTAGCATTGCCCGTGTTTCTAGACGGTCTACCCCGAGCAGTGGTAGCACCCGTTTTCCCACTCTGATTTACATTCTGTTCAGACAATCTCGGGCAATCTTTGATAAAGTGGTCGGCTTACCCGCACTTGTAACAGGAGCGGTCATGGAATCTACAGCTCCCCGAGTGCCATTTACCGCAATACGGACACTTTGTTCTGTCTCGACGGTCATTTCCAACACTGGCAACCGAAGTGACTCGTGCACTCACAGGGGGTCGATCACGGTCTCGTCTATAAAAACCAAATGTGTCTCTAGATCGGCCCAAATCATCTCTAAATTTCTTCGATGACTGTTGAAAGGGCCTCCCTGAAGACCTCTTACGGAACTCCTTTGCTCCCATATCAGTTTTTCTTTTCTCCATACTGAGCTCCTCGGCTTTGCAAGCTCGCTCGACAAGTACCACAATTTCTCGGATTTCCAATATGCCAACATACAGCTTTATATCATCATTCAATCCATCCTCGAAACGTTTACACATTACGGCTTCTGAGGAAATGCATTCTCGTGCGTATCGGCTAAGCCTTACAAACTTTCTTTCATAGTCGGTAACCGACATGGAACCTTGTTTAAGTTCAAGAAATTCCTTCCGTTTTTGATCCATAAATCTCTGACTGATATACTTTTTCCGAAACTCGGTTTGGAAAAACTCCCAAGTTACTTGCTCTCTAGGCACAACAGAAGTCAACGTATTCCACCAATAGTAGGCAGAATCACGTAGCAAGGAGATAGCACACTTTAGGCACTCATCGGGTGTGCAAGATAGCTCATCAAGTACCCGAATAGTGTTGTCCAACCAAAATTCAGCTTGCTCGGCATCATCACTATCCGTAGCCTTAAATTCAGTAGCCCCATGTTTTCGAATTCTGTCAACTGGGGGCTTATTTGACCTTATTTGGTCAGATACTGGAGGTATGGTAGGTGCGGGAGTTGTGTTTGTCGGGAATGGAGGTTGTGGAACAGCTGTATTAGTTTGAATGTATTGGTTGAACCAATCATTCGTCACGCTATAGAAAGCTTGTCTAGCTTCATCATTCGGGTTACTAGCATTAGGTTGAGAGTCCGCCAGCGCTGTCCCTTGTGCGGGAGCAGGCGCTACACTCTCAAGATCATCAGCTACCGCTCGGTCGGGATTGGGATCCATTACTATAGATAAACACATTTGCAAATGTCAGAAATCACCACACTATCAAATAATCACATAAAATGGCATGTATAGCTAAACCCAATGCATTACGGTAGTCCTAGAATCGACAAAACCGTAGCTCTGATACCAATAAAATTGTAACACCCCGTACCCTAGACCGTTGCCGGAGTCGAACACGAGGTGCTAACCGACTTAATTCATTTACTTTTACAGTCCATTTTAAAAATTTCCAGGCAGTTGGCTAACTGTGTCACTGTCACCTTAAAATCATATCTTGAGTTCTAAAACTCGAAAATCAGTTTCGTAATTTTTCCCTAAAACTAGACACATATGTACATCTACATATTGTTTTCTAGAATTTTTGGTTGGGCCAATTAGTACAGTTTATTAGTTAAAGTCTCCCCTATTACAGGGTGCGACTACAGTGACCTTCATGCATTATGATTTCTATATCTCCCTGTACAGGGCTTCAATACTGATGCCGTTTGCTTCTATAGAAACTAGACTCAAAGAGAAATCTATACATATATGGCATGACTTTTAAATGTCTTTGGTTAATTTATAATGAATTTCCAAAGTCAGATCAGGGGATCCAGAAACCGTTTTGACCCTGTCTCACGAAAACTTTAGCATATCATAATATACTGTTTATATGAACGTTTTGTTAATTTCCTATGAAAATAGATTCATCAAGGTTCGTTTACATAATTTATGCACTATCTAATTCCATTCCTACTATTTTTAGGAATTTTCCAAATCTACATCACTGCTGCTGTCAGCATCTGCCTTTAAGGTAGACTTTACCTATTTCATAGTTTCCATGATTCAACTAGCCCTTTTAGCATAAATAGCACAAATTATGATAGTGATTAACCATTCCCATGGCCAATCCTTGTTAAGCATATCCACACCTCTCAATAACCATATCCATACCAAATGATTATAACATTATGCTCAAACATATATAAGCCATTTTCGCATGGCTATCCAAAATTATATAAATCCAAAGGGTCCATGACCCACAACAAAAAGGGTAGTCCTATACATGCCATTTCAAAGTTCAACCAAAAGTATACCAAAAGGAGCTTTGATAGTGTGGGCGACTTCGACTTCAAAATCCCGAGTCCGATAGCTGAAGAACCAAAATCTATAAAACAGAGAATCAAAGAAACGGAGTAAGCATTAAATGCTTAGTAAGTTTTGAGCAAAAAATTTAGACACAACCAAAGTATAGCATTCATGTAGCTAAACAGATAATTTCATATGCACAAATTTTCAATATCATACTTACTTCACATTACCAACCCTTATATTCATACACAAAGATCAACTTAGCCAAAGGCCGGTAGCTCATTTATCAACTGAGCGAATACTTATTTGTAAGGGCTCAACTAATTCAAAGCACATACGAAACATACCTCAATGTTGGGATGTTACAAGCGTATTAACTGAAATTTTTACAGCAAGATCGTTCATTCCCGAATCACGTACCTTCGAAATTTAACCGGATATAGCTACTCGTTCAAATGCCTTCGGGACATAGCCCAGTCATAGTAACTCGCACAAATGCCTTCGGGACTTAACCCGGATTTAGTAACTCGCACCAATGCCTTCGGGCTTAGCCCGGAATTAGTAACTCGCACAAATGCCTTCGGGACTTAACCCGGATTTAGTAACTCGCACCAATGCCTTCGGGCTTAGCCCGGAATTAGTAACTCGCACAAATGCCTTCGGATCTTAGTCCGGATATGGTCACTTAGCACAAAGCCTTCGGGACTTAGCTCGGACATCATTCGAATAACCATGCACATTTAACATTAAATCATGACACATTCGTATTTCATTTTCATTAGCAAAACTCAAACACAAGACACTTATCACTCTTGCAATTTCGGCTCAATAGCCACACACAAAGAGCATGATTTTGATTTGCTTAAGACATGATCTAATCAAATCATAATTTAAGCTCTATTACTCAAGAACTTACCTCGGATGTTGTCGAACGATTTCGGCGGCTATTCGATCACTTTTTCCTTTCCCTTATCCAACGTGGTCCTCTAAGCTCTTGAGCTAATTCAAACAAATTTAACTTATTAAAGTCTCATTATGCTAGCTTATGGCCGAATATGACAAGGAGTTTAATAGGTCATATGGCCACCCTTTAGCTCAAATACACAATGGTCATGCGCATTTTTAATCAGATTAAGCAATTTAACACAATTCATTTGAACATCAAAAGGGGACCTCGAGGTACTTAGCCCATATATACATTAGACATTAGAGTCACATATGTACGAAATCACGAATCGAATTCAACATATTAGCTAATATTCCCCTTAGCCGAATTTTCTAAGTCAAGATAAAGCCATCAATATGCTTACCTATGGCCGAACATACACATCAACTTATGTACTCATTCATGTGGCCGAACATACATGTCTATGTTGAGGCCGATTGCAACACTTAATACATTCTACAAGTATGGTCACTTGTACGGACTAAACACCATTTTGTTTCAAGTTCAAAACTTGGCCAATACACATATATACACTAGTAAAGCATCCTCTCCCTTTCCATCAATTCAACACATGCATTACTCATTAATATACAAAATTATATTCGGCCTTGGCACACAACTTGCTAGCCGATTCTTCTCCATCTAGCAACTAATGCACATATGTGCTCATTTGTTAGACTCTACTTCTTCTAACAACAACCATATTTCCCTTCTACTTCCTACCATGGCCGAATGCATCACAACACCATACCATTTCAATTTTGGTCATGGTTAAACAAAGAACTTAATGTCTCACTCAAAAATGCTAAAAAGAAGATTCAAGAGTCATCAATCCACCATCACATGCATCATTACAAAGCTTCACTTTTAGCATGCAAATGACATCAACACAAATCCACCTTAGCCGAATATCATCTCCATAACATAGTAAAGATTTGAACCATGGGCTAGTTAGAACTCAAACTAACAACTAAAAACATGCATGGATCTCATGGACAACATCAAACATACCTTAGTCTAGCAAACCACCATAGCCGATTTTCTCAAGCTCTTCCCCCTTCTTCTCTTTCTTCTATTCGGCCAAGAACAACCAAAGAATGAAGCCTTTTTTTTGTTTTCTTTCTTCCATTCACGGCAAAGGAGGGGCATAGATGAGACCATTTTTTTTCATCACTCCTCCCTTTCATTATTTAATTACCATGCTCATTATTTTATTTTTCCTAACATACATCACTAGCATAACATGTTTGTGACATGTTTCCACCCATAGCATGGCCGGCCACTACTAATTAGGGGGGAAATTTGACATGCAAGTCCTCCCTTTTTATTACATGCACTATTAGATCCTTATAGATTAGCCTATCACATTTCAAAAGAGTCACACAAGTGCTACTAACTGAATTCACATGCAATCAACTAAATCGAAGCTTGAAATTTTCACACATTCATAATTACATATTTTAGACAATAAATATCACATTCAAACATTTCGGTGACTCGGTTTAGCGGTCCCGAAACCACTTCCCGACTAGAGTCAATTTTGGGCTGTCACAGTACTCGTATGCGATTTTGATTTGGATTGAATTATAAGTGTATAAAGTGATGCATATGTGAATAAGTGTTACAACTATAAATGTGATCGTGATACATTCGGTAAATCTGTGAAGTTATGTGGAAGTATATGATTGTTATATGTGATTATGATCATGGAAAATTAAATGTGGATATGATATTGTATTTTGTTCGTTTTGATTGAATTAAAGTTGATAGTGAAGCATTTTAAATACCTATGTTATATAAGTTCAATCTTGAATTACATGATATACATGTTTAAATAATATGAAAGCAAAGAATGTGTGAAAGAGTAGATTGTAATAAATCTGCTTGGGACAGCAGCAGTAACATGATTTTTGGAAAATTACCATAAATAGTGGGAGTTGAGTTAGAGGCTAAATAAATTATGTAATGAAAGCTTAATGAGTCCAGTTTCTTATAAAAGAAACTATGTAAGCAAAATAATTGCCGATAATGAGATATTTGAAGTGGCGTGGGACAGAGTCAAAATGACTTCGAGGTCCCCTGTTCTGTATTTAGAAAATAATTGTAAATTGTACAATGATGGTTATAAAATAAAATTTATATGATTAGACTCCTTAATAAGTTTAGTTTCAAATGAAATAAGCGAAAACATGTTTTGAATTCTGTACAATGAGAAATCTGATTCAAAGTGAAGAATGGTCAGAATAGTAAAATAGTGAAACAGGAGAAAGTTTAAGAAAAATCTGGTATTGATTGGTCAATACAAAAATTATGAAAATTTTATGGATAGAAGATATATGAGTCTATTTTCAGGGAAAATTAACGGCAATTGATTTTGAGTTTCGTAGCTCTAGTTATAAATAATTTAGTGAGTATTGCTCAGGAAGACAGCTTGTCATAAAATTGAGTATATATTGTAAACATTGATTAAACATGTAAATGAGCTGCTAATTGTTTTCTTAAGAACTTGCTAAGCGTAAAGCTTACCCCCCTTCTTTCCTTTGTTCTCTAGGATTGCCAGGTTTGCTCGGGTTGGAGTTCACCGGAGATATTATCACACTGTCGAGCTAATGCTATTGGTGTAGTGATTTCAAGTACTTTGGGCCTATGGCATGTATAGGTGTGTAAATATTAGAGTATGTGATATGGCTTTAACCGTATGTGCTGGCCTATTTTGATTATGGGGTTGTAAATCCATTTTAATTATGCATGTATATGCTATGGTATTACGTGATGAGTTTATAATAATTAAAGCATGAATTTTCCAAGTTTTTCTTAAGTTCTCGGTTTAGTCCCGAACCACCCCGGATGTATGTTTTGGGCCTTGTAAGCCGCATAAGGGACATATTGCATGAAAAAAAGGAAAAGTTTTTAATTGTTTGAGATTTCTTGGCCCTGTTTAGTATAGAAGCATTAGTAAAAGTCAGGTAGCACCTCGAACCCCGTCCCGGCTTCGGATGCGGGCAAGGGGTGTTACAATAGTCCTTGGGCTAGCTAGTACTAGATGCAACGATCACAAAAGCATCGAAATCATTAAAAATCGAGTCAAAATAACTTACCAATTGAGCTATACAATGACCAAATGTTTTAAAGCCCTAGTTTCTTTTCTTTTCTCAATGTTTCGACTATGGTCAGAAAGATGAACAAAAATTTGATTTTTGTTTTATTTTAATTAACCTTTATAAGTAAATTACTAATTTAACCTTTGTTATATAACTGAGAAATCATTTAATACTTATCCATTTTTTTCCATTCTAATAACTGTATAATTACAACATAAGGACCTTAACTTTAAGGTTCTATAGCTATTAGATACTTTTAGCTAAAGGAACTCCACTTTTACATTTTATGCGATTTAGTCATTTTTCTCAAGTTGACCAATCAAACAATAAGATTTCTTAACGAAATTTCACACCAACATAATATCATGCTGTAAGCATTAAAATAATAATAAAATATATATTTTGACCACAAATTTGTAGTTTTATAACCATTGTTCTGATTTGAGTAAAAAACGGGCTGTTACAAATGGCTCCACAAGGTGACCGACCAAGAGAATCTTATCAAGGTTTTTGACTAATAAATAAAATATGGGATGCTATGTGTGGAAATGAAGAAAGGAAATGAGAGAATGAATGATCATTGAGAGATGTGAAGAATAAGGGATGAGGGATGATTGAAATGAGAAATGAGTGGGGGTATTTATACTTGAAGTAGATGGTAGAGTTTATTAAAAATAGGGATTTAAATCCCTCTATTTTCTACATTGCTTGGCTCGCCACATTTTGTGAAAGAAGGTGGATGATGGTTCATTAATTTGAGCATAGAATCATGCTAAATTTAGGCATGGGTTGGATGGTTTCAAAGGAAATCTTTGTGTGCTAATTCCTAATGATTCTCAAAATGTAGGGACCTCCAGTAATTATGCCAAAACATTTTTTTGGGCAGCCAACATGCTTGTGCCAAATTTGGGCTTAACTCCCTCTTATTGGACAGTTTTGTGACCCATTAGATAATTAGACTTGTCCACCATGTAGCATCATTTTAATTTGGTAAAAATAACACCTTGTTGACCCATTTAGCATGGTTTTGCTGTCCAACATAGGAAATAAATAGTTCATGTTCATACAACTTTATAATAAGCTCTTTGTTAAATCAACT
This sequence comes from Gossypium hirsutum, assembly GCF_007990345.1. Classification (NCBI taxonomy): domain Eukaryota; kingdom Viridiplantae; phylum Streptophyta; class Magnoliopsida; order Malvales; family Malvaceae; genus Gossypium; species Gossypium hirsutum. The sequence goes on from NC_053435.1 coordinate 55,926,534, forward strand.
TCATAGTCCCACTTCACAATTAAATATAACACATTAATAAATAACATGAAATAATTTAATTTATGCACAAAATTCATGTAATAAAGCACAAATTTGCATATTTTATAAATTCATGTCCATTATTGAGGTTTAAGAAAAATTTACAAAATTAATTAATAAATACTTGGGGTTAATATTATTTTTAAGTAAAATGGTGGGAAAAGCTACTAGAAAAAACCAATATAAATTAGAGTTTATAGTATACCCCAAGTTAAGTCATCCCTGGTTTCCCAGCAACAATGTCCCACTACTCCAGGTTGTCTGACAATAATGGCTTACTCGTATTAATATGCAGTTAAAATACCAGATACTTTATACACATTATCCCAACCCCATGCATGTGATATGACATACAAAACAAATTTTACAGTAGGCATGCTTTACATATGAATTAAATTTATTTTCGATTTAACACAATGGCATGCTTAACAGGCGAATCAGAATATCAGAATATTAACATGTTTAACATGGGAATTAGAACATCAATAATTCAATATCTTGTTTATTTTACATACATATTCAAATCGCCATATACCACATATCATAAGTGTAAGGAAATCACAAATCAACATTTTTAACAGAAATTACACAATCGCATATTTCATCACAAATCTAAAGTTTCAGAACACTTACTTGAAATCCTCCTTTAATGGATTTTACAAACCATACGAACACTCAAAGTATTCACCTAATATAACTTTTCAGATAATTATTTCAACAATAATTAATTATTTCTCACAATAATATTATCTTGATTAAATATGATATCAACCATTATTATCAAAACAAATCCCCACACCTCTGTGAATTCGTTTGCAATGATCTCGATTCCAACTTCTAACAAAAGAGTTTGATTCTCGAGCCTGAAATCCTTTCACTTAATCGCACACTTCTGCAATTGGGGTTACGAAACTAATATTTTTTTAGCACTTCAATGAAGCACATAATGTAACACCCCGAACCCGAAACCGACACCGGAGTCGAACACGAGGTGTTAACTGGCTTTAACCCCTTACAAAATTTATTTTCCAGACACTGCCCAATCTGTGTACTAGTCGTTTTAAAAATCATATCTTGAGTTTCGTAACTCGAAAATCAGTTCCGTAATTTTTCCCAGAATCTAGACTCATGTGCCCATCTATGTATTTTTTTCTAGAATTTTTGGTCGGGCCAATTAGTACAGTTTATTAGTCAAAGTCCCCCAAGTTGCAGGGGTCGACTACACTGAACTTTGCCCATTACGACTGGGATATCTCCCTGCACGGGGCTTCAATACTGTTTCCGTTTATTTCTATGAAAACTAGACTCAGAGTGGAATCTGCACATATATGGTACGACCCCTAATTATCTCTGGTTAATTTATAATGAATTTCCAAAGTCGGAGCAGGGAATCCAGAAACCGTTCTGGCCCTGTCCCACTAAAATCTGATTATCTCTTAATATACTGCCCATATGATCTTTTCGTTACTACCTCATGAAAGCAGACTCATCGAGCTTCAATTACATAATTTATTCATCAATTAATTCCACTCCTACTATTTTTAGTGATTTTTCGATCTCATGACACTGCTGCTGCCAGCATCTGTTACGAAAGTAACTAGGTCCATTTCATGCCTACCCTTGATCCAATTCAGTCGAACATTCGTGCCATTTTCGCATGGCTTAAAGTTTACATGCCATAATTCAAACACAACGTACTAGCTTATACATGCCAAAATGATCTTCTAAACACACTAAGAAGAAAGTACCAAAACTTGCTATCCGGTGTGATGACTTCAACGACGGCCCGACCCCGTAAAAATAGATGAGTCCAAGCAACCTATAGTGGGTGACAAGGAAACATCGAGTGAGTTTATAACTCAGTAAGTCATAAGCAATGCACTACCATCTATCAACAACATTATCACAAGAGGAAACAAAATGGAGCGAGACAATTTACTCCATCCATACCGAACCATACCATAGTTCCTCCAACTTATCAATTCAATTTCATATCAATTCATGCATTCACATTCTATATACTCATCAATAGGACATTGAAGCAATTTCATAAATCGATTTATTTTCGTTACAACCAAACGACTATACGGCCTTTCACCCATCCTACGATAAATTTTATGTACGTGACTTCAAGTATATTTGTCACATAGGTTCGAACTTACCGAGCTCAACACCAAGTATAAGCATAGCACCTATTAGCCACGTACTCGAGACACTTACCCGATCCGCTGTCCGCGATCGACTCAATAATGTCGCACACATAGTGTCCATAATGATTCACGAATATTTATTGAGCCCGCACACTCAGTGCTATATAATCAACTCGCACACTTAGTGCTACGTAATCAAATCGCACACTTAGTGCCACATAGTCCATCTCGCACACTTAGTGCCGCATGGTCAATTCGCACACTTAGTGCATCATATTCATTTCGCACACTTAGTGCAACATAGTCAAATCGCACACTTAGTGCTGTACAATTTAATCCCGCGCACTTAGCGCCAATCTCATGGTCATAAATGGTTATCCCGCACGTTTAGTGCCGAGATCAACAACTCATTACATCTTACCTCTTCTCTTTCATTCAACAATTTCATCATCACATACGTACATGCATATATATATGTATATTTATTCATTCCAATCAGCATCAATACATACACATTATGACCATTTGAAATACTACCCACTACATGCTTAATGACTTACCTCGTGTTGGGTAAGACGGTTCCAACTCGGCTACTCGATAACCTTTTCTTTGCCTTTGCTCGATTCACCTCCTTTAGCTCCTTGAGCTAAATCAATAATTTAACTAGTTTAACCATCTTGCTAACCATTCATACTTCAATTACACATGCATATGTAAGTTTGTATATTCGGCAATGACACTGGTAATTTAGCAACCCTTAGTTTAACTCATAATTGTTCATAACACATTTAAAGCATCCACTCCATTCCATCATTTTAAAGCACATACATTACTCAATATTATCCAAATTCACATTCGGCATTTTCACAAACACACATGCCGATTTCATTCACTCATTTCTAATGTTAATTAAGAAATGTCGAATGTCACCAACTAAATGGCATACACACTCACCCACATGTATAAAAATCATCCACACCACCTATAGCTCATTCGGCCTTCACCCTTGCTAGTTTTTCCCATTCTTTTGTCGGTTATATATACATAGTCCTAAGGTAGTATCATGAATGGGCTTACATATATTTGTGTATATATATATATATATGGCCGAATATGCAAAGCTTAACTCAACATCACCTATGTTCCTAAGTGATGGCCGAATATGTATTTCTATATCTATTCATCAACTATATTATTACCTCTAATTTATCTAGTCACACAATTTCATCTCATGAATACTTGACCCAAGTCTCTCTAAAATGAAACAACATCTAAAATGAACATCCCATTTTACCCCATATGGCCGATTACTACATTAGTTACCAAGCTAACAAATTCAACAATTTCAACCTCATTACCACTTCTACTAAGAGTTTCAAGCTTCTTGGCCGAACTTCAACCTCAAAATCCTAAGTCCAATCTATAGGATGAGTAGAATTTAAACTAACCATCTCAAACATGCATAGATTTTCAAGAATCCTTCAATACATACCTCATTCTAGTTGCATGCATGGCCAAACCTCTTAGAAACTTTTCCCCTTGGCACCGAATATTCAAGAGCTTCTTAATCAACTTGAAGATGACCAAATGCCTTAGCTTCACTTTCTTCTTTTCTTTCCTTCTCAAGTCACGGCAATGGGGGGGGGAAGAACATGGATGAGACAACTTTGCTCTCATCACCCCTCCCTTTTCATTTCTTTATTACTAACCCTTTATTATATTTTTTTCTCCCATAACACACTAACACAACATGTTTCCAACATGTTTCACCCCATAACATTTTGTCCACTCTCATGCTCATGGCCGGCCACTACTAATTGGGGGGGGAAATTGACATGCAAGTCCCCCTTTTTCTTACATGCACTAATAGAACCTTATGCTTTGACCTATCATATTTCAAAATTTTCTCACATAAGTCCTATTTACTAAAATTCACCTACAATTAATCAAAATTCAAATATGAAATTTTCACACATGCATATATACATATAATAAGCATCAAATATGACAGCTAATTATTTTTATGACTCGGTTTAGCGGTCCCGAAACCACTTCCCGACTAGGGTAAATTTTGGGCTGTTACAACTCTCCCCCACTTAAGAAATTTTCGTCCCCGAAAATCTTACCGGTAAATAGGTTTGGGTATCGTTCTTTCATCGAGCTCTCAGTTTCCCAAGTAGCTTCCTCAATCCCATGTTTGAGCCATAACACCTTCACTAACGGAACCCTTTTGTTTCGCAACTCCTTTACCTCACGAGCTAGGATACGTATCGGTTCTTCTTCATAACTCATATCGGCTTGAATTTCAACCTCTGATGGGCTAATTATATGCGACGGATCAGATCGATAGCGTCGAAGCATCGAAACATGAAAGACATCGTGAATCTTTTCAAGCTCAGGGGGCAAAATCAATCTATACGCAACTGGCCCCACTCGTTCGGAGATTTCGTAAGGCCCAATGAATCTCGGGCTCAACTTGCCCTTACGGCCAAACCTAAGTACCTTTTTCCAAGGCGAAACTTTAAGGAACACTTTATCTCCCACCTGATATTCAATGTCCTTCCGTTTCAGATCCGCATACGATTTCTGACGATCTGTGGCTGCCTTCAGACTTTCACGGATTACTTTTACTTTCTGTTCGGCATCTTTAATCAAATCAACTCCGAAAATTTTACTTTCACCGAGCTCGGTCCAAAACAATGGTGTACGGCATTTACGACCGTACAAAGCCTCGTAAGGTGCCATCTTAATACTTGATTGAAAACTATTGTTGTAAGCGAATTCAATCAAAGGTACATACCGTTCCCATGAACCACTAAACTCAAGGATGCAGCATCTCAGCATGTCCTCGAGTATCTGAATTATCCGCTCGGATTGACCATCGGTTTGGGGATGAAAAGCGGTGCTAAAATGCAGCTTGGTACCCAGAGCTTCTTGCAATTTCTTCCAAAATCGCGAGGTGAATCTCGGATCTCTATCCGACACGATAGAAATAGGTACTCCATGTAATCTCACAATCTGAGTAACATACAATTCGGCTAGTTTATCCAATGAAAAATCCGTACGCACGGGGATAAAGTGAGCCGACTTAGTCAGCCTATCAACAACAACCCAAATCGCATCCTTCTTACTTGCGGACAATGGCAGTCCGGACACAAAGTCCATTGTGACTCGGTCCCATTTCCACTCGGGTATCATGATCGGCTGAAGTAATCCTGAAGGCACTTGATGTTCCGCTTTCACTTGTTGACATATTAAACATCTCGAAACAAAGTCGGAGATGTCTCGCTTCATACCATGCCACCAAAACCGACGTTTCAAGTCGTTGTACATTTTCGTGCTCCCCGGGCGAATTGACATTCGGCTACAATGGGCTTCGTTCAGGATCATCGGAATGAGTTCCGAATTCCTTGGAACGCACAAACGACTTCTAAACCTCAAACAACCATCATCATCAATCTGAAACTCCGATTCCTTGTTCGGAACACACTCAGCTCGTTTTGCAACCAATTCATCATCGACTTTCTGAGCTTCACGAATTTGATGAGTCAATAATGGTTTAGCTTTTAATTCAGCTACTAACACATTGTCAGGTAGAACAGACAAGTGTACATTCATCGCTCGCAAAGCAAACAGTGATTTCCGGCTTAAGGCGTCCGCAACCACATTAGCCTTTCCCGGGTGGTAATCAATGACAAGCTCGTAATCTTTCAACAATTCAAGCCAACGTCTTTGTCGCAGATTCAAGTCCCGTTGAGTCATCAAATATTTGAGACTTTTGTGATCCGAAAACACATGGCACTTCTCACCAAACAAATAATGTCGCCATATTTTCAATGCAAACACAATGGCGGCTAGTTCGAGATCATGGGTCGGATAATTTCTCTCGTGTGGCTTCAATTGTCTCGACGCATAGGCCACAACTCGACCTTCTTGCATCAATACGCAACCCAACCCGAGTAGGGATGCGTCACTATAAACGACAAACTCCTTACCCGATTCGGGTTGCACCAAAATTGGAGCTTCAGTCAGATGAGTTTTCAGTTGATCGAAGCTTTTCTGACATTTCTCCGTCCATTCGAACTTAACATCCTTCTGAAGTAGCTTCGCCATTGGTGTGGCTATCATCGAGAAACCTTTGACAAATCGTCGGTAATAACCGGCGAGCCCTAGAAAGCTTCAGACTTCGGTAACATTTCTCGGAGGCTTCCAGTTAAGTATGGCTGAAATTTTGCTCGGGTCAACCCGAATACCCGATGCGGATACCACATGACCCAAGAAGCTAACCTCTCTTAGCCAGAACTCACACTTACTGAACTTAGCATATAACTGCTTATCCCGCAAAATTTGCAACACTAGCCTCAGATGCTCAGCATGTTCGGCCTCATCTCTTGAATAGACCAAGATGTCATCAATAAACACAACTACGAACCGATCCAAATACGGCCTAAAGATCCGATTCATCAAATCCATAAACACCGCAGGGGCATTAGTGAGCCCAAACGGCATCACTAAGAACTCATAGTGACCGTACCTCGTTCTGAAAGCAGTTTTGGGTACGTCCGAATCTCGAATCCGCAACTGATAATAACCCGATCTCAAATCTATCTTTGAAAACACCGATGCCCCCTTTAATTGATCGAACAGATCATCAATATGCGGCAACGGATATTTATTCTTTATCGTCACTTTATTCAGTTGACGATAATCAATGCACAACCTCATGGTTCCGTCCTTCTTTTTCACGAACAATACTGGTGCACCCCAAGGTGAGAAACTCGGTCGAGCGAAACCTCTATCCGTCAATTCTTGCAACTGAGCTTTCAACTCTTTTAACTCGGTTAGTGCCATACGATACGGAGCGATCGAAATAGGCGTAGTTCCAGGTACAAGCTCAATACCAAACTCTACCTCCCGAACAGGTGGCAAACCCGGTAACTCTTCAGGAAAAACATCCGGGTATTCACAGACCACCGGCACCGATTCGGGTTTCTTTTCTAACTCCTTGTCATCAAGTACATACGCGAGGTATGCTTCTCACCCTTTCCTTACATATTTCTGGGCCAACATTGCTGATATTACAGCTGGCAACCCCCTTAAGTCCGCAGACTTAACTCGGATTATTTCGTTATTTGCGCACCTCAAATCGATAGTCTTGCTTTTGCAATTCACAACCGCATCATGCGCGGTTAACCAATCCAAACCAAGAATAACATCAAACTCGTCGAACGGAAAAAGCATCAAATCAGCCGGAAAACAGGATTCTCGGATTATTAGAGGGCATCTCTTACACACTTTATCAACAAGTACGCATTGACCCAAAGGGTTTGATACTCGAATTACGAGCTCAGTAGACTCAACAGGTAGAGTCTTACTGGTTGCTAAGGTTTCGCATACATATGAATGAGTAGAACCAGGGTCAATCAATGCAATCACATTAGTATCAAAGAGAGTGAAGGTACCAGTGATGACGTCGGGGGAGGATGCCTCCTCTCGTGCGCGAATGGCATATGCTCTAGCAGGAGTACGGTTCTCGGCGCGATCGGCCGTATCAGAGGCCCCCTCTGACTACCACCCCTGCCTCCTAATATTCTTGGTGGTCTACCTCTAGATGTCACTCCACTAGGTCTTGCACCTTGAATCTTATTCTTCTCATCCAGCTCCGTGCAATCTCTAATGAAGTGGTCCTTCGAACCACATCCGTAACAGGCCCTGTTAGAAGACTTGCCCCAACATTCACCTAGGTGTCGTCTTCCACATTGGGGACATTCAGGTTTCTCGTGACGATTATTGCCCACACTAGCTACCGAAGTAGCTCGGGAGCCCATCGATGGTCTTGCCCTGATGGAAATTCCCGCAGTCGCCCTCGACTTATTAATGTCATCCCTGAACTTCTTCACAGCTGAGAACGGAGCTTTACCCGTCGATCTTTTACGATAATCTCTAGCTTCAAATTCAGCCTTCCTCTTCTCCTTTCCAAGTTCCTCCGCCTTGCAGGCTCGTTCGACTAGTGTTACGAATTCCTTTATTTCCAAAATACCCGTTAGTAGCTTTAAATCTTCATTCAATCCTTCCTCGAATCTTTTGCACATAGCAACCTCATCAGCTACACACTCCCGGGCATACCTACTAAGTCTTACGAATTCATGTTCGTATTCAGATACAGTCATACGGCCTTGCTTGAGTTCCAAGAACTCCTTACGCTTCTGGTCAATGAACCGTTGGCTAATAAATTTCTTCCGGAATTCCGTTTGAAAGAAGTCCCAAGTTACTCGCTCGTTCGGGACTATGGAAATCAAGGTCCTCCAACAATAGTAGGCTGAATCTCGCAACAAAGATACAGCACATTTTAGACATTCATCGGGTGTGCATGACAATTCATCGAACACCCGAATGGTGTTATCAAGCCAGAACTCGGCCCTTTCGGCATCATCAGTTACTATGGCCTTGAACTCCTCGGCCCCACGCTTCCTAATCAAGTCTACAGGTGGCTTACTCAGCCTCACAGGATCAGCGACTGATGGCCTTACAGGCTCTTGGGGTGGATTATTCAAATTTGGGAATTGTTGGACAGCCGGGTTGGCTCGGGCATATTGCGCGACCCACTCATTCATCATGGTAAAGAAGGCTTGTTTAGCCCCCTCACCTTGATTATTCGCAGATGACTGAGGTTCAACAGGCGGCGTCCCTTGTGCAGGAGCAGCCGCTACGCTCTCAACGTCATCCGCTAGGGTTCTTTCTTCACCGGGATCCATTTACTAATCGAGACAAAAACATTTCAACCGTCAGAAGTCATCACCCTTTTAAACATTAACATTATGGCATGTATAGCTAGATTCATACGTGCTATGGTAGTCCTAGAACCGACTAAACCATAGCTCTGATACCAATTAAATGTAACACCCCGAACCCGAAACCGACACCGGAGTCGAACACGAGGTGTTAACTGGCTTTAACCCCTTACAAAATTTATTTTCCAGACACTGCCCAATCTGTGTACTAGTCGTTTTAAAAATCATATCTTGAGTTTCGTAACTCGAAAATCAGTTCCGTAATTTTTCCCAGAATCTAGACTCATGTGCCCATCTATGTATTTTTTTCTAGAATTTTTGGTCGGGCCAATTAGTACAGTTTATTAGTCAAAGTCCCCCAAGTTGCAGGGGTCGACTACACTGAACTTTTCCCATTACGACTGGGATATCTCCCTGCACGGGGCTTCAATACTGTTTCCGTTTCTTTCTATGAAAACTAGACTCAGAGAGGAATCTGCACATATATGGTACGACCCCTAATTATCTCTGGTTAATTTATAATGAATTTCCAAAGTCGGAGCAGGGAATCCAGAAACCGTTCTGGCCCTGTCCCACTAAAATCTGATTATCTCTTAATATACTGCCCATATGATCTTTTCGTTACTACCTCATGAAAGCAGACTCATCGAGCTTCAATTACATAATTTATTCATCAATTAATTCCACTCCTACTATTTTTAGTGATTTTTCGATCTCATGACACTGCTGCTGCCAGCATCTGTTACGAAAGTAACTAGGTCCATTTCATGCCTACCCTTGATCCAATTCAGTCGAACATTCGTGCCATTTTCGCATGGCTTAAAGTTTACATGCCATAATTCAAACACAACGTACTAGCTTATACATGCCAAAATGATCTTCTAAACACACTAAGAAGAAAGTACCAAAACTTGCTATCCGGTGTGATGACTTCAACGACGGCCCGACCCCGTAAAAATAGATGAGTCCAAGCAACCTATAGTGGGTGACAAGGAAACATCGAGTGAGTTTATAACTCAGTAAGTCATAAGCAATGCACTACCATCTATCAACAACATTATCACAAGAGGAAACAAAATGGAGCGAGACAATTTACTCCATCCATACCGAACCATACCATAGTTCCTCCAACTTATCAATTCAATTTCATATCAATTCATGCATTCACATTCTATATACTCATCAATAGGACATTGAAGCAATTTCATAAATCGATTTATTTTCGTTACAACCAAACGACTATACGGCCTTTCACCCATCCTACGATAAATTTTATGTACGTGACTTCAAGTATATTTGTCACATAGGTTCGAACTTACCGAGCTCAACACCAAGTATAAGCATAGCACCTATTAGCCACGTACTCGAGACACTTACCCGATCCGCTGTCCGCGATCGACTCAATAATGTCGCACACATAGTGTCCATAATGATTCACGAATATTTATTGAGCCCGCACACTCAGTGCTATATAATCAACTCGCACACTTAGTGCTACGTAATCAAATCGCACACTTAGTGCCACATAGTCCATCTCGCACACTTAGTGCCGCATGGTCAATTCGCACACTTAGTGCATCATATTCATTTCGCACACTTAGTGCAACATAGTCAAATCGCACACTTAGTGCTGTACAATTTAATCCCGCGCACTTAGCGCCAATCTCATGGTCATAAATGGTTATCCCGCACGTTTAGTGCCGAGATCAACAACTCATTACATCTTACCTCTTCTCTTTCATTCAACAATTTCATCATCACATACGTACATGCATATATATATGTATATTTATTCATTCCAATCAGCATCAATACATACACATTATGACCATTTGAAATACTACCCACTACATGCTTAATGACTTACCTCGTGTTGGGTAAGACGGTTCCAACTCGGCTACTCGATAACCTTTTCTTTGCCTTTGCTCGATTCACCTCCTTTAGCTCCTTGAGCTAAATCAATAATTTAACTAGTTTAACCATCTTGCTAACCATTCATACTTCAATTACACATGCATATGTAAGTTTGTATATTCGGCAATGACACTGGTAATTTAGCAACCCTTAGTTTAACTCATAATTGTTCATAACACATTTAAAGCATCCACTCCATTCCATCATTTTAAAGCACATACATTACTCAATATTATCCAAATTCACATTCGGCATTTTCACAAACACACATGCCGATTTCATTCACTCATTTCTAATGTTAATTAAGAAATGTCGAATGTCACCAACTAAATGGCATACACACTCACCCACATGTATAAAAATCATCCACACCACCTATAGCTCATTCGGCCTTCACCCTTGCTAGTTTTTCCCATTCTTTTGTCGGTTATATATACATAGTCCTAAGGTAGTATCATGAATGGGCTTACATATATTTGTGTATATATATATATATGGCCGAATATGCAAAGCTTAACTCAACATCACCTATGTTCCTAAGTGATGGCCGAATATGTATTTCTATATCTATTCATCAACTATATTATTACCTCTAATTTATCTAGTCACACAATTTCATCTCATGAATACTTGACCCAAGTCTCTCTAAAATGAAACAACATCTAAAATGAACATCCCATTTTACCCCATATGGCCGATTACTACATTAGTTACCAAGCTAAAAAATTCAACAATTTCAACCTCATTACCACTTCTACTAAGAGTTTCAAGCTTCTTGGCCGAACTTCAACCTCAAAATCCTAAGTCCAATCTATAGGATGAGTAGAATTTAAACTAACCATCTCAAACATGCATAGATTTTCAAGAATCCTTCAATACATACCTCATTCTAGTTGCATGCATGGCCAAACCTCTTAGAAACTTTTCCCCTTGGCACCGAATATTCAAGAGCTTCTTAATCAACTTGAAGATGACCAAATGCCTTAGCTTCACTTTCTTCTTTTCTTTCCTTCTCAAGTCACGGCAATGGGGGGGGAAGAACATGGATGAGACAACTTTGCTCTCATCACCCCTCCCTTTTCATTTCTTTATTACTAACCCTTTATTATATTTTTTTCTCCCATAACACACTAACACAACATGTTTCCAACATGTTTCACCCCATAACATTTTGTCCACTCTCATGCTCATGGCCGGCCACTACTAATTGGGGGGGAAATTGACATGCAAGTCCCCCCTTTTTCTTACATGCACTAATAGATCCTTATGCTTTGACCTATCATATTTCAAAATTTTCTCACATAAGTCCTATTTACTAAAATTCACCTACAATTAATCAAAATTCAAATATGAAATTTTCACACATGCATATATACATATAATAAGCATCAAATATGACAGCTAATTATTTTTATGACTCGGTTTAGCAGTCCCGAAACCACTTCCCGACTAGGGTAAATTTTGGGCTGTTACACATAATTTCAAATGGTTAGTGTTGTCTTAGGCGAGTATTATGTATAAAATATACAAGAGTGAATCAAGGACAAAAGATTGACTATACTTACATACTAATAGAGGAAAGAGGGTTCAACAATTTCCCATGATATGATGATTAGATAGGAGGATTTGACACTAGTAGAAAATAATATGATGTAAAATAAAAATTTAGAAAATAGGATGGGAAGTAACCCTTTAGTGAAAAAAATAAGAATCGAGGGATTACATAAATGAATTTCAAAAAGAGGAGGAGAAAAGAAGAAAATTAGAAATTTTCAACTGGTAGAAATTTTCAACTAATGGTTGACGGTGGTGGTGCGACGTTGATGGTAGAGAGGTGGTGGTGAGGTGGAGGTGCAACGGCCTTATGTGATGGTGGAGTGGGGGAGAAATGAGAAGAAAGGGTGATTTAGGTGATGAAATGGAAGAAAAAAAAGAGAAAAAATAGGGAGGAGCAAGGTGGTGGACGACAAAGAGAGGGGAGGAGAGAAAAAATGAAAAAATAAAATAAAAAGTGAATTGGGCATGTCTAGGTGCATAGCCAACCAAGGTAAGGTAAGGGAGGAAATTTGGTAGGCTGAGGGGACAAATGCATGGAAAGGGGATCATGGCAGTGAAAAGGGATAAAAAGAGGAATGTTGACCTTATAATCAAGGAAAGAATCTTCCTTAGTATAGCAACATGAGTTGTACGACAAGAGTGTTCATACTTAGCTAAAGTTGTTAAAAAATTGATTAAAAAGGTGAACTTGTGGGGGCTTGAACTTGGGACCATTAGGTATTAATTTACACACTTAACCACTAGGCTATTTTACTCATTGTGTCATAAACTAGTGAGATCAATAAATAATTTATAGGGAGTGACGTTTCCTTGTATTATCTATATCACTTGGTACAGTCAATTGCTTTAATACCTATTTACAATGTAATATATAGAACTTAGTAGTCTAAAATCAAAATTTTAAAATCACCTATCCTCGTGCCAAATTTATTGTAAATATAAGCAACTTATGTACATGCTCCTAACCAATTACTTGTATTTCTACAAGCTCAAGCATACTAATGATAGCAAAAATCAAAGAAAAGCATAAAAATTTAAAACAAAATTTCTATGTTACCCCCCACTTTAGATAACACATTTTCCTCAATGTGTAACCCTTAAAAATATAAGGAAAGAAGTTAACCGACTGATCGTGATTATTCCATAAGCTATTGGTGAGTGCTTCCTCCATTGCTTGTTGAAAGATCTAATTGTTGTGCCTCCTCCATGTGGAGTTCCTACGAAGAAAATTAGTACATGACACAAAACTTCTAATAATATATTATTAATCCTACTCTTGAAAAAATAAATTTTAATATCATCCAAGAATTAATACAATATTTCAAAACAAAGCTTAAAAAGACCAGTCATCCTTCTTAAAATCCATTTCATCATCTACTTCTTCTTTGTCATCCTCTCTTTCGGCTTTGCTTTCACATGCCTCTTCCTCCTGCTCAAGATGCCTTGGCCCAAACATATTTGGCTTATAATTAGGTACCCTAATATTATTCTGCCGTGCAAAATCTTGAAAAATTAAGCTTAATTCCTGTATCCAATGTATCATCCAATCTAACTTTGGATGACTGCTTTCTCCAACTTCTTGTTGAGTGGTTGATTTTGTTTTTTTTAAATGAATCCGAGGTTTCTATCGCCTCTTGTTGGCGTTTGTTCAATTCTTTTATCTACGTTGCCAGAAGTTTAATGTATTGTGTAAACATAGTGTCACCGATGATGTTTTAGGATGGCTTCATTAATTGTTCTATGGAATGCCTACTTTTTTGCATAACGCCATCACCAAATGAGGAATGAAAACTCCCACTTTTTGGCCACTGACACATCTCTTCATATGTTGTTAAATCCATTTCCCGATCTATATTTGTTTTTTTGCAAAATAATATAAAGCAAAACCGCTTGGAAAGTATTGACATTAGATACATTTAAAGCAGGAACAACTTATGTGCATAAGAATTGAATCCATATTTTAGCTTCAGGAAATATTATAGCATGATTAAAGGAGGTTGGGATATTAGTACCAGGGCAATATTTCCATTCGCCCCTTCCTTCAGTTAAAAAGTTTAAAATGTTATCCATATCTATGTCTTGAAAATATTTGAAGTTTAGCTTCATCAATAAAATATTTTTCATAGTATGGGGCAATATAAAAGTCACAAATAATTCAACAGGTTACTTGCACTTTTTTCCCTCGTATAGGTACCGTTTCCCACATATGGCCTTTTGTAACACCCCGAACCCGAGACCGACACCGGAGTCGGACACGAGATGTTAACAAACTTTGAAAAATTTTTCCAGACACTGCCCAGTCTGAGTACTAGTCGCTTCAAAAATCATATCTTGAGTTTCACAACTCAAAAATCAGTTTTGTAATTTTTCCCTGAAACTAGACTCATGTCCCCACCTATGGATTTTTTTCTAGAATTTTTGGTCGGGCCAACTAGTACAGTTTATTAGTCAAAGTCTCCCATGTTACAGGGGTCGACTACACTGACCTTTTCCCGTTACGACTGGGATATCTCTCTGCACAGAGCTTCAATACTGATGCCGTTTGTTTCTATGGAAACTAGACTCAGAGAGGAATCCATACATATATGGTATGACCCCTAATTATCTCTGGTCAATTTATAGTGAATTTCCAAAGGCGGAACAGTGAATCCAGAAACTGTTCTGGCCCTGTTCCACAAGAACCCGAATATCTCTTTCTGTACTGTTCCTATAATTGTTTCGTTACTTCCATATGAAAGTAGATTCATCAAGGTTCGATTACATAATTTATTCACTATTTAATTCCACTCCTACGAATTCTTGTGATTTTTCCAATCCACACCACTGCTGCTATCAGCTTCTGTTTTCAAAGTGAACCTTACCTAATTTAGGGTTTCATGGACCAACTAGGGCCTTGTCATACATAAGCCCACATATGATCATACTTAGCCATTCTAGTGGCTGATCATTTGCTCAACACTTCCATTCCAACATAGTTACATCATGAAACCATCTATACATTCATAAATACGAATGGTCTAATGCCATACTCCACTTCTACAAGCCATCTTCGCATGGCTGTACACTTATACATTTCAT
The DNA here is from genome assembly GCF_007990345.1 of Gossypium hirsutum. NCBI lineage: Eukaryota > Viridiplantae > Streptophyta > Magnoliopsida > Malvales > Malvaceae > Gossypium > Gossypium hirsutum. Next base: position 55,942,063 of record NC_053435.1, read on the forward strand.
AAAGTACTCGAAAGACAACAATGGGTAGTCCTATACATGCCATAACAAAATTCAACCAAAATAGTACCCAAAAGAGCCTTTGATAGTGTGGGCGACTTCGACTTCAAGATCCCGAGTCCGATAGCTGGAGAACTAAAAATCTATAAAACAGAGGAGCAATGTAACGAGTAAGCAAGTTATGCTTAGTAAGTTTGAGCAAGGAATTCCAGCATGCACAAAGAATAGCACACATTTAGCTAAACGGAATATTTCATAATACGCAATTTACCGATATCAAACTTGCTTCACAACATTAACAACCATTATGTACATACACAATAAACTAACTTGGCCGAAGGCCGGTAGCTCGTTTATCAACTGAGCGAACATTTATTTGTAAGGGCTCGATTAAATTCAACACATACGTAACATATCCCCATATTGGGATGTTTTTCGAGTATTCGCTGGAATTTTACAGCAAGCTCATTCATTACCAAATCACGTACCTTCGGGATTTAACCGGATATAGCTCCTCGTTCAAATGCCTTCGGGACATAGCCCGGTTTTAGTAACTCACACAATGCCTTCGGGACATAACCCGGATTTAACAACTCGCACGAATGCCTTCGGGACTTAACCCGGATTTAATAACTCGCACGAATGCCTTCGGGACTTAACCCGGATTTAATAACTCGCACGAATGCCTTCGGGACTTAACCCGGATTTAGTATCTCGCACAAAGGCCTTCGGATCTTAATCCGGATATATTCACTTAGCACAAAGCCTTCGGGACTTAGCCCGGACAGCATTCAATTAATCATGCACATCTAACAATAATTCATAGCACATTCATATTTCATTTTCGTTTACGAAACTCAAACACAAGGCACATATTGTCCTTGCACATTCGGCTCAATAGCCACACATAGAGCATGATCTAATCACATCGAAATTTAAGCTCTCTTACTCAAGAACTTACCTCGGGTGTTGTCGAACGATTCCGCTAGCTATTCAACCACTTTTTCCTTCCCTTTATCGGTTTTATTTCCCCTTTGCTCTTGAGCTTAATCAAACAAATAAATTGATTTCATCATTTTAGGCATCAAAAGATGAACACAAGGCACTTAGCCCATATTTATACATTAGACATTAAAGTCTCATACATGCAAAAATCATGCATCAACACCACATATTAGCTAATTTCTTGCCCTTGACCGAATATGCATGTCCATTTTTGGGGTCGATTTCAACACTTAATACACACATGTACACACTAGTAAAGCATCCTCCCCCTTTTCATCAATTTAACACATGCATTGCTCATTAACATGCAAATTTACATTCGGCCTTAGCACACATCTTGCTAGCCGATTCTTCTCCATTTAGCAACCAATGCACATATGTGCTCACACAACAAAAAATGCTAAAAAGGAGGTTCAAGAATCATCAAGCCATCATCACATGCATCATTAACAAGCTTCATATTTTGCATGCAATGGCATTAACACAACCTCCACCTAGGCCGAATCTTAACTCATCCTCATGCCTCATCACCACAACATCAAACATCAACCAAGAATGATTCATCCATGGTCAAGTGCCATTTCCATCACATAGCAAGATTTAGACCATGGGTTAGGTAGAACTCAAGCTAACAACTAAAACATGCATGCCTCTCATGGAACATCATCAAACATACCTTAGCCTAGCTACATGCATGGCCGAATCTCTTCACCTTTCTTCTTCTTTCCTCCTTAAAATTTTTGGCCAAGGATGAACCAAAGGATGAGAAAATTTTTCTTTGTTTTTCTTTCTAGTTTTTGGCAAGCATGAAGATGAGAAAAGGATGAACAAATTCCCCCTTTCTCTTGTTTAGCTCACGGCAATGGGGGGACAAACACCACACACACATTTTTTTTTCTTTTGTTTTCCATTTCTTTATTACCCATACTCCTTATTTTATTCTTCCACTAACAAAACATGTTTCATGACATGTTTTGCCCATCCTTCCTTGTCATGGCCGGCCACTACTCATTAGGGGGGGAAATTTGACATGCAAGTCCCCCCTTTGTCCACATGCACTAGTAGCTCCTCACACATTGACCTATCACATTTTAGAATTTTCTCACATAAGTCCTATTGACTAAATTCACATGAAATCAACCAAATTGAAGCTTGAAATTTTCACACATTCATAATTACATATTCTACACAATAAGTATCACATTCAAACATTTCGGTGACTCGGTTTAGCGGTCCCGAAACCACTTCCCGACTATGGTCAACTTTGGGCTGTCACAACTCTCCCCCACTTAAGAAATTTTCGTCCCCGAAAATCTTACAGGTAAATAGGTTTGGGTATCGTTCTTTCATCGAGCTCTCGGTCTCCCAAGTAGCTTCCTCGATCCCGAGTTTGAGCCATAACACCTTTACTAGCGGAACTCTTTTGTTTCGCAACTCCTTCACTTCACGAGCTAGGATACGCATCGGTTCTTCTTCATAGCTCATGTCGACTTGAATTTCAACCTCCGATGGGCTAATTATGTGCGATGGATCAGATCGATAGCGTCGAAGCATCGAAACATGAAAGACGTCATGAATCTTTTCAAGCTCCGGGGGCAAAATCAATCTATACGCAACCGGACCAACTCGTTCGGAGATTTCGTACGGCCCAATGAATCTTGGGCTCAACTTGCCCTTACGGCCGAACCTGAGTATCTTTTTCCAAGGTGAAACCTTAAGGAACACTTTGTCTCCCACCTGATACTCGATGTCTTTTCGTTTCAAATCTGCGTACGATTTCTGACGATCCGTGGATACCTTCAGACTTTCACGGATTACCTTTACTTTCTGTTCAGCATCTCTAATCAAATCAACTCCGAAAATTTTACTTTCACCGAGCTCGGTCCAAAACAATGGTGTACGGCATTTACGACCGTACAAAGCCTCATAAGGTGCCATCTTAATACTTGATTGAAAACTATTGTTGTAAGCGAATTCAATCAAAGGTAAATACCGTTCCCATGAACTACTGAACTCGAGGATGCAACATCTCAACATATCCTCAAGTATCTGAATTATCCGCTCGGATTGACCATCGGTTTGGGGGTGAAAAGCAGTGCTAAAATGCAGCTTAGTACCTAGAGCTTCTTGCAATTTCTTCCAAAATCGTGAGGTGAATCTCGGATCTCTATCCGACACGATAGAAACAGGTACCCCGTGTAATCTCACAATTTGATAAACGTACAATTCAGCTAGTTTATCCAATGAAAAATCCGTACGTACGGGGATGAAATGAGCCGACTTAGTCAGTCTATCAACAATAACCCATATCGCAACCCTCTTACTTGCTGACAAGGGCAGTCCGGACACAAAGTCCATTGTGACTCGATCCCATTTCCACTCGGGTATCATGATCGGCTGGAGTAATCCTGAAAGCACTTGATGTTCCGCTTTCACTTGTTGACATATTAAACATCTCGAAACAAAGTCGGAGATGTCCCGTTTCATACCATGCCACCAAAATTGACGTTTCAAATCGTTGTACATTTTCGTACTCCCCGGGTGAATTGACATTCGGCTACAATGGGCTTCGTTCAGAATCATCGAAATGAGTTCCGAATTCCTTGGAACACACAAACGATTTCTGATCCTCAAACAATCATCATCATCAATTTGAAACTCCGATTCCTCGTTCGGAAAACACTTAGCCCGTTTTGCAACCAATTCATCATCGACTTTCTGAGCTTCACGAATTTGGTGAGTCAATAATGGTTTAGCTTTTAATTCAGCTACTAACACACTGTCTGGTAGAACAGACAAATGCACGTTCATCGCTCGTAAAGCAAACAATGACTTCCGGCTTAAGGCGTCCGCAACCACGTTAGCCTTTCCCGGGTGGTAATCAATGACAAGCTCGTAGTCTTTCAACAACTCAAGCCAACGTCTTTGTCGCAGATTCAAGTCTCGTTGAGTCATCAAATATTTGAGACTTTTGTGATCCGAAAATACATGGCACTTCTCACCAAACAGATAATGTCGCCATATTTTTAAAGCAAACACGATGGCAGCTAGTTCGAGATCATGGATCGGATAATTCCTCTCGTGTGGCTTCAATTATCTCGACGCATAGGCCACGACTCGACCTTCTTGCATCAATACGCAACCCAACCCAAGTAGGGATGCGTCACTATAAATGACAAACTCTTTACCTGATTCGGGTTGCACCAAAATTGGAGCTTCAGTCAAATGAGTTTTCAGTTGGTTGAAACTTTTCTGACATTTCTCCGTCCACTCGAACTTAACATCCTTTTGAAGTAGCTTCGTCATTGGCGTGGCTATCATCGAGAAACCTTTCACAAATCGTCGGTAATAACCGGCGAGCCCCAAAAAGCTCCGAACTTCAGTAATATTTCTCGGAGGTTTCCAGTCAAGTATGGCTGAAATTTTTTTCGGGTCAACTCGAATACCCGACGTGGATACCACATGACCCAAGAAGCTAACCTCTCTTAACCAAAACTCACACTTACTGAACTTAGCATATAACTGCTTATCCCGCAAAATTTGCAGCACTAGCCTCAGATGCCCAGCATGTTCGATCTCATCTCTTGAATAGACCAAAATGTCATCAATGAACACAACTACGAACTGATCCAAATACGGTCTGAAGATCCGATTCATCAAATCCATAAATACCGCAGGGGCATTAGTGAGCCCAAACGGCATCACTAAGAATTCGTAGTGACCATATCTCGTTCTGAAGGCAGTTTTGGGAATATCTGGATCTCGAATTCGCAACTGATAATAGCCCGATCTCAAATCTATGTTTGAGAACACTGAGGCTCCCTTCAGTTGGTCGAACAAATCATCGATGCACGGCAACGGATATTTGTTCTTTATCGTCACTTTATTCAGCTGACGATAGTCAAAGCACAACCTCATGGTTCCGTCCTTCTTTTTCACGAACAATACTGGTGCACCCCAAGGTGAGAAACTTGGTCGAGCGAAACCTCTATCTGTCAGTTCTTGCAACTGAGCTTTCAACTCCTTTAACTCAGTTGGTGCCATACGATACGGAGCTATCGAAATCGGCGTAGTCCCAGGTACAAGCTCAATACCAAACTCTACCTCCCGAACAGGTGGTAAACCCGGTAATTCTTCCGGAAAAACATCCGGGTATTCACAAACCACCGGCACAGATTCGGGTTTCTTTTCTAATTCTTTGTCATCAAGCACATATGCAAGGTATGCTTCGCACCCTTTTCTTACATATTTCTGTGCCAACATTGCTGATATTACAGCTGGCATCCCCTCCAAGTCCGCAGAATCAATTCGGACTACTTCGTTATTTGCGCACCTCAAATCAATAGTCTTGCTCTTGCAATTCACAATCGCATCATGCGCGGTCAACCAATCCAACCCAAGGATAACATCAAATTCATCAAACGGCAAAAGCATCAAGTCCGCTGGAAAACAGGAACCTCGAATTTCCAGGGGACATTTCTTACACACTTTGTCGACAAGCACGTAACGACCCAAGGGATTTGACACCCGAATTACGAACTCAGTAGACTCAATAGATAAAGTCTTACTGGATGCTAAGGTTTCACATATGTAAGAATGAGTAGAACCGGGGTCAATCAAAGCAATTACATTAGTATCAAAGAGGGTGAATGTACCGGTAATAACATCAGGCGAAGAAGCATCCTCGCGGGCACGTATAGCATAAGCTCTAGCAGGCGCACGGGCTTCGGATCTGGTTATATCATCTCTAGATCCTCTCTGACCACCACCAGCATTGCCCATATTTCCAGATGGTCTACCTCGAGCAGTGGTAGCACCCGGTCTCCCACTCTGATTTGCATTCTATCCCGACAACCTCGGGCAATCTTTAATGAAGTGGTCCACTGATCCGCATTTGTAACAGGAGCGGTCAGGAAATCTACAACTCCCCGAATGCCATTTACCGCAATATCGGCATTTCGTCCTGTCTCGACGTTCATTCCCAACACTGGCGACCGAAGTGCCTCGTGTACCCACAGGGGGTCGATCACGATCTCGTCCAAAAAGGCCCGAAGTGCCTCTAAACTGGCCCGCATCATCTCGAAATCTCTTCGATGTCTGTTGAAGAGACCTCCCCGAGGATGTTTTACGAAACTCTCCAGTTCCCTCATCAACTCTTTGCTTTTCTTTTCTAAGCTCTTCGGCTTTACAAGCTCGTTCAACAAGTACCACGAACTCTTGTATTTCAAGAACGCCAACGAACATTTTTATATCTTCATTCAGCCCATCCTCGAAGCGTTTACACATAACAGCTTCGGACGAAACACATTCCTGAGCGTATTTGCTAAGTCTAACAAATTTTCGCTCGTAATCAGTAACCGACATGGAGCCTTGCTTAAGCTCAAGAAATTCCTTCCGTTTTTGATCAACAAATCTCTGACTGATATACTTTTTCCGAAACTCAGTTTGGAAAAACTCCCAAGTTTCTTGCTCTCGGGGCACAATAGAAGTCAGAGTACTCCACCAATAGTAGGCAGAATCACGTAGCAAGGAGATAGCACACTTTAGGCATTCATCGGGTGTACAAGATAGCTCATCGAGTACCCGGATAGTGTTGTCCAGCCAAAATTCAGCTTGCTCGGCATCATCGCTATCCATAGCCTTAAATTCAGTAGCCCCATGTTTTCGGATTCTGTCAACTGGGGCTTATGTGACCTTATTTGGTCCGTTACCGGCGGTATTGTAGGTGCGGGGGTAGTATTTGTTCGGGAATGGAGGTTGTGGAACAGCCATATTAGTTCGAATGTATTGGTTAAACCAATCATTCATCACGCTATAGAATGCTTGTCTAGCTTCATCATTCTGATTACTAGCATTAGGTTGAGAGTTTGCCGGCACTGTCCCTTGTGCGGGAGCAGGCGCTACACTCTCAAGATCATCAGCTACCTCTCGGTCACGATCGGGATCCATTACTATAAATAAAAACATTTACAATTGTCGGAAATCACCACACTATCAAGTAATCACATAAAATGGCATGTATAGCTAGACCCAAAACATTACGGTAGTCCTAGAATCGACTAAACCATAGCTCTGATACCAATAAAATGTAACACCCCGAACCCGAGACCGACACCGGAGTCGGACACGAGATGTTAACAAACTTTGAAAAATTTTTCCAGACACTGCCCAGTCTGAGTACTAGTCGCTTCAAAAATCATATCTTGAGTTTCACAACTCAAAAATCAGTTTTGTGATTTTTCCCTGAAACTAGACTCATGTCCCCACCTATGGATTTTTTTCTAGAATTTTTGGTTGGGCCAACTAGTACAGTTTATTAGTCAAAGTCTCCCATGTTACAGGGGTCGACTACACTGACCTTTTCCCATTACGACTGGGATATCTCTCTACACAGAGCTTCAATACTGATACCGTTTGTTTCTATGGAAACGAGACTCAGAGAGGAATCCATACATATATGGTATGACCCCTAATTATCTCTGGTCAATTTATAGTGAATTTCCAAAGGCGGAACAGTGAATCCAGAAACTGTTCTGGCCCTGTTCCACAAGAACCCGAATATCTCTTTCTGTACTGTTCCTATAATTGTTTCGTTACTTCCATATGAAAGTAGATTCATCAAGGTTCGATTACATAATTTATTCACTATTTAATTCCACTCCTACGAATTCTTGTGATTTTTCCAATCCACACCACTGCTGCTATCAGCTTCTGTTTTCAAAGTGAACCTTACCTAATTTGGGGTTTCATGGACCAACTAGGGCCTTGTCATACATAAGCCCACATATGATCATACTTAGCCATTCTAGTGGCTGATCATTTGCTCAACACTTCCATTCCAACATAGTTACATCATGAAACCATCTATACATTCATAAATACGAATGGTCTAATGCCATACTCCACTTCTACAAGCCATCTTCGCATGGCTGTACACTTATACATTTCATAAAGTACTCGAAAGACAACAATGGGTAGTCCTATACATGCCATAACAAAATTCAACCAAAATAGTACCCAAAAGAGCCTTTGATAGTGTGGGCGACTTCGACTTCAAGATCCCGAGTCCGATAGCTGGAGAACCAAAAATCTATAAAACAGAGGAGCAATGTAACGAGTAAGCAATTTATGCTTAGTAAGTTTGAGCAAGGAATTCCAGCATGCACAAAGAATAGCACACATTTAGCTAAACGGAATATTTCATAATACGCAATTTACCGATATCAAACTTGCTTCACAACATTAACAACCATTATGTACATACACAATAAACTAACTTGGCCGAAGGCCGGTAGCTCGTTTATCAACTGAGCGAACATTTATTTGTAAGGGCTCGATTAAATTCAACACATACGTAACATATCCCCATATTGGGATGTTTTTCGAGTATTCGCTGGAATTTTACAGCAAGCTCATTCATTACCAAATCACGTACCTTCGGGATTTAACCGGATATAGCTCCTCGTTCAAATGCCTTCGGGACATAGCCCGGTTTTAGTAACTCACACAATGCCTTCGGGACATAACCCGGATTTAACAACTTGCACGAATGCCTTCGGGACTTAACCCGGATTTAATAACTCGCACGAATGCCTTCGGGACTTAACCCGGATTTAATAACTCGCACGAATGCCTTCGGGACTTAACCCGGATTTAGTATCTCGCACAAAGGCCTTCGGATCTTAATCCGGATATATTCACTTAGCACAAAGCCTTCGGGACTTAGCCCGGACAGCATTCAATTAATCATGCACATCTAACAATAATTCATAGCACATTCATATTTCATTTTCGTTTACGAAACTCAAACACAAGGCACATATTGTCCTTGCACATTCGGCTCAATAGCCACACATAGAGCATGATTTAATCACATCGAAATTTAAGCTCTCTTACTCAAGAACTTACCTCGGGTGTTGTCGAACAATTCCGCTAGCTATTCAACCACTTTTTCCTTCCCTTTATCGGTTTTATTTCCCCTTTGCTCTTGAGCTTAATCAAACAAATAAATTGATTTCATCATTTTAGGCATCAAAAGATGAACACAAGGCACTTAGCCCATATTTATACATTAGACATTAAAGTCTCATACATGCAAAAATCATGCATCAACACCACATATTAGCTAATTTCTTGCCCTTGACCGAATATGCATGTCCATTTTTGGGGTCGATTTCAACACTTAATACACACATGTACACACTAGTAAAGCATCCTCCCCCTTTTCATCAATTTAACACATGCATTGCTCATTAACATGCAAAGTTACATTCGGCCTTAGCACACATCTTGCTAGCCGATTCTTCTCCATTTAGCAACCAATGCACATATGTGCTCACACAACAAAAAATGCTAAAAAGGAGGTTCAAGAATCATCAAGCCATCATCACATGCATCATTAACAAGCTTCATATTTTGCATGCAATGGCATTAACACAACCTCCACCTAGGCCGAATCTTAACTCATCCTCATGCCTCATCACCACAACATCAAACATCAACCAAGAATGATTCATCCATGGTCAAGTGCCATTTCCATCACATAGCAAGATTTAGACCATGGGTTAGGTAGAACTCAAGCTAACAACTAAAACATGCATGCCTCTCATGGAACATCATCAAACATACCTTAGCCTAGCTACATGCATGGCCGAATCTCTTCACCTTTCTTCTTCTTTCCTCCTTAAAATTTTTGGCCAAGGATGAACCAAAGGATGAGAAAATTTTTTCTTTGTTTTTCTTTCTAGTTTTTGGCAAGCATGAAGATGAGAAAAGGATGAACAAAATTCCCCCTTTCTCTTGTTTAGCTCACGGCAATGGGGGGACAAATACCACACACACATTTTTTTTTCTTTTGTTTTCCATTTCTTTATTACCCATACTCCTTATTTTATTCTTCCACTAACAAAACATGTTTCATGACATGTTTTGCCCATCCTTCCTTGTCATGGCCGGCCACTACTCATTAGGGGGGGAAATTTGACATGCAAGTCCCCCCTTTGTCCACATGCACTAGTAGCTCCTCACACATTGACCTATCACATTTTAGAATTTTCTCACATAAGTCCTATTGACTAAATTCACATGAAATCAACCAAATTGAAGCTTGAAATTTTCACACATTCATAATTACATATTCTACACAATAAGTATCACATTCAAACATTTCGGTGACTCGGTTTAGCGGTCCCGAAACCACTTCCCGACTAGGGTCAACTTTGGGCTGTCACACCTTTAGTGTTCCTAGTCCCATAAAGATGCATAAAAATCTTGAATAACAAGGACCAGAACAATGTCTTTTGGGATTGTCCAAATAATCATTGACAAATCAAGTCACCTCTATTGGATAAAGATTTTCCAACATTCAGGTTTGCAAAACTAGAGGGGTTCGAAACCATCGATGATTCTAGTTCATTAGTTCTTCGGACCTTTCTAGGAGGCATGATGTTTAGCCACGCTAACTAATGAAATATCCAGAAAATAAGTTCAATGGAACAATAAAAGTTGAGTTAAGAATCTTTAACCTTGTATAAGTCATTGGATTACTCGTCACGTTTCTTTGTTCATTGTTCTTTGAGATGTTCCCATCCTTTCCTGTGCCGGATAAGATTGAAAGAAGATATTTTCAAAACAAATCAAAAAGAAAAAGGAAAAAAAAGTGAAGTTTAGGGTTTAAGGGATTTAAGAGGTTTTGAGATATTAATTGAGTTAAGAGATGTTTAAATAAGGGGATAATAAGTATTTAGGTTATAAAATATGTGTTTTGAGGGTTAAAAATCGGGAAAAGTGAGTTTTAAGTCACCGAGTAGCGTGAATGGATTGGCTCAACCCTTCAGAAAATTACAGCAATGTCGCCATGCAAGGATTCCATGTCGTGACATCCCTGTCAGTTTACTGTTGTCACGGCATTGAGTATCGATGTCACAACACACTCTGGACTTTTGGATATCTGAGTATATTGGCTTCAGTTCGCGACACCGAATTGTTTTCCTCAATTTTTTCAAATTTGTCTTTTTATATCCCCCATCATGTTAATCAATTGGCTCATCTACTCTTCAAGTTTAGCCAATGTTCTTATTGAATTGATGCACTTTGACTGTGCCTATTTTACATTTGTTCTCATTACTACATCTCCCCCCGGTTCTATTTAGACGTTGATCACATACAATATTATCGTTTAGGGTGGCTCTTTCCTGGGGTTTCTGTAAATAAGGAGGTTGATAGTTAGAATTTTAACTTGGTTCAAGCTATTACCTCCTTTTCGATTTCTTCCCCATCTCAGGTTCGAGTGATCTCTTCGTCCGAAATTGCATGTATTTTAATAGGTATTTCCACCCCTATTTTTGATGTAGTTCACATCCTTGGTAAGATTATTAATATAATGGAAGAGCTGTTTGTCTCCTCCATAAACAGGTGGTGCACTCTTCTCATCCTTTATTTAAATGATTCTGTCCATCAGTTGTTCATATATATCATCCTCCGAGACAACTTTCACCGTAGATGGCCTTTGGCCATATGTGTATCGTTCAGTCAACCACCAGCAGGAATTCATTGCCATACTTTTAATCAATTCGTATACATCCTCGTACGTTCTATTCATTAAAGCTTCCCCTGGTGCTCCATCTAATCCTAACCTCAAATACACATCCAACCTGTTGTAGAAAATTTATAGTTATAACTACTCAAGCAATCCGTGGTATGGGCACTTCTAAATTAGCATCTTAAAACCCTCCCATGCTTCATGAAAACTTTCTCCTTCTAATTGTTTGAACATAAAAATTCCTCTTCTTAGCTAAACCTTCTTGCTAATGGGGAAGAAATTTTGTAGGAATTTCCCTACGAGTTTGTCCCATGTCGTAATTGATTCCGATGTTTATGAATCTAGCTAAGAAAAGGCATTATCAATTAATGGAAAGGGAAACAACCAAAGACAAATAGCGTCATAAGTGACCCCATTGTATTTGAAGGTATCACGAAGCTAGAGGAACTGTTTTCAATGCTAACTCGGATCCTCAGTCAGTGTTTTGTTAAACTACAAATTGTTCTGGATCATCTGGATCATAGTTGGTTTAATCTTGAAATTAATTGCCATGATAGTTGGCCTCGTTATACTCCCTTGAACCATATCCATATTTGGTAGCACACACTCTTTCAAAGTCCTTTCGTTACGTGTCATGTTTATATTTGCAGGTAGTTGTGGTGGTGGATCTTCTAAATTGTTAGCCTCATCAAACAATGAATTCTCACATGGTACGCTACCTACAGCAAGTGGTGGATCTTGCATCTACTGTTGCTGTCAATAATTTCTTCAGATTATTCTCTGTAGACTTATGGCTGGCTCTATATGTATTCAGCTACTACGAGTCATACACTAAACCAAAAAAGGCAAGATTAATAGAAAAGGAAAATTAAATTTGTAAGTTCAACCTAAAAATTTCCTAATTATTCTTTCGATATGCGAAAATTAAAACTAATATAGTGACATTGCCTCCCCAACAACGACGCCAACAAATTGACTGCCTTCAGACGTACCAACATCTAGAGTAGAAATCTTACACAAAAGATGTGAAAAAGTGGTAATCGTAAGTATACGGATCAAGTTGTAATATAGTTACAACAGAGTTGTTAAGTACTCCAAGGGTCGTACCCAAAGGAGGCAAGCACTAAATTAATCCTAATTTAAATATAAATAGATCTAATTAATACTTTAATCAGATTACAATACGAAGAATTAAAAGAAGGGCTTTTGGATAAATTATAATAAAAATAATAAGAACATAAATAAAATAAATTTAAATAAAAGAAAAGCAAGAAACCAAATAAGAAAATATATATCAAATTTGGGCATCGGTGATTAGCTCTATCTGGTAATAGTAATTGGAAACACAAAAAATATAGACTTTTTCATCACTTTTTGAGCCTTAATTTGTGCTGTTTCATAGTTATTTTTGCCGAAATTTATAATTTAATTATAAAATAATTAATTTTCACTTAAATTATTAACATATTGAATTTTAATTATTTTATAATAAATTTTCACCTAGCCAAGGATGGTTCAAATTATGATTATTTTATGTACTTTATATTTATTTTTTATCCAAAGTTAATTGGGTTAAAAATTAATATAAAGCCTGAAGGAGAAAGTGGCCTAGTATGCTAAGGAGAGAATACTGATCCACCAAGCAAATTGGCAGCCCAAAACCATCCAATAAGTTGACCCAATCAGCTGATTTTTTTCTTATTTTTATTCTTGCAAAACAGCCCTCAAAGTTTCCCTAAACTCTATTCAAACCCCTCCACTTTTTGTGCCTTTAAACTTTTGTCGTTAGCTTCAAATAGCAAGTTTGAAACTTTCAAACTTGCTTGTTGTATGGCCGGCCAATTCAGAGTGTGTGGCTACTAATAATTTGTTATTTTTAGCAGACATTCATACCTATAAATACCCACCTTTGTTACCTCATTTCATACACCTTCATTCCCACACATCTCTCTCTATTTCACTCACTTTCTCTTTCCATTCCCTTTCTTATTTTCCCATTTCCCTTGACAATTTCCCTCTTGAAAAAGATCCTTCTTCCACCTTGGAATAGCATCATTCAATTATTTGTAGAGACCTCGGTTCAATAAAACAAGTAGAGAAGAAAATGAGCGCACTAGTCTGGCTTCAGAGAAATCCTGGATTTGCTTCCTAGTTCCCTATGTTTAATTTTCTTGCTTATTTTGTTATTATGAATATGAATGATTGTTGTGTTGTTGTTCTTGTTCTAAGTAAAATGGCTCAAATTTAATTTGTGTTAGATTGATTGCATTCTATCCTATTAAATTATTAAAATCATGTTTTTGCTGTTATAGGCATTGGTAAGTTGTTCAATTAAATAAAATCATGCTTTAGTTATACTTGCATTATAAAATGTAAGATAATGAATGAATTAATTATTAAATGTATTTAAATTGTAAAAATTAATTATTAAGTGTATTTAAATTGTAATTAATTGACAAAATGTTTAATTGGTGCATGTTTAATCTTCTAAGGTAGCTGAGGCTTAAATTACCGATGATATTAAATAGTGCATTAACCTTGCATAACTTGCAAGATTATTGTGATTAAACTATTTCAATATGGAAATATATTGTTACCTCACTTAATCCTATATGTACTTATGAAGATTGATTAATTGTTTGAATTGTCATTGAAAAATGTTCAAGAGATTAGTTAATTTAGTAAGTGTGTATGCACAGTAGTTAACAAATTATCAAGTTGCCGTGAAAATATTCGTAACAACATAAACATAGTTTAGTAATTCCAAGTTAAGGAATGCAATTGATCTAACACAATTTTATCCTATTGATTAAAACTCATATTTTTGAAATTGTGCATTGGAATTTTTAATTTTTATTTCTATTACTTAGTTAATTTGTAATTTTTAAATCACTGCTTCAAAACAAAATATTTTTCCCCTCACCAAAGTGTTTGATTTACATTTCATAAATATTTTTCTTTCACAATCCTTTTGGGTATGATAACTCAACATTTACTTGTCACCTTATTACATGATACGATTGTCTACACTTGCACATATTCGTCGTTCCAATAAAAAATTGTTGTCTTAGTCATCTCGAGCAACCTGTGCAACCTTAACAGTCAAATAGTGAAAAATGGGCCCAAGGCCCATTGTGCGGCCCATATGGGCTCACACACCTGTGTGGCCCACAATGCCCAAAAATGTCATTGGTTGTGTAAACTACACAGGCTGGCCCATTAATCGCCACACATCAGTGTGGTTTGCCCATGTAGGGCCCACAAGCCCGTAGGCCTCGCACGGCCCGTTTTGGCCCAACGTGGCCCAAGCCCGCAAAACCGCTCTTGGTGGCCTCTATGGTCCAACGCTTACATTTATGCATTCAATTTACCACACGAATAATCGCACACTCGTGTAGCGTCAACAGTCATACTTTATCAGCTTTTGTCGATCTACATTTATAGCAGTGTGGTTACACACCTAATGTGATGTTGTAGCCGAACCACTTCTGAGATTGAAAACCTATGGTCAACCACAACCCCTCATTAGCCTATATTCATTGTTATTCCAAACCACAATATCGAAAAGGATTTGATCGATTCACTGACACTTACCAATCCAACAATCACAAAACCCGAATGACTTAACACCCACAAACTGCTCCAAAACTCTAACCTTCATAAGAAACATTCGATCGATTGATAAGTATTTAAAATCCACTATGAAATACATCGCACTTAAAGCACTTACCCTAAAAGTGGATAGACCACATCGTCCTAAGCCTCCAAAATAGAATCCACATTTCCTTGAATGATTTGGCAGATCATAAGTTGTTAGAAGAGAGATCACATAGGTAGAGAAGAAATAAGAGGAAACAGGAGCACTTACCGATTCGTCAGAGAACCCTTACTAACCGAAACAAAATAGAAGCAAAAAAATGAAAGTATTCGGCTAACACAAAATCGTGGAAGGAGAAGAGCACCGAAATGTAGAAGTGAGGGGGGTAGAAATGTTCGGTTTAAACAAATAAAGAGGGAATGCTTGGTAAAAGTTGAAGGAATGGAGATGAGAAGAGAAAGGGTTATACGAATAAGGTTTAGGGAAGTAGAGGAGGGAGGAGAATTGATTAGACCTAGGAGCAAAAATCGAATGACTTGAGAGGAAAGAAGAGAGAAATCGACAATGGAGAAGACTCCAAAATGAAAAACCCAAAAGCACCCAAAAGGAAAACACCAATCGATTTTCCAAAGAAAAGTAATCGAATGAAGTGAAAAAACCCACCAAAACTGAAAACAAAAAGTGCCTAGAGTCCCCATTTGGCATACCACTCTCTTTCCTTCATCTCCCTACAAATTTCATCTAAAATTTCTCGTCGTATCTCTCTTCAACTCTCTCCTACAATCCCTCCATGACCAATTCAAACTATTCAAACTTCTCGGTGTTTTGGTCAAACACAACTACCTCCCATGGCCATCCATAAAAATAATCACTATTTGCACAAGTAGGGATTCGAACCTCAGACCACTAGCATACTCCACACGCCACTATCCACTAGGCCAGCAGGCCCTTTCTGTCATGTTTTTAACAACTTTTACTTATAACCCTACTGACCAAAGATAGGGGTTTTATCCTTGAAAAGCAAAATTTTTGTGAAAGCCAAGGCTTGAACCCATGACTTCCTAGACACTTCCAAAGCACACAACCACTAAGCCAGACATACATTTATGTCACTTTCTTGCACAACTAAATATCTATGTGCAGTCTCCTAACTGTACCTACACAAGACTTAAAACTTCTAGGCCTAAAATCGGGGCGTTACATTGTGAAATGGGCCTGCTTAGGTCAAAATGTAACCTACATGATGCTGTTCACACGAGCTATGGAGTATTCGAAAGACATGCCAGACCTCAGCCATCAGAAGGAAATTCAAGACCAGCATTCGAAATATTGAAACCCTAATGACAAGTCATTTGTATCCTATGAATTCCTAAGGTTTAAACGGGGCTCGATAAATGTCATAACATCATTGGATTTGCATTGATCATTTACATAACAATCCGTAATTTACGTATAGCTCAAAAGATAGTATTAAAACATTACTTAATTAAATGAACTTACCTCGACAATAAAGGCGTAAAAACAAAGTCTACTAATTCAAAGCTTTTTCTTTACCTCGATCTAAAGCCATACGAGGTCTATCTTGATCTAAATAAATAAATTCAATCTATTTAATAACCATCGATTCAATTCAATCCAAATTCATTTTTTTGCAAAATCACACTTTTGCCCCTATTATTTTGATTTCACTATAATTTAGTCCTTAAGCTCGTAATTTGAAATTCATACAATTTCATCCCTACCCAAGCTAGCCAAACTTCATATAGGTCTATATCAACTCATACAATTCATTATTTCACAATTTTCACAATGTATTTTACACATTTTACAAATAAATCCCTATTTGACATTTTCAATAAAATTCACTTTACAAAAGTTGTTTATCTACCAACAAAGATCCATTTTCTTCCATCAAACATCAAAAACCACATGAATATATTCATGAAAAAACCCTAAGCTTTTAATAGTTTTGCAAATTAGTCCTTGATCTAGCTAGATTGAGTTACAACGACTCCAAAAACATAGAAATCATTAAAAACGGGATGAAAAATGCTTACATGCAAGAGGAAGAGATGACCAAATCCTTCAAAACCCTAAGTGTTCTCTCTTTTTCTTCAATTTTGGTGGTATCACCCAAGGTTGAATATGATACATCTTTTACTGAATTTTAATTATGATATTTTTATTTAATTACTTTTATAACCTTTTGTTTTTAACTACAACCTAGTTTAATTAATGTCCATATTTGTCCACTCAATATAAAAATGGTATAATTACCACTTAAATCCCTTAACCATTTAATTTCATTTCCATTTAGTACCTTTAACTTATAGAATTCTAATTTTGCATCTTTTACGATTTGTCCTTTTTACCATATTAAGCATGCAAATGATAAAATTTCTGAACAAAATTTTTGTATGAACTTGTGGAACGACGAAAATGTGCAAGTGTACACAATCACAAAAATTAATAAAGTGACAAGTAAATGTCGAGTTATCGTACCCACAGGGACTGTGAAAAAATTATTTATGAAATTAATTTAAAACACTTTGGTGAAGAAAAATAACTTGTTTTGAAGAAGTGATTAAAAACTAGGATTTTAACAAAGTAAAATAAAATAAAATAAAAGTTCCAGTGCACGAATTCAAAAGATGATTTTAATCAAGATGACATTAATTATATTTCTTAACTTAGAATTATTAAACTCATGTTCATATTGCTACGAATAAATTCACGTCAACTCGACAATTTTTTAACTTATAAACATACTCACCTACAAAAATCCATTTATCTCTTGACTACATCTCTATGTCAATTCAACCGATTAAACAAATTTTAATAAGCAAATGTGTTAATGCACATACATACTAATGAAATTAAAATAATCTCTCGTACATATCTCTATACCAATTCAAAAAATTAATTCAATCTTATAAGCACATAAAAGATTACGTGAGGTAACCATGTATTTGTAATAGGCCGTTTTTAGTCAAATCAAAATAGTGGTTTTGGGACCACAAATATAAAGTCAAAATAATTATTTTATTATTATTTTAACGTCTATAGCATGATAGTATGTTTGTGTGAAATTTTTGTTAAGAAATTTTATCATTTGAATGCTTAATTCGATGAAAAGGACTAAAATGCGTAAAGTGCAAAAGTAGTGTTCCAATAGCTAAATCTGACAAATAGCTATGAAATTAAATAGTGAAGGTTCTTATGTGGTAATTAACCCATTTATGAGATAGTGGATGATACTGGCTTGGTATTTAATGTAATTAATATGCGTTTTAAAGGTTAATTATGTAATTTGGTAATTAATTGACAAATTAAATTAAGTAAAATAAACTTTCATCTTTTATTTTCTATCTTCAACTAAAAATAAGTGAGAATGAAAACCATGGGTGCTTGAGGTTTTGGAAAAACAAATTTACCTTGTATTGGTATGATTTTTTATTTAATTCTTAATGATTTTTATGTTTTCAGAATCGTTGCAGCTTAGTCTAGCTAGCTCAAGGACTATTTTGCAAATTTTTTGAAGGTTTAGGGTCTTTCCATTGATGAATGTTGTTGTATTTTGATGTTTAATGGTAGAAAATGAATGCTTATTGTTAAATAAACAACATTTGTTAAGTGATTTTTAGTAAAATGTCCAATTAGGGATTAAATTGTGAAATGTGTAAATTTTGTGGTTAAATTGTGAAATAAATGAAAAATATGGACTACTAGGGACTTAATTGAAATTTGGATAGTATGGGTTTTGGTTGAATTGCATGAATTTGTGATTTTATGAAATAAAGGCTAAATTGTAAAAATGTTGAAATGTTAAAGGTAAAAGTGTAAATTTGCCTTAATGTGTATTTAGGACTAAATTGAATAGAGTGATAATTAAATAAGCTAAATTTGATATTATTTAAATCAAGAAAGGTGAAATACAGATTTAGATTGGGGAAAGAACAAAGTTTCAGATTAATCGACTTATTTTGTCGTTTTTGCATTTGAGGTAAGTTTGTATGTAATAAACTTTGTTATAATTGTATTTAAAATGCTTTTATATTGCATAAATTGTGAGTACGACTCTACAGACATGTTCGACGATGATTTGGCAAGTGAGAAATCCCAGTTGAACTTAGGAATAGATTAGGACACGAATGACATGTCATTAGGGGTCATGTGATTGGGGTGCTAGTCCGTACGTCCTACCGGTGGCTGAGTTATCTGGCATGTGTTGCGAATACTCATCAGCTTGTGTGAGCAGGGCCGTGTAGCTTCATCATGATCATCAGCTTGTGTGAGTAGATCCCTTGATAGCTCTAGTGTGAGCGTTATATGTGATACGAGATTGAGATAGCTCTGGCTATATATGTGGCACTTAGGGTACGAGATTCTCAAGTATTCGATAGTTTTTCGAATGGTTCAACGGGTGTATATGTCAGAGGTATGGTTGAGTGTAAGTTTGATACGTGATCGTACATGTATGTACACGAACCGTATGAGCTGTGAATCGAAGAAAACTGTGAATTTTACATCAAATCTTATGATTTAATATGTGAAAGGTTTGTTATCTAATATGAGTTATATGTTTATATATTCAATTGATTAATTATATATTTGTGGTTAATTGAATTTATTATTATATGACTTACTTAGGTACTTTGTTTATTTTCTGTATTTTATAGTGAAATCAAAGCCAGCTCAGATTTGGGAATCGTCAGAGACCGTATCACAATATCAAGCTATAACTTTGGTATTTTTGAATCTATGTTTATGGATATATAGAATGTATAGGATTATGGTCATTTTGATATATAGTTTGGTAATGAATTTAGTCATTTGAAATGGCTTGTAAATGTTAATATTTTGGTTTTGTATATAGCCATGAGAGTTGGCTTAATTTAGTTGTGTATTCATATGTGCATATGATAATTGGAAATTAGGAATACTAAATGGTTGAGATATGAGATTTGGTATGTTTGAATTATAGGTAAAATAATGAATGTTTGAAATGTAACCATATTGATGATTTGAGAATGTGATAATTTGATATAAATTGAATGGCATGTTGTGATATTGTATGCCTTGTATTTGTTGGTATTCAAATGGTATAAATGATGCTTGGTTGAGGTTGATTGAATGCCTATGTAGGTCTTGTTTTGGTGCCATTTGGTTTGGTCTAGGTGTATACAAATTTTGTTGACCAAATGGCTTGGTAAATAGCCTATTTTTATCTACATGGACAGAGACAGGGGCGTGTGTCTCAACCTTGTGTGACACACGGTCAGGTTGCACGGCCGTGTGTCATTTGGTATTGAATTAAAAATCAAGTCAGTATGCTCCACACAGCCTAGCACACGGGCGTGTGACTGTTTCGTGTGGCATAAGTCAGTATACCCTACAGATTTGGCACGGCCTAGCACATGGCCTGGCACACGGGCGTTTGTGGCCATTTTTTAGGGCACACGGGCTAGCCACATGGGCGTGTGTGTTGGCTGTGTGACCCAAGTCAGAGAGTTACACGAGGTCAAACACGAGTTGGGACATGGCCATGTGATCCCATTTCGAATGTCCACACAGCCTGTGACATAGGCATGTCTTTGGCCATGTGAGACACACGGTCGAGCCACACGAGCGTGTGTCCCCTGTAATTTGAAAAATTTTATAAGCTTTCTAAAAATTTCTCGAGCTATCAGTTTGGTCCTAAACCACTCTTAAAGCATGTTTTGGGCCTTCTAGGCTTATATTAGGGACAATGTGGTTGATATTGAATGATAATTGCATTAATTTTGACAATGTATGAGAAATGAATGTTTTAATTATTTTATAAGTCTGGTAATGCTCCGTAACCCTATTTTGGCGTTGAATGCGGTTAAGTGGTGTTACATTTATTGGTATCAGAGCTACGATTTAGTCGATTCTCTGATTAACGTAACGTATGTTAAAGTCTACCTATACATGCCATATATTACCTGTGATAGTGTGATATCTCTTGATAGTTTAAATCGTGTTTCCATATAGTAATGGATCCCAACTCAGATGTAGCTAATGATGTTAAAAGTAATGCGCCAGCCACCATTCACGGAGTAGCACAATTTGAGTCGAGACCTGTAACGGGTAGCCAGGGAGGAGAGGCTAAAGAAGCTTTCTTTCAGATGATGAATGAGTGGTTTACGGAGTTTGTTCAAACAAATTCGGCTGCTCAACAACCTCCATCCCCACATAATCCCCAACCAGTTCCTGTAGGTCGTGAAGGTATGGAATTTTTAAGATTTAATAAGCCACCAGTTGATAAGATTCGAAAACATGGAGCCAAAGTGTTTAGAGCTAATGTTGATGAAAATCCTAAGAGAGCCGAGTTTTGGCTTGAAAATACAATTCGAGAATTTGATGAGCTTTTTTGTACACTGGTTGAGTGTTTAAAACATGCCGTATCACTTCTGAGGGACATAGCATATAAGTGGTGGAATACTCTAGTATCAGTGGTGCCAAGAGAAAGGGTCACTTAGGAATTCTTTCAAGCTGAGTTCAGAAAGAAATATATCAGTCAACGATTTATCGACCAAATGCATAAAGAGTTTTTGGAGCTGAAATAGGGTCGTATGTCAGTGACTGAACATGAATGAGAGTTTGTGAGACTCAGTAAGTATGCTCGAGAATGTGTTTCAACTGAGGCGATTATGTGCAAAAGAATTTATTGTGCTTGTTGATCGAGCTTGAAAAGCCGAAGAATTGGACAAAGAAAAGAGAAAAGATGATTTCGAGGTTAGAGATTCGAGAAAGTGATCGATGAGTAAACCATATCAATCTTTGTCAAAGAAATCAAGAGATTCGTACACTCGTTCAAATACTTCAATCGGGTATCCAAATAGAGATCGCGCAAAGCAATATTGAAGTCTTAAGACTAAAGTTACATTAGTATCGAGTATTGGCAGCGTAATAAATAATAAACCCGAGCGTCAACAGTGTGATCAACGACATTTTGGTGAGTGCTAGATGAATAATGGAGATAGTTTTAAATGTGGCTCGCAAGATCATTTCATTTGAAATTGCCCAGAGTTAGCTAAGAAAGATAAATTCCAGAATGCAAGGTTGAGCAACATAGCTACTAAAGGGAGGCCACCTAGAAATATGAGGAATGTAACCAGCAGTAAAGGTGCGACAAAAGATTCAGCTGTGAGATCTGAGGCTAAAGCACCTGCCAAAGGTTACGTTATTCGCACTTGCGAAGATGCGTTATCACTAGATGTTATCACCGGTACATTTTCTCTTTATGAAACTAATGTATTGCATTGATTGATCTTGGATCGACCCATTCATATATCTGTATGAATTTAGTGTCTAGTAAGAGCTTTCCTGTTGAGTCTACCAAGTTTGTGGTTAAAGTGTCGAAACCCTTAGGAAAATATGTTCTAGTTGGTAATGTTTGCAAGAGATGTCCTTTGATGATTCGGGGTTACTATTTTTTGGCTGATTTGATGCTTTTTCAATTTGATGATTTCAATGTGATACTAGGTATGGATTGGTTATTTCTGCATGATGCTGTTGTGAATTGTAGACGAAAGGCTACTGAATTGAAATATTAGAATAATGAAATCCTTCGGATTGAATCTGATGAATCAAGTGGATTACTTGTTGCGATATTATCAATTTTAGCTCAGAGATGTGTGGTAAAAGGTTGTGAAGCTTATCCTTCATATGTACTCGATACAAAAGTGTCTGAATCGAAGATTGAATCAGTGCCAGTAGTCTGTGAGTATCTAGATGTGTTTCGAGAAGAGTTACCGGGGTTAGTGCCGATCAGAGAGGTTGAGTTTGCTATTGAATTAGTAATAGAACATCACCGATATCTATAGCTCTGTATAGATTGGCTTCGACAGAATTGAAAGAATTGAAACCTTGGTTGTAAGAATTAACAGATAGAGGTTTTGCACGACCTAGTTTTTTGCCCTGGGTTGTATCGGTATTTTCCGTAAAGAAGAAAGATGAATCATGAGACTTTGTATTGATTATCATCAGCTAATCAAAGTTACGATAAAGAACAAATATCCTTTGCCGAGAATTGATGATTTGCTCGATCAGTTGAAATGAGCAACAATGTTTTCAAAGATTGATTGAGATCTGGCTATTATCAGTTGCGAGTTAAAGATTCAGACGTGCCAAAAACTCCGTTCAGAACAAGGTACGGGCATTATGAATTTCTTGTTATGCCTTTTAGATTAACAAATGCTCATGCAGTTTTTATTGATTTCATGAATAGAATTTTTAGACCATATTTAGACAGATTTGTTGTTGTATTCATTGACAACATTTTGATCTATTCACGAGATGAGTCTGAGCATCCAGTGTATTAGAGGATTATGCTACAAACATTAAGAGATAAGCAACTGTTTGCTAAATGTAGAAAATGTGAGTTTTGGCTCCGAGAGGTCAGATTTTTTGGACATATTGTTTCAGTGGAAGGTATACCAGTTGATCCAAGCAAGATTTCTGCAGTTATCAATTAGAAACCACCAAGAAATGTGTCTAAAGTCAGAAGCTTTCTGGGATTAGCGGGCTACTATCAATGTTTTGTAAAAGGATTCTCGATGATTTCTACACCAATGACTCAGAAAATTTGTGACAACGGAGATGGCTTGAGCTGTTGAAAGACAATAAGTTAGTGATTGATTATCATACAATGAAAGCGAACGTAGTCGTAGATGCTTTGAGTAGAAAATCATTAATTACTTTACGAGCGATGAACACACAGCTAAACTTGTCTACTGATGGTTCGATTTTGGCTGAATTAAAAGGTAAACTGATATTCTTAAGCAAATCTGTGAAGATCAAAAGTATGACAACAAGCTGCAAGTTAAAAGAGTGCAACGCGAATCGACTAGTGATTCAGACTATCAAATCGAATCTGATGATTGTTTAATGTTTCGAGATAGAATTTGTGTACCAAAGAACTCCAAGCTCATTTAGAAAATTCTTCACGAAGCACATAATGGTCGTTTATCTGTTCATCCGGGGAGTACAAAAATGTATAATGATCTGAAATAGTTGTATTGCTGGTCGGGTATGAAAAGAGACATTTCAGAGTTTGTATCAAGATGTTTAGTTTGTCAGCAAGTTAAAGCTGAAAATCAAGTACCTTCAGGTTTGCTATAGCCAGTAATGATTCCGGAGTGGAAATGGGATAGAGTTACGATGGATTTCGTGTCGGGTTTGCCCCTGTCTCCAAAAAGGAAAGATGCTATTTGGGTTGTCGTTGATCGACTGATGAAATCAACACATTTCATTCCAATCTGTACAGACTATTCGCTTGATAAATTGGTTGAATTGTACATTTCAGAGATCGTTAGATTGCACGGGGTGCCAGTTTCTATTATTTCGGATAGAGATCTGTAGTTTACGTCACGATTTTGAAAGAAATTGCAAGAAGCTCTGGGTACGAGGTTGAATTTTAATACCCCATTTCATCCACAAACTGACAGTTAGTCTAAGAGAGTAATTCAGACTCTCGAAGATATGCTTCGTTGTTGTCTTTTAAAGTTTAAAGGCAAATGGGGGAAATACTTACCATTGGTTGAATTCGCGTAAAACAATAGTTTTCAATTGAGCATAAAAATGGCACCGTACGAAGCTTTATATGGAAAATGCCGAACTCTATTATTCTGGACCGAGCTTAGTAAGAAAAAGATTCACGGGGTTGATTTTATCAGAGAGACTGAAGATAAAGTGAAAATAATTCGTGACAGTTTGAAAGTAGCTTCAAATCGACAGAAATCTTATACATATTTGAAACATAAAGACATTGAATTTTAGATCAGTGACAGAGTATTCTTGAAAGTATCTCCATGGAAAAAGATCATTTGATTCGGTTGAAAAGGCAAATTGAGTCTGCGATTTATCGGGCTGTATGAAATTATTGAAAGAATAGGGCTAGTAGCATATCGGTTAGCTTTATTGGCAGAGCTGTAAATGATCCAAAATGTGTTTCATGTGTTGATGTTGCGCCGATATAGATCAGATCCATCACACGTAATTTCCCCGTCAGAGATTGAAATTCAACCTGATATGTCGTACAACGAAGAACCGATTAGAATTTTAGCTCGAGAGGTTAAAGAATTGAGAAATAAAAGCATAGCTTTGGTGAAAGTGTTGTGGCAATGTCATGAGGTCGAAGAAGCCACGTGGGAACCCGAGGAAGTTAGGAGAAAATAGTACTCTAACCTCTTTTCTAGTGAGATTTTCGGGGACGAAAATCCTTAAGGGGGAGAGTTTGAACAGCCCGTTTTTAGTCAAATCAAAACAGTGGTTTTAGGACCAAAAATCTGAAGTTGAAATAATTATTTTATTATTATTTCAACGTTTGCAGCATGATAGTATGTTTGTGTGAAATTTTCGTTAAGAAATTTTATCATTTTAATGCTTAATTCGATGAAAAGAACTAAATCGTGTAAAGTGCAAAAATAGTGTTCTTATAGCTAAAGGTGTCAAATAGTTATGAAATTAAATAAAGGTCCTTATCTGGCAATTAACCCATTTATGAGATAGTGGATGATACTGGCTTGGTATTTAGTGTAATTAATATATGTTTTAAAGGTTAATAATTATGTAATTTGGTAATTAATTGATAAATTAAATTAAGTAAAACAAATTTTCATCTTTTATTTTCTATCTTCAACCGAAAATAAGTGAGAAAAAAAGCCATGGGAGCTTGAGATTTCGGAAAAACAAATTTACCTTGTATTGGTATGACTCTTCATTCCATTCTTAATGATTTTTATGATTTCGGAATCATTGCAGCTTAGCCTCGCTAGCCCAGGGACTATTTTGCAAAATTGTTAAAGGTTTAGGGTTTTGCCATTAATGAATGTTGTTGTATTTTCATGTTTAATGGTAGAAAATGCATGCTTGTTGTTAAATAAACAACATTTGTTAAGTGATTTTTAGTAAAATGTCCAATTAGGGATTAAATTGTGAAATGTGTAAATTTTATGGTTAAATTGTGAATAAATGAAAAATATGGACTGCTAGGGAATTAATTGAAATTCAGCTAGTATGGCTTTTTTTTAAATTGCATGAATTTGTGGTTTTATGAAAGAATGACTAAATTGTAAAAATGTTGAAATGTTAAGGGCAATAGTGTAAATTTGCCTTAATGTGTATTTTGGACTAAATTGTAAATTTTCCCTAATGTGTATTTTGGAATAAATTAAATAGAGTGATAATTAAATAAGCTAAATTTGATATTATTTAGATCAAGTAAGGTGAAATATGGATTTAGATCAGGGAAAGAGCAAGGTTTTAAATTAATTGACTTATTACGCCGTTTTTGCATTCGAGGTGAGTTCATTGTAACAAGCTTTGTTATAATTGTATTTAAAATGCCTTTATATTGCATAAGTTGTGAGTACAACTCTACAGACATGTTCGATGACGATTCGGCAAGTGAGAAATCCCGATTGAACTTTAGGAATAGATTAGGATATGAATGACATGTCATTAGGGGTTATGTGATTTGGGTGTTAGTCTGTACGTCCTACCGGTGGCTGAGTTATCTGGCATGTGTTGCGGATACTCGTCAGCTTGTGTGAGTAGCACCGTGTAGCTTCGTCATGACCGTCAGCTTGTGTGAGCAGACCCGTTGATAGCTCTAGTGTGAGCGTTATATGTGATACGAGATTGAAATAGCTTTGGCTATATATGTGCCACTTAGGGTGCGAGATTCTTGAGTATCCGATAGTATTCCGAATAGCTCAACGAGTGTATATGTCAGAATGTGGTTAAGTGTAAGTTTGATACGAGATCGTACAGGTATGTACATGAACCGTATGAGCATTGAATCGAAGAAAACTGTGAATTTGACATCAAATCTTATGATTTAATATGTGAAAGGTTTGTTAGCTAATATGAGTTATATGTTGATATATTCAATTGATTGAATTGTATATTGTGGTTAATTGAATTTATTATTATACAAACTTGCTAAGTTTTATAGCTTACTTTGTTTATTATAGTGAAATCAAAGCCAACTCAGATTTGGAAATCGTCGGAGACCGCATCACACTATCAAGTTATCACTTTGGTATTTCCGAATCTATGCTTATGGATATATGGCATGTATAGGACTATTGTCATTTTGATATAAAGTTTTGTAATGAATTCGAAATGGCTTGTAAATGTTAATATTTTTGTTTTGTATATAGCTATGAAAGTTGGCTTAATTTGGTTGATTTGGTTGTGTATTCATATGTGCATATGGCTTTGGTTATGTGTTTATTGATGGATATGTGATGCTTGGTGATAATTGGTAATTAGCGATACTAAATGGTTGAGATATGAGATTTGGTATGTTTGAATTATAGGTAAAATAATGCATGTTTGAAATGTAACCATATTGATGATTTAAGAATGTGATAATTTGATATAAATTAAATGACATGTTGTAATATTGTGTGCCTTGTATTTGTTGGTATTGAAATGGTATAAATGATGCTTGGTTGAGGTTGATTGAATGCCTATGTAGGTCTTGTTTTGGTGCCATTTGGTTTCGTGTAGGTGTATACAAATGTTGGTGACAAAATGGCTTGGTAAATAACCTATTTTTGTCCACACGGGCAAAGACACAGGCGTGTCTCTCAGCCGTGTGTCCCCTGGTTGTGAATTAAAAATCAAGTCAGTATGCTCTACACGACCTAGTACACGGGCGTGTGACTTGGTCGTGTGGCAAAAGTCAGTATACCCTACAGGTTTGGCACGGCCTAGCACACGCCTTGGCACACGAGCATGTGTGGTCATTCCTTAGGGCACATGGAAATGTGTGTTGGCCGTGTGGCCCAGGTCAGCGAGTTACACAAGGTCAGACATGGGCTGGAACACGGCCATGTGATCCCATTTTGAATGTCCACGCGGCTTATGACACGAGTGTGTCTTTGGCCGTGTGAGACACATGGCCGGGCCACATGAGTGTGTCCCCTGTAATTTGAAAAATTTTATAAGTTTTTTGAAGATTTCTCGAGCTATTAGTTTGGTCCCGAACAACTCATAAGGCATATTTTGGGCCTCATAGGCTCGTATTAGGGACAATGTGGTTGATGTTGAATGATAATTGCATGAATTTTGAAAATGTATGAGAAATGTATGTTTTAATTGTTTTATAAGTCCAGTAATGCTCTGTAGCCCTATATCGACGTTGATTATGGGTGAGGGGTGTTACAGTATTTCTACCTTGAAACAGTTTAATCAGAATAATTAAAAGGATGGGGAATAAGAATCAAATCTGGTGTTTTCTCCGAGACTTCACTAGTTTGCTCCACTCATTCTTCTCTGCTTGTTCTTATTGAACCAATGCTTCTACAAACACTTGAATGTTGTTCCAAATGGTGGTTAATTGACTCTTTTTCAAGAGGTGAAATCCGCAAGGGAATAAGGGAATGAAATGAAGAACAATGGAAGGGAATGAAGAGAGAAAAATGAGAGAGAAGTAAAGAGATGAGAAGGGTTGAGATGTGTTTGAAGTGAGCAGCCAATGGGGTATTTATAGGTTGCAAAGGCTTCTAAAAATAGCTAAAATCAATAGTCAAAGACTCCCCCCATGGCCGGCCACACATGTGGCATGTTTGAAGATTTCAAATATGCTATTTTAAGGTAGGGGCAAATCTAGAAAGGCATAAATAGTGGAGGGGTTTGAATGCAATTTGAAAGAGTATTCAAGGGCCATTTTGCAAGCTAAGAAAGCTAATTGGGTCGACATGTGGGACGGTTTTGGGCTGCCCAGTGCTCAGCTAGATCGGTTTTCTCGATTCAGCTCAACTAGGCCACTTTTCATAATTAATTAACAATAATTTATTTAACCCAAAGTAAATTGAATTAAAATTAAAATTAATTATATTATGAATTAATAAACATAATTTGAACCATCTTAGGTTGAAAAGTTAAGTTGCCTTGATGCTTCAAAATTGCTTCTCGGTTTTGCGCTTCTAATAGTGTTTGCTAAGCCATTTTTTGCCCTTTACGTAAATTTGTGAAAAATAATAAAAAATAATCAAAATTTGATATAAAATTAATTAAAATTCAACGTGTTCATAATTTGAGTGTAATTTAATTATTTTATAATAATTATATATTTTTCAACAATATATTTATCGAAACTGTATGAATTTGAGTTAAAAACGACATAAAAAAGTGTGTATATTTTCATGTTTCCACCTTGCTATCATACTGTAGATATTAAAAAAATAAAAAAATAAAAATTCTCACATCGGATTTGTGGTCCCAAAACCACTGTTCCGATTTCACTACAAATAGGTTGTTATCGAAAATATTGGTAAAAATTTGGTGTGTTATTACCTTTTTACTTTTGTTAGGTTTAACTTAATCAGTTGTTTGGATTTTTTTTTTTAGTTTTTCAGGATTTTTTTTGTGCATGAGTAGAGATGTTTCTACAATTGAAGAGTATTCTTTTGATCCAGAAATTAAGAGAACCTTGAGAAAAAAGAGAAAAGAATTGCGAGAAATGGAAAGAATTAGAAATGATCAGGTTAGAGAAGAGCCATTACCTTAGGATGGAAGGGATGCTGACATTCCTAGTATGATAGATGATAGAGACTGACCCATTAGAGGACATGTAGTACCGATCTTAGATGATCTAAATCTAGGAATTGTCAAGCCACATATTCAAGCTAAACATTTTGAGTTAATTGAACTTACAGAATTTTATCACAATAGTTTTAATGATGAAGCAAACTCATTTGAGTTAATTGAAGCGGAAATGATTAAAGAGCTTGGTAACTGATGGAAGCTAAGAAAATTGAGAATGGATCAAGGAGAAGTTTCGAATCATTAAATTTATCAGTCTATTCTTTTAAACCTCCTCAGCCATCTGTAGAAGATCCTCCTACGTTGGAATTGAAGCCTTTGCTAGTACATCTAAAGTATGCTTACTTGGGAGATAACAACACATTTCTAGTAGTTATTTCTGTGGCATTGAGATTAGATCAAGAGGCTTAATTGTTGAAAGTTTTAAAGAAATCTAAGAAGGCACTAGGGTTGACGGTTGCGGATATCAAGGGAATCAGTCTAACAATCTGTATACACAAGATGTTACTAAAGGATTGCAATGACAAATCTATCTAGCAATAGAGAAGACTGAATCCCATTATGAAGGAAGTCGTAAAAAAGGATATTATCAAATGGTTGGATGATGGAGTTATATATCTAATTTTTTATAGTTCTTGAGTGAGCCCTGTTCAATGTGCACCTAAAATAGGGGGTGTCACCATGGTAATCAATGATAACAACGAACTTATTCCTACTCATACTGTCATGGGATGGAGGGTTTGTATGGACTATTGAAAACTCAACAAAGCAATAAGGACCATTTTCCTCTACCATTTATTGACCAGATGTCAGATAGATTAGCGGGGAAAGCCTTCTATTGTTTTCTAGATGGTTATTCGGAGTACAACCAGATTGCCATAGCTCCTACTGATCAAGAGAAGACCACATTCACATGTCCTTATGGAACTTTTTCATTTTGACGAATGCCATTTGGATTATGCAATGCCCTACAACATTTCAACGTTGCATGTTGACAATATTTTTTGAAAATTTTAGAAGTTTTTATGGATGACTCCTTAGTGTTGGGGATACTTTTAAAGACAGTTTAAAAAAATTCTAGAGTTAGTTCTTTGTTAGTGCGAAGAAACCAACCTTTTTCTTAATTGGGAGAAATGCTACTTCATGTTTGTGAAGGCATTGTTTTGGGACATAAAATTTCGCAGCAAGGAATTGCTGTCGACAAAGCAAAGATTGAGGTTATTGAGAAATTTCTACCACCCTCTAAAGTTAAAGGTATTCGTAGTTTTCTTGGCCATATAGGATTCTATCGATGATTTATCAAAGATTTTTCGAAAATATTGAAACCCTTGTGTACCTTGTTAGAACACAATAGATCTTTCAGTTTTGATAAGCTGTGCTTAGCAGCATTTGAGGAATTAAAAAAGTGGCTAGTCACAACACCAATAGTCGTAGCACCAGATTGGACTTTACCTTTCGAACTTATGTGTGATTCTAGTGATTTTACCGTAGGAGCAGTACTTGGGCATAGAAAGGACAAGGTATTTCATGCTATCTACTACGCAAGCTGCACAATGAGAGATTCAATGCTAAACTTTACCACTACTGAGAATGAGTTGTTAGCTGTGGTATTTACTTTCAAAAAATTCTGAACTTATTTAGTGGGCAACAAAGTTACGGTTTATACGAATCACTCTACTATTAAGTACTTGGTGACCAAGAAAGATGCCAATCCAAGATTAATTTGATGGATATTGCTACTACATGAATTTGATCTAGAAATTAGAAATGGAAAAGGTAGAGAAAATCAACTGGCTGGTCATTTGTCTCAAATTGAAGTTAGAAATGAAGACGGTAATATTCAGTGCATTCAAGATGATTTTCCAAATGAACAATTGTTAGCTGCCATGGCATTACTGTGGTATGCTGATATCGTCAATTTTTTGGTTAATAGATTGCTGCCACTTGAGCTCACAAATCAAAGAAGGAAATTTATCCATGATGCCGAGTAGTATTATTGGGATGAGCCATTTTTCTTCAAACATTTTGCAGACCAGATAATTTAGAGGTGTGTTCTAGATGACGAGATTCAAAGTATTTTATATCATTGTCATTCAACACCATATGGAAGACACTTTTTGGGCATGAGAACTGTTGCAAAAGGTCTATAATTTGGTTTTTATTGACCAACCATGTTTAAAAATACTCATGAATATTGTCAAGCTTGTGATTGTTGCCAAAGAAATGGGAATCTATCGATGTGGTATGAAATGCCCTTACAAACTATTCTAGAAGTGGAACTATTTGACGTACAGGAAATTGATTTTATGGGTCGATTCCTACCTTCTTGGGTCGATGTATACATACTTTTAACTGTTGATTATGTATCCAAGTGGGTTGAAGTTGTTGCTCTACCAACGAATGATGCCAAGAAGATGACTCAGCACTCTATCCACACCACTCTCAGCCAGCTATGCGTGTACCAAAAAAACCAACCTGAAAAGAGGAATGAAAAATGTGTGCTAAGGTGGGACAGATCTACCCAATAAAAGAAGGAAAGAGAAGAAGAAAGATGAGAACAGGAGCATGAGAAAGAGATTGGTGATAACAATTCTCTCTCTATGCAAAGAATAAATCCTTTTGAGAATTCCAAACAAAGAAAAGGTAATAGCTTAGAAGAGAGAAAAATATAGACGTGAGGAAGAGGAAGAGAAATCTATCCTGGAATCACGAGCAATCTAAAGAACAAAGAGTAGCTAGAGTATGGAATTAACTTCCTACAGTTCTACCTTTATTTTCTAGATTGAACTTTTTGTGATTCAAAATTAATTGAGAAATGTTGATGAATAATTCTATTTTGGTGTTTACTTTTCCACCCATGAACTAAATCTTTTCTGGGTTGGAGTTGTTTGGGTGAATGTTTTATCATCTTTAATGCCTAGGATTTTTTATTGTTTATATAAATGTTACAGTTGATTCAAGCTTATTTCAAATACATGCATGCAAGCTCTAGACATAATTGAATGTATCTTGTGTACTTAGGTGTGTTTAATTTTGAAAAGGTTAAGAATATTGGATCTTAAATTGTTTGAAGCAAGTGAATACTCAATAGAATATTCGTAGCACTCTAGACACAGATGTTGCAAGTTTTACACAGAAGACATTCATTGCATTTATCAATCCCAAGTTCTATAGACGTACATGAACTTAGATGTTTAGCTTAAGATCTAGCTATCAAAATAGGCAGGTCACAGTAGCGAATCTCTGGGCAGTAGATTAGACAATATTTTTCCATGGCATTATCTTGATATGAACATTTCTCTAGAATAATTCCAATCCTAATCATTCAACAACATAAATACTCTTGATATTCTCTGTGAATTGCCACATCATTTTATTTTCCATATCAATTCTTTGTTTTTATCATTTAATTTTAGTAATTCATTAATCTAGTTTCTTATTCACTTTGAGATTATTTCCTGATATTTTAGTATAATTAATTGTATTATAATAACATACTCAATTTCTTACCAATTTTTAATTCCTTTGGAGATGATAATTACGTTCACTTTATTACTTAAATGACGTGTACACTTTCACACTTGCTTTAGTTGTTTTACACGCAAAAAGTTTTTGGCGCTGCTACCTAGGGTCGGCAACGTTGGTAAAATTTTGATTTATTATTATTCATGTTATTTTTTTTAGAGTAGAAATTAGTATTTTGTTTTGTTTTTCAAGTTTGTATTCGTGCATGAGAAGAAGTATTCAAGAGGATACAGAACATTGTTTTGATCCCGAAATTGAAAGAACATTAAAGCGAAGAAGGAAAAAGATTTGAGAAATGAAGAGAATTAGAAATGATCCAATCATAGAAGATCAAGTACTTTAGAATGAAAGGAATAGTGATATTCCTCAAATCATAGATGACAGAGACAGACCCATCAGAAAACATGTAGTGGCTATTTTGGATTATCTATATCTAGGAATTGTTAGGCCACATATTAAAGCTCAACACTTTGAATTAAAACCAATAATATTTCAGATGCTACAAATGGTAGGGTAATTTAGTGGTTTACCTACTGAAGACCCCAAATTGCACTTGATACTTTTTCTTAAAGTCTGTGATCCATTTAGGCAGGAGGGTGTTACCAAATTATTCCCTTATTCATTGCGAGATCATGCCAGATCATGGTTGAACGCGTTACCATCAAGTACAGTGGCATCTTGGAATGAATTGTGTTAGAGATTTCTACTTAGGTACAATCCTCCCGACATGAATTCCAAGCTCAGGAACGACATTACATTGTTCAGGCAATCAGACGATGATTCATTATATAAAGCATGGGAGCATTTCAAGGAATGAATTAGAAAATGCTTGATGCATGGTTTTCAGCATTGAACACATATGGAAATATTCTACAATGGATTAAATGCTCCTACGTGAATGGTGGTGGATGCATTTGCTAATGGGACATTACTTGACAAATCCTAAAGTGAAGCATATGAAATTCTGAAAAAAATAGCAAACAATGATTATCAGTACCCCACTACCAGAGTTGGCATTGGAAGAAGAGTTGCTAGAGAATGGAACTTGCTGTGATTACATCTTTAAAAACTTAGGTATCATCTTTAACAAATATGATTAAAACTCTAAAAAGACCCTCTGTAGTGTAGAAAATGAAGATTGCAAAACTAACATGCGTTTACTGTGGAGAAGATCATGTTTTTGATGAATGCACATCCAATCCCGCCTTTGCGTATTACATGGGGAATTTTAATCATAACAATAATCCCTACTCCAACACATATAATCTAGGGTGGAAACAACATCCAAATTTCAGTTGGATTAATCAAGGAATGAAAAATGGAAACAATGTTAATCAACATAATGTAATTGGTGTACAACCTGGATATAGTGAACTAATGTCATGAAAAAATGTGCAACAAAGTTCATCATCTTCAACATCAACTATGGAAGCTCTATTAAAAGAATATATGGCTAAGAATGATGCAATTATTCAAAGCCAAATAGCTTCCGTAAGAGCTCTAGAGAATAAAATGGGACAAATTGCCACTGTATTAAGTTCCAGACAACAAAGAGCATTGCCCAATGACACAAAAAGTTCTCAATCTCAAGGAAAGGAACAATGTAAGACCATAACATTTCGGAGTGGTGCTTAACTGTTAGGAGTTGTGAATGAGCCTTTGCTGGGGAGAAAAGTTTAGAAGTTCCCAAAAGAACAACGTTCGAATCAGTAGTCGAACAAACTACAAAAGATAGGAGTAAACAGAAGCATACAGAAACAAATTCATCTTTTAAAGCCAATACAAATGCCATGGCAAAGCAACCTCAAAAAATGGAAGGTAGGCCACCACAACCATTTCCCCAACATTTCCAAAAGTCAAAGCAAGATGCTCAATTCAAGAAATTTCTGGAGGTCTACCTTTAGTGGAAGTATTAGAACAAATGCCTAACTATGTGAAATTTATTAAAGATATTCTATCCAATAAGAGAAGGTTAGGGGAGTTCAAAACTGTTGCACTTATTGAGGGGTGCACAACAATGCTAAATAACAAAATGCCACTAAAAATAAAAGATCCAGGGAGTTTCACTATCCCTTGCTCCATTGGAAACCATTATGTAGGTAAAGCATTATGTGATTTAGGTACAAATATCAATCTAATGCCTATGTATGTATTCAGGAAACTCAGGATCGGAAAGGCAAGGCCTATTATAGTCACACTACAACTAGCTGATAGATCATACGTCCATCCAGAAGGTAAAATTGAAGATGTACTGGTAAGAGTTGACAAGTTCATATTTCCAGCAGATTTTATTATTCTAGAATGTGAAGCAGATAAAGAGGTACCCATAATACTTGGACACCTTTCTTAGCAACTGGTAGAACATTGATTGATGTACAGAAGGGTGAGTTAACCATGAGAATTAGTGATTAGCAGTTGACATTTAATGTGTTTGATGCGTTAAAGTGTGAAGACCCATATGAAGAATGCTATGTTGTTGTATTTGTTAACATTGTATTTTCAGAAGAATTTGCAGGATATATGCACAACAATTCTGATGCTGACTCTATAGAATTAAATGAAATATAATTGACTGAAGAATCTAGAGAACTGATAGACATTCAACCATCTAGAAATGGTTTCAGAAAGAGCTTTGAATCATTAAACTTATCAGGTTGATTTTCAACCCTTCTCGATCGTCAATAGAAGATCCACTTATGCTGGATTTGAAGCCATTACCAGTGCATTTAGTACGCTTACTTGGGAGATAAAGATACACTGCTTGTGGTGATCTCCGCCAAGCTTACAATAGGCTAGGAGATGCAATTACTGGAAGTCTTAAAAAAATCCAAGAAAGCTTTAAGATGGTCAATTGCAAATATCAAAGGAATGAGCCCAGCAATCTACATGCACAAAATGATAGTTAAACATTGCAACGGAAAATTTATTGAACAGCAAAGGAGACTGAATCCTGTCACGAAGGAAGTAGTTAAAAAATATATTATGAAATGGTTGGATGCTGGAATTATGTACCCGATTTCTGATAGCTTTTAGGTGAGCCCTTTTTAGTGTGTACCCAAGAAAGTTGTTGTCACAATAGTTAGCAATGATAATAATGAACTCATTCCCACATGTACTTTCACAGATTGGAGAGTTTGTATGGATTATCAAAAGACCAACAAAGCAAAAAAGAACGATCATTTCCTTCTGCCTTTTATAGATCAAATGTTGGGTAGACTAGCAGGGAAAGCCTTCTACTACTTCTTAGATGGCTACTCAGGGTACAACTTCGCCATATCTCCCATTGATCAATAAAAGACTACATTTACCTATCCTCATAGAACATTTGCTTTCATAATAATGTCATTTGGGTTATGTAATGCCCCGACAACATTCCAGCATTGCATGATGGCAACATTTTCCAACATGGTGGAGAAATTCCTTGAAGTATTCATGGATTATTTCTCGGTGTTTAACAATACTTTTGAAGACTGCTTGGAAAATTTGGAGTTAGTATTTTTTTGACGTCAAATAAACAAATCTTGTGTTGAATTGAGAAAAATACCATTTCATGGTTTGTGAAGGCATTGTTTTAGGCCACAAGATTTGACAGCAAGGAATTGTTGTTGACAAAGAAATACAAGTCATTGAAAAGCTACCACCACCCACTTCAGTAAAAGGAATTAGAAGTTTTCTTGGTCATGTTATATTTTACCTTCACTTCATCAACGATTTTTCTTAGATATTCAAGCCTCTATGTCAATTTTTGGATCAAAATAAAACCATTTCATTTTGGCAAGTTATGCTCAAAAGCATTTGAAGAGTTAAAGGAACGATTAATTACAACACCTATAGTCACTGCACCGGACTAGACTTTACTATTCAAACTGATGTGTAATGCAAGTGGCTTTGTTGTAGGAGCAATGCGAGGGCAAAGAAAAGCCAAGATGTTTCATGCTATATATTATGCCAGTCGCACATTGATAAATTCACAACTTAATTATACCACCACGGAGAAACAATTGTTATCGGCGGTATTTGCCTTTGAAAAACTTATAGCTTAGTTAGTGGGCAACAAAGTCACAATTTATATAGGTGATTCTACTATTAAATACTTGGTGACGAAAAAAGAGGCCAAGCCCAAACTCATTAGATGGATATTGTTGCTGTAGGAATTTGATTTGGGGATCAAAGATAGGAAAGGTACTAAAAATCAAGTGGCTGATCACTTGTCACGACTAGAAGCAAGGAATAATTATGGTGATAATCAAATGATTAAAGATGAACTCTTGGATGAGCAGTCATTGTTGACTATGGCATTGCCATGGTATGCTAATATTGTTTTTCTAGTCAGTGGATTGCTGCCACTTACGCTCAATCATCAAGGACAAAGGAATTTTTTTCACGATGTCAAGCAATATTTCTGGGACAAGCCATTTCAATTTAAGTATTGTGCAAATCAAGTAATTCAGAGATGTATTCCGAAAGAGTAAATTCAAAGTATCTTGCATCACTGTCATTTTGCACCTTATGATGGACATTTTGGAAGTATGGGAACTGCTGCAAAGGCTCTCCAAGTTGGTTTCTATTGGCCCACCATGTTTAAAGATGCTTATGAGTTCTGTCAAAGTGATGATTGCTATCAAAGAACAAGTAACTTATCAAGGAGACACAAAATGTCATTGCAAAATATTTTAGAGCTGGAACTATTTCATGTGTGGGGAATAGATTTCATTGGTCCATTTCCACCATCATGGAAAAAAATCTACATTCTTGCCGCTGTGAATTATGTCTCTAAATGAATTGAAGCTATGGCTTTACCTACAAATGATGCCAAATCAGTTCTGAGATTCTTGCATACAAATATTTTTAACAGCTTTGCTACCCCTCGTGCCTTAATTAGTGATGAAGGTTCACATTTTGAATACAAATAATTTGCCAACGCTCTAAACAAATATGGGTTAAACATAAAATTGCCACGGCATATGGAGCGGTGGATATGTGCAAGTGTACACAATCGTAACAAGTAATAAAGTGACAAGTAAATGTCGAATATCGTACCTACAGCGACTGTAATAAGCAATATTTATGAAATTAATTAAAACACTTTGGTGAGGTAAAAATAATTTTGGTTTGAAAAGGGTGATTTATAAACTAAGATTTTAAAACTAAACAAACAATTTAAATAAAATAAAAGAGTTCTAGTGCACGATTTCAATTAAGATTTAATCAAGATGATATAATTGTGTTGGATTAATTATACCTTTTCAACTTAGAAATATTTAATTCGTGCTTATGCTGTTATGAATAAATTCACGGCAACCCACTAATTTTCTAACTTATGAACTTATTTACTAAATAAAAGAATTTCATTTATCTCTTGAACATATCTCTATGCCAATTCAACCGACTAAACAGATTTAATAAAGTAAACATGCTATCGCACATACATACTTATTGAATTAAATTATCTCTCGCATATTCCTTTGTCGATTCAACCGATTAATTCAACTTGATAAACATGTAAAAGATTATGTGAAGTAACAAAGTAGCCATACCTTGAAACAATTTAATCACAACAATCTTGCAAGTTATGCAAGGCATATGTATCGCCAAATACAATGCTGATTTAATTTTCAGTTACCTTAGAAGAATTAAACATGCACTAATTAAGTACTTAGTCCATTAATTGCAATTTCAATCCGTTTAAACAATTAATTCTTTAGTTATCTAAACAATTATAATGCCGGATAACCTAAGCATGATTTTACTTAATCAAGCATTTCACTGAGGCCTATAACAGCGTAAACACTAATCTAATAATTCAAGTAGGCAAAATATAATCAACCCAACATGAATTAAATTCAAGCTAAATTGATTAAAATAACCATTTCAACAACAATATTTTTCATAGATATGTTCATCATAAAAACAACAGAAATTAAAAAGAAAGGGAACAGAAAGCAAATCCAGTGTTTCTCTGCAGCTTAACTGTTGCTCCGTTCTTAGTCTTCGTTGTCTTTGCCGATCAAGGCTTCTATGAATCCTTGATTGCTGCCCAATATGGCTAAAGAACACCTCTTTCTCAGGAGGGGAAATCGGCATAAGAGGAAGGGAAAATGGGATGGAAAAATGGAGAGGAAACTTTGAGAGAAGTGAAAAGAGGATGAGAGAATGTTGTGGAATGAGGGATGTCGAGGGATGCTTTGAAATGGGAAGCATAGGGTGGCTTTTATAGCTCAAGAGGGCTGCTAAAAATAGCAAATTCAGCAGCCAAGAGAGCCCTCCCATGGATAGCCACACACATGGCAAGGTTGAAGCTTTCAACCTTCCTAAAAATAAGCTGGGGCAAATCTACAAAGCCTAAAATAAAGGTGGGGTTTGAACGTAATTTGGAGGTTTTTAAAGGGCCTTTTTGCAATCATATTTTATCAGCTAATTTTTTGAATTGGGTCAGCCAATGGACAGTTCTGGTCAGCCTAATTAGTGGCTGGTTCGGCTCACTTCATTCGGTTCAACCAGTGCAGTTCACTAGGCCCTTTCTTCATAACTAATTAAAATTAATTCATTTAACCTAAATTAAATAGGAAATAAATTAAAATTTATTTAATTATGAATTAATACACATTTCTGGACTGTCTTGGGCTGGAAATTAGTTGGCCTCGATACTTCAAATTGCTCTCGGTTTTGTTCTTCTCGTAGTGTTCACCGGGCCCTTTTTCTCCAATTGTGTAATTCTGTCAAAAATAACCAAATTTAATCAAAATTAACTACAAAATTAATTAAAATTCATAATGTTCATATTTTTAACATAAATTAATTATTTTATAATATTTAATTATTTTTTGACAAGAATTTAACTGAATTTGCATGAATTTAAGTAGAATTGTGTATGAAAAAGTATATAAATTTTTGTGTTTCCACACCCCCAAACTTAATTCATTGCTCGTCCCGAGTAATGCACAAATTTTGAAAAGAATCTCTCAAAAAACACCTTTGAAAAATTCCTTCAGAACAACATTTTTCCCAAAATTATGAACTTAAAATACTTATGCTCAAAGACAAGAAATCTGTTAGTTATGCTACTTAAGTATGCATATTGTTCAACTTAAATTCAACCACTTATTATTATAGCAACATTTAGACTAAATGCTTTTGTAATAAAGACATGTTAATCCTTACCAATTTGATTTTTATTCCTTTATTAGAGACTAAGCTGCAATCATTAAGCTTAACTTATGTCTTCATATGTTGATCGTAGCAATTTCTCTCCACTAATGTAGGTAGCATGAGGAATTTGAATCAATAGGTCTTTATCAGGATTGTAATGTGGCTAGGCTAGGGTAAGTGAAAGATGGATAAATTTTGGTTTTAAAAAAACCCTAGACTCAGCGTCAATTGAATCTTCGGAGATACACCAACTTGAATTTTATATGCTCTTTTTCAAATATATGTGCTTTTTTTTATACTTAACACGAGCACTTATTTTGTGTACTGCAATTCTCGAGCAATTGATACTTCTTTTCAACTCCCCCAAACTTATTTTCGAACAACATCTAGAATATTACCGAGTCTAGTGTTTGGGACAATTTTAAGATTATTAAGCGAAAAGTAATGGCTAATTATTATAAGGGTCGGAATAAAATCAGGCGATATAGTCTCAAAGTTGGGTTTCAATGGATAAAATATACCATGGTTGGCTTGAAAGGCTCAAACGGTCCAAACAATAGTTGCCTAAATCATTTCCAACGTTTCATGCTCCCTAGGATTTCGCCTCAAGAAACTTACTAAGTCAATTCTAAAGACTTAAACTTTCATGCATGCCTAACTTTCCTAAAGAACTAAAAATTTTATGGTACGAATTTGCATGCTTTTTTTAAAAACACATTCATGTCATTATTAAGCTAACATAATAATTTATTGAAATAATAGAACTTTATTCATACATAAATTGAGCATACTTAACAGAATTCAAATTTCTGAACAAAATATATCCTAATCATAATTCAAAGAAAAATTTTATCCTGAGTGGAAATAATTCAATTTCTCGGT
This sequence comes from Gossypium hirsutum, assembly GCF_007990345.1. Taxonomy (NCBI): domain Eukaryota; kingdom Viridiplantae; phylum Streptophyta; class Magnoliopsida; order Malvales; family Malvaceae; genus Gossypium; species Gossypium hirsutum. The sequence continues at coordinate 55,983,342 of NC_053435.1, forward strand.
CTCCCCAACTTAAAATGAACAATGTCCTCATTGTTTAAAGTGAATAGATACTATACACCGGGTAGGATTTTAGAAAAGAGGAGGTAAGCCAATTTGACTGCTTAAGTACCAAGCTCTTTCTAAATCCAATCCTAGACATGTATATATCTATTGCCACACTTTAAGTTTCGTGACTTGTTCACATTTTATTAGTGATTTTCCTCTCTTGTTTTATTATGCAAAAAATAGATATAAATTCCTAATTAAACTTAATCCTAAAATGACCTAAGAACAGAGATAAAATAAAGTCAAGATCCTCCCTTTATTTATTTGTAGACCCTTCCGTATTTGACTCATCTTTTGCTCCATCACTATTGCCTTTGCATGAATCGCTTCGTTCCTTTTACGAGAGTGGAGTCCATGGCTTGAATATGAAATCTGGAAATTCAGGCACAAAAATAAATGGGTCATTGTATATTTTCTTAAAAGCACTTCTTATTGAGTCATCCCTTATTTTTGAGTATCTCTAGTAGGCTTGTTGCTGCCATTGCATATGTTGCATTAAGTCCATCAGTTTTGATAGCTCATCTTGAAGGTTTGTGCTCGACGATTTAGCTCGAAACATTGAAGTTCCAGCATCCGATTCATCTTTTGACTGTACCGGGTCCACCTTATCAGGGACTTCAAATGATTGCATCGTGGGATCTTCTTCTTCACCAAGTTCCTCAGGCTCTTCACTTTCTTCAACTTGTTGTTGTAGAACTGAGTCTCTGGCAACTCGGTAGAGGTCCCAATCTATAATTGTGCCTTGGGTGTACCTTGTCTTCTTGACATTAGCAAGAACTTCTGCTTCCAAGCACAGAATAGTTATTGTAAAGGGGAAGTAAGCAGGGCCAGAATGTGACAGCCCTAAAGTGACCCTAGTCGGAAAGCGGTTTCGGGACCGCTAAACCGAGTCACCAAACTATTTGAATATGATATTTATTGTCTAAAATATGTGATTATGAATGTGTGAAAGTTTTAAGCTTCGATTTAGTAAATTGCATGTGAAATTAGTCAATAGGACTTATGTGTGACACTTTTGAAATGTGATAGGTTAATCTATAAGGATCTATTAGTGCATGTAATCAAAAGGGTGGACTTGCATGTCAATTTCCCCCATTTAATTACTAGTGGCCGGCCATGACAAAGGGTGATGGGCAAAACATGTCATAAAACATGTTGTGATAATGGTTTATGTTAGAAAAAAATAAAATAAGGAGTATGGGCAATAAAATAATAATGGGAAGGTAAATGATGAAAAAAAATGTGTGTGTGGTTGCCCCCCCATTGCCGTGAATTGAAAAAAAAGAAAGAAGTTCTCATGTTTTTCTTGGCCGAATGGGAGAAAGAGAAGAAGGGGGAAGAGCTTTGAGAAAATCGGCTATGGTGGGTTGCTAGACTAAGGTATGTTTGATGTTGTCCATGAGATTCATGCATGTTTTAGTTGTTAGTTTGAGTTCTACCTAGCCCATGGTTTAAATCTTTGCTATGAGATGGAGATGATATTCGGCCATGGGTGTTGTCTTCTTGGTTGATGTTTGATGTTGTGGTGATGAGGCATGAAGATGAGTCAAGTTTCGGCTAAGGTGGATTTGTGTTGATGTCATTTGCATGCTAAGTGTGAAGCTTTGTAATGATACATGTGATGGTGATTGATGACTCTTGGATTTTCTTTTTGGCATTTTTGAGTTAGACATTAAGTTCCTTGTGTAACCCATGACCAAAATTGAATGGTATGGTGTCTTGATGCATTCGGCCATGGTAGAAAGTAGATGTGAAATGGTAGTAAGGTGAAGTGCAAAATGTTAGTATTTGATTACTAGTGTATATATACGTATTAGCCGAGTTTTGAACTTGAAACAAAATGATATATAATCAATACAAGTAACTATACTTGTAGGAAGTATTAAGCATATAATCGGCCTCAACATAGACATGCATATTCAGCCATAGGAAGAAGATTGGTGTTGCATGTATTTGGTTAGAGGCAAGCATATTGATGCTTTTATCTTGGCTTAGACAATCGGCTAAAAGAGAGTGTGGGCTAATATGTTGAGTTGATTTATGATTTCATATGTATGTGACTTTAATGTCTAATGTATATATATATGGGCTAAGTACCTTGAGTTCCTCTTTTGATGCTCAAATGATTAAATCAATTTATTTGTTAAATTAAGCTCAAGAGCAAAGGGGAACTAAATCCGATAAAGGGAAGGAAAAAGTGGTCGAATAGCCATCGAAATCGTTCGACAACATTCGAGGTAAGTTTTCGAGCAATGAGACTTAGTTTATGATTTGATTAAGTCATGATGTATGAGCATAACAAATATACGGTGATATGATGATTCTACTTGAATTATATGATGAGTTAATTAGTCTATACGTATGACGGGTAGCCGTATGTGCATAGAGATCGTGTCATAAAGCAAACTAAACCATGTTGTTTGTATGTGGCTAGTGAGCCGAAAATGGGAGTGCTTAATACGTGACTTGTGTTTGAACTCTAATTATGAAAATGAGATATAAATGTGTCATGATTTATTGATATGTGCATGTCGGATGATAACCGGGCTAAGTCCCGAAGGCATTTGTGCGAGTTATTACATCCGGGCTAAGTCCCGAAGGCATTTGTGCGAGTTATTACATCCGGGCTAAGTCCCGAGGGCATTTGTGCGAGCTACTATATCCGGGCTAAGTCCCGAAGGCATTGGTGCGAGTTACTATATCCGGGCTATGTCCCGAAGGCATTGAGCGAGTAGCTATATCCGGTTAAATCCCGAAGGTACTTGGCTTGGGAATGAACGACCTTGCTGTAATAGTTTCAATTAATATGCTCGTAAAATCCCAGCAATGAGGTATGTCTCGTACATGCATCGATTTAGTTGATCCCTTACAGTTAGTATTCGCTCAGTCGATAAATGAGCTACTGGCCTTTGGCTAAGTTGATCTTTTGTGTATGAATATAAGGGTTGGTAATGTGAAGTAAGTGTGATATTGAGAATTTGTGCATATGAAATTATCCGTTTAGCCATATGAATGCTACGCTTTAGTTGTGTCTAATTTCATGGCTCAAAACTTACTAAGCATTTAATGCTTACTCCGTTTCTTTGATTCTCTGTTTTATAGATTTTGGTTCGTCAGCTATCGGACTCGGGATTATTGAAGTCGAAGTCTCCCACACTATCAAAGCCCCTTTTGGTACACTTTTGGTTGAACTTTGAAATGGCATGTATAGGACTACCCTTTTGTTGTGGGTCATGTACCCTTTGGTTTTGTATAAATTTGGATAGCCATGCGAAAATGGCTTATATATATTTTTGAGCATAATGTTATAATCATTTTGTATGTATATGGTTATTGAGAGGTGTGGATATGCTTGGCAAAGATTGGCCATTGGAATGGTTAATCACGATCATACTTTGTGCTATATGCTAAAGGGTTAGTTGAATCATGGAAACTATGTAATAGGTAAAGTCTACCTTAAAAGCAGATGCTGACAGCAGCAGTGGTGTGAATTTGAAAAATCACTAAAAATAGTAGGAATGAAATTAAATAGTGAATAAATTATGTAATCGAACCTTGATGAATCTACTTCCATATGGAAGAAACGAAACGGTCATATGAGTCGTATTTTAAGAGATATTTAAGTTTTTACGGGACAGGGCCAGAGCGATTTCTGGATCCCCTGATCTGACTTTGAAAATTCATTATAAATTAACAAGAGATAATTAGAAGTCATTCCATATATTTATAGATTCCTTTTTGAGTCTAGTTTCATTAGAAATAAACGGCATAAGTATTGAAGCCCTGTATAAGGAGTTATCTAAGTCGCAATGCAGAAAGGTCAGTGTAGTCAAACCCTGTAACAGGGGAGACTTTAACTAATAAACTGTACTATTTGGCTCAACCAAAAATTCTAGAAAAAAATTTTTGGATGGATATATGAGTTTAGTTTCAGGGAAAAATTACGAAACTGATTTTTGAGTTTTGGAACTCAAGATATGATTTTTAAGGGGACAGTGACGCAGTTAGCCAGCTGTCTGGAAAATTTTTAAAATGGACTGTGAACATACATGAATTATGTCTGTTAGCACCTCGTGGTCGCTTCCGACAACGGTCTCGGGTACGGGGTGTTACACAGAACGTCTAGCGGCACAGTTTCCAATTTCTTTTAGGATGATCTTTCCCACATCAATGGTCTTACCTATTAAGATTGAGTATAGTAAGACCATTCACTCCAATGAAATTGTAGTCCCATGTGAGCTAGGCAGAAGGCTGAAACGGATGAAATAAAACCATACCTTTGCAATAGGTGTTAAGTATTCTCTTCGACACGTGTGGGTTCCTTGTTTTGACACAGTCTAACTGGAACCTTCAACTGTAAGCTCCTCGAGAATTTCTCCCAGATTTTCAGGCTTGATATTGCTCATCAATGTGGAATATTCATCGTTTTTGAGATCTGGTAATTCAAAGAATTCATTAATAGCATTTGAATTTATCGGTACCTTGATTCCGCGAACTGGAACTTCTATCATATCGCTTGAAGTTAAATTTGCATAAAACTCACGAACAAGTTCCTCATCCACACTTGGTATGAAGTTAAATTTGCATAAAACTCACGAACTAGTTCCTCATCCACACTTGGTCTCTTTTCACAAAACAACTCCCAATTTAGGGTTTCAGCAACTTGACGAATACGAGCCATAAAGTCTCGGTAGTTGCTCTCCTTTAAAGTGAATCCTTTTTCTGGATGCATCTATTGGTTTTTGAAGATACTTTCGTATCTCACTTTGGCTTCTTCACAGTGGAATTTGTTTTGTGTTTCATCAATTTGAACGGAAGCACGAGTTCTATTGCGAGGCATGTTTAACCTGATCATAAGATGGAAAAATTAGTTTCTCAATAAATTTTAATAAAAATTATTAGTAATTCAATGATTTGAAAAATTAATTAATTAAAATTAAAATTAAGAAAAACTAGGTCTTACCACCTTTTTTGTAAAAATATAAAAACTCTAGGAATTAATAATAATAATGAAGAAAAATATGGGATTTTAAAAGAAGGGTTGGAGGTTTGTGGCTTAGGATGGATGGGAAAGGAATGCCGCACAAGCAGCTAGAGCGTGAAGGCGTGGTGCGTGTGGGAGCAGCGGTGCACAGTAGGGCTGGTAACAACACGGGCATTCGACAGCAGGTGGGACTCGGGCGCACGTAGGATGGTGCGGAGGGCAGGTATCGTGCACAGGGTGAAGGCCTGGTGCGAGCTGAGGCTGGGGCCTCTCGAGGCAACGCACGCGTTGTGTGCGGGACATGCGTGCGATGGAGCTGGGCGTGTGCTGGTCGACTGCTTGGAGCTGCTGTTGCTTGGGGTTTCGACACTTAGGTATTTTGGTGCTTTGGGTTTTAAGTGTTAGGTGAATGGGAAGATGGGTAGTATTTATAGGGGGAGAAATAGGAATTAGAGTAGAATTCTTAAAACAAATTAATTAATAAAAATTCTAAATTCTAATCCTATATAAAGATAACAACAATTAATAATTAGATATATGCTTATATTAAACTATTAATTGCTATTTAATTTATTAAAACAAAGATAAAATCCTAATTTCATGCTAAATTGATAAAGATTAATATATAAATAGATATAATTATATATTAAAGATTATCATCTTATTATCAAAACTTATCAAACAAAATCCAAAAATTGATAATAATTAATATATATTATAATGGGTATAATTATATATTAATAATTATCATTTTTTAACTAAAAATATTTATTCTAGAAGCCCTTTAAAAAATATTTACAAAAAAAGGCATCTAGTTTTTATTATTTACGAAAAGAGCAATCAAATTTTAAAAATAATTCAATTTAAGTCCCTAGACTTAATGAAAATTAAAAATTGAGTTGCAAAATAAAAATTGGATCAAATTGACCCTTTTATTTGAAAAACAAAAATTTATTTTATTGATTAGGGAAAAATTTCTTGGAAAATTATGTTAAAATAAATTCCCAGGAAAGATTGGAGGGGTCACAAATGGTCCCGCTTAAGTTCCAACCTCTTAGACAGAATTTATTTAAACATACTAAACCCGAAAAATAGACCCTAAATTATTTATTAAAAAACACGAAAATTATTAAATATCTGACAGAATGAACGAGACGTTATCCCATTCGGTTTTATTCCCCCAATAGTGTTTCAAACGCTGAGCATTAACTTGAAAATTACCTCTCTTACCTTGGGGTTCAACAACTCCGTATGGATAGACTCTGTGAATTGTAAATGGACCGGACCAACGTGATTTTAGCTTACCTGGAAAGAACTTCAATCTCGAGTTGAACAACAATACTTGCTGACCTACTTCAAATTCTCGAATCCGGATGTGTTTGTCATGCCATTTCTTGAGTCTCTCTTTGAGTAATTTGGCATTTTCATATAAGAACATTCGGAATTCTTCTAACTCGTTGAGTTGGAACATCTGTCTTTCTTTTGCGAGCTTAGGATCTAAGTTGAGTCGTCGAAGACCCCAGTAAGCTTTGTGCTCTAGCTCCAAAGGTAGATGACTTGCTTTACCGAAAACTAGCCTATAGGGTGACATCCCTAAAGGTGTCTTGTACGCTGTCCTGTAGGCCCATAAAGTGTCATCTAGTCTTTTGGACCAGTCTTGTCGGTTCGGGCAAACTACCTTCTCCAATATTCCCTTAATTTCTTTATTTGCCAGTTCAGCTTGTCCATTCGTCTGCGGATGGTAAGCCGTTGCAACCTTGTGTTTCACCCCGTACTTGTCTAGTAACCATTTTAACCACTTGTTCACAAAGTGGGACCCTTCATCAGTAATGATGGCTCTCGGGGTTCCAAACCTCGTGAACATGTGTTTTTGCAAAAACTTCATCACAACCCTAGTATCGTTTGTCGGATATGCCTCTACCTCAACCCACTTGGACACATAATCTATTGTGACCAGTATATACTTGTGACCAAAAGACGAAGGAAAGGGCCCAAGAAAATCAATACCCCAAACATCGAATAATTCTATCTCAATGATGTTTGTTCGAGGCATCTCATTTCTGTTGGTGACATTTCCAACTCTTTGACATCGGTCACAACTCTTTACATATGCATATGCATCATTGAATAGTGTTGGCCAAAAGAATTCATCTTGCAATACTTTTGCTGCAGTACGAGTTCCTCCGAAATGACCCTCACTTGGGGCTGAGTGACAGTGGTATAGAATCTGCGGTATTTCTTCTTGCTACGCATCTCCTAATCATCTGGACTGCACACTTTTTAAACAGGTATGGTTCCTCCCAGAAATAGTACTTCACATCGTGAAGAAACTTTCTCCTTTGTTGATATGTCTTACCATACGGCATTAAACCACAAGCTAAAAAGTTAGCAATATCAGCAAACCAAGGGGTATTATGGACATGACTTACCTTCAGTATATGTTCATCTGGAAATGTTTCTTGAATCAGTACAAGTGGAGAATTCCCTTCTTGCGGCTCCAATCTAGACAAGTGATTTGTTACTTGGTTTTCTACTCCTTTTCGATCTTGAATTTCCAAATCGAACTCTTGAAGTAGTAGTACCCATCGGATCAACCTCGGCTTAGCGTCTTTCTTGGCAATTAAGTATTTAATTGCCGAGTGGTCTGTATAGACAGTTACCTTGGTACCTACAAGATAAGATCAAAACTTGTCGAGAGCAAATACGATAGCAAGTAACTCTTTTTTTATTACCGTATAGTTTAACTGAGCTCCTGTCAGAGTTCGGCTTGTATAGTAGATGGGATGAAAAACTTTGTTCCTTCGCTGGCCCATGACAGCTCCTATTGCGAAGTCACTTGCGTCACACATCAATTCAAATGGCAAGTCCCAGTCTGGTGTGACAATTATAGGTGCCGTGACTAATTGATTCTTCAAGTCATTGAAAGCTTTTAAGCATTCTTCATTAAATTTGAATATTGTGTCCTTCTCCACTAATTTGTATAAAGGATTAGTAACTTTGGAGAAGTCCTTGATAAATCTTCGATAGAACCCGGCGTGGCCCAAAAAGCTCCTAACACCCTTTACAGATGTTGGAGGTGGGAGTTTCTCAATAACATCTATTTTTGCTCTGTCTACCTCGATCCCATGTCTTGTTATCCGATGCCCTAGAACGATACCTTCTCGTACCATAAAATGGCACTTTTCCCAATTAAGGACTAGGTCTTCGCATAGCCTAAGTACCTTATCCAGATTGGCTAAGCAATCATCGTACATATCTTCAAACACTGAAAAGTCATCCATGAAAACTTCCAAAAATTTCTCAACCATGTCAGTGAAAATAGACATCATACATCTTTGAAATGTAGCAGGTGCATTACATAAACCAAATGGCATTCGTCTAAATGCAAATGTACTGTACGGGCAAGTGAATATGGTCTTGTGTTGATCTTCTGGTGCTACCGTAATCTGGTGGTACCCTGAGTATCCATCGAGAAAATTGTAGTAATCTCTCCCCGCGAGTCTATCCAGCATCTGGTCTAAGAATGGCAAAGGGAAGTGATCCTTCCTAATTGCCTTGTTTAGCTTCCGGTAATCGATGCAGATTTTCCATCCCATAACTGTTCTAGTCGGTATCAACTCATTATTCTCGTTCTCTATGACCATGATACCTCCTTTCTTTGGTATGCATTGGACCAGACTTACCCATGAACTGTCTGAGATGGGGTAAATGATACCCGCATCTAACCACTTGATAATCTCTTTTTTCACTACGTCCTTCATGATGGGGTTCAGCCTTCGTTGTCCATCGATCATCCCTTTTTCACCATCTTCCAGGATGATCTTGTGCATGCATACAGATGGACTAATACCACGAATATCGACTATGGTCCATCTGATAGCCTTCTTAAATTATTTCAGAACTAAGATAAGTTTCTCTTCTTGCTCAGTAGTTAACTCTGCTGAAACAATCACAGGCAGAGTATAAGCATCACCTAAATAAATATAGTTTAAATGAGAAGGTAATACCTTGAGTTCTAGTTTAGGTGTCTCCTCGATTGACGCTTTCGGCTGTGTGTAATCTCTTTCCTCTAAATCAAAAGATTCGAAATGGGATTGTGGATTAAATCCCTTTTGATTAGCTTCTAGCAAAGCTAAGTTTCCATCCTCCTCTTCATCACTTGGAAGGTCTGATGTCAAAATTCTTTCCAGAGGATCCTCAACAGAGTTGAGTTCCTTCTCCACTATTAAATCCTCTAAATTGGATATTGCAGAACAATCATCTATTGTGTCAGGAAATTGCATTGACTTGAAAACGTTAAATGTTACCTAATCGTCCTGAACGCGCATAGTAAGTTCGCCCTTCTGCACATCAATAAGTGTCATTCCGGTTGCTAAGAACGGTCTCCCCAGGATAATTGGTACTTTGTCTGCTTAGAAATCTAAAATTACAAAATCAACAGGAAATATAAACTTATCTACACGTACCAATACATCCTCAATTTTTCCTTCTAGATGTGCTAAGGATCGATATGCTAGCTGAAGTGTAACCGCAGTAGGTCTAACTTCACCTATCCCCAACTTCTTAAATATCGACATAGGCATCAAGTTGATACTTGTGCTCAAGTTGCATAGTGCCTTACCATAATAAGCTGCTCCAATGTTGCATGGTATGGTAAAACACCCAGGATCCTTCAGCTTAGGGGGTAATTTGTCTTGAAGATATGCACTGCATTCCTTCGTCAAAGCTACCGTCTCAAATTCTCCAAGTCTTCGCTTCTTAGACAGGATATCTTTCATGAATTTTACGTAATTTGGCATTTGTTCAAGTGCTTCAACCAATGGGATGTTGATATGAAGTTGCTTGAGTACGTCAAGGAACTTCTTGAATTGGACCTCCTGTTTTTGCTTCTGGAGTCTTTGAGGGTAAGGTGGTGGAGGTTTATATATTGGAGTTTGTATTCGTTGATTTGTCTTTGGTGGCAATTCTGCTACTAACGGAATGGTTGGCTGATCAAAATTGGCTAGTTCTGAGGTTACCTTTTCTGGTATTACAGGTTTTGGTTCTAGTGGAATAGGAACTTCAACACTCGGTTGAACTTCTTTCGAATCTTGAGCTTCAGTATGCTCTTTTTCAGCTTCAATGGTGTTGGGCTCTACCATTTTTCCGCTCCTCAATGTTAGTGCTTTACAATGCTCCTTCCCTGGATTTCTTGAATTTTCCATATCACTAGGTAAAGCACCTTGTAGACGGTTTATAAGTTCAGTAGCAAGCTGGCCCACTTGATTCTCCAAATTCCTTAGAGTGGCATCATTCTTCGCCATGTATGCCTTTAATAAATTCTCTAAACTATTGGACGATTCAGCCTGAATTGGTTTCTGAAGTTACTATGAAAAACTAGGCAGCTGGGTTGGTCTAGGTTGGGCATAGTTGTTACTGCCTCCAGCCCCTTGGTTACTCTAGGAAAGATTGGGGTGATTTTGCCACGATGGGTTGTAAAAGTTGGATTGTAGCCCTTGCCTTCCTCGGTTCGGGTTCTGATTACCTCTGTAGTACATGGATTCTGAGTTTGACGGACATTCTTCAAACACATGTCCTTCCGCACAATAGACACAGGCTATATTCTCATATTTGAGCTGCAAAACTATTAGACCCATTCGTGTTAAGATTCTTTAACATTGAAGATATCGAAGATACCTGGGATGCAAGTGAAGTGAGAGCGTACACTTCATGGATTCCAGTAGCTCTTCTTCCTGACGTTGCTCAATTGGTTGGCATTGATAATTGTTATTGGCGATCCTCTCGATGATTTCATAAGCCTCATTGTAAGACTTGGATAAGATAGCACCGTTAGCAGAAGCATCTACTACCATCCTTGTGTGAGCGTTGAGACCATTGTAAAATGTCTCAAGTCTGATGCAATGCGGAATTTCGTAATGAGGGCACTTTCATAATAACTCTTTGAATCTTTCCCATGCCTCAAATAAGGACTCATCATCCATTTGTTGGAAAGCAGTAATCTCATTTCTCAGCTCAGCAATCTTGCTAGGTGGGAAATACTTCACAAGAAATCTCTCTGCTAACTCTTTCCATGTAGAAATCAAGTTCAGTGGCAGTGAGTTTAACCAGGCTCGAGCACTGTCCCTCAGCGAGTACGGGAACAGTTTTAATCGTAATGCATCTTCGGGTACTCCAGCTAGCTTGAAAGAGTCACTCACCTCCATAAACAGTCTTAAATGAAGATGAGGATCTTCAGTAGGCATTCCACTGAACTGGCCCACTGTTTGAAGCATCTGGAACATGACTGGCTTCAGCTCGAATTGTTGTGCCTCGATCTCGGGTCTTTTAATACCTGGATTAAGGTCATTAAAAATTGGCACGGCATATTGTCGTAAAACTCTATCCCTATCATCAGCAATAAGGATAGGATTTTGAGCAAGGTTTGCTCCGTTTCCTTGATTGATATTCTCAAAATTCATCTCTTCGGTCCTTCTCTGGTTCACTTGTCTTCTTCGTTGGCGAAAGGTTCATTCTATTTCAGGGTCCACTGAGAGTAAGTCGATAATTCGGTCAATACTCATAAACACCTGAAATAATCAGAGAAGAATTAATTAAGTAAGTAAAATTGAACAGGAAAATAAAAGAACCAAAATGTAAAAATAAATTCACAAATAATGTTTTTTTTAAACAATCCCCGGCAACGGCCCCAAAAACTTGGAATGGTGGAAATGTGCAAGTCTACACAATCGTAACAAGTAATAAAGTGACAAGTAAATTTCGAGTTATCGTACCCACAGGGACTGTAATAAGCAATATTTATGAAATTAATTAAAACACTTTGGTGAGGTAAAAATAATTTTGGTTTGAAAAGAGTGATTTATAAACTAAGATTTTAAAACTAAACAAACAATTTAAATAAAATAAAAGAGTTCTAGTACACGATTTAAATTAAGATTTAATCAAGATGATATAATTGTGTTGTATTAATTATACCTTTTTAACTTAGAAATATTTAATTCGTGCTTATGCTGTTATGAATAAATTCACGGCAACCCACTAATTTTCTAACTTATGAACTTATTTACTAAATAAAAGAATTCCATTTATCTCCTGAATATATCCCTATGCCAATTCAACCGACTAAACAGATTTAATAAAGTAAACATGCTAGCGCACATACATACTTATTGAATTAAATTATCTCTCGCATATTCCTATGTCGATTCAACCGATTAATTCAGCTTAATAAACATGTAAAGGATTATGTGAAGTAACAAAGTAGCCATACCTTGAAACAATATAATCACAACAATCTTGCAAGTTATGCAAAGCATATGTATCGCCAAATACAATGCTGATTTAATTTTCAGTTATCTTAGAAGAATTAAACATGCACTGATTAAGTACTGAGTCCATTAATTGCAATTTCAATCCGTTTAAACAATTAATTCTTTAGTTATCTAAACAATTATAATGCCACATAACCTAAGCATGATTTTACTTAATCAAGCATTTCACTGAGGCCTATAACAGCATAAACACTAATCTAATAATTCAATTAGGAAAAATAAAATCAACCCAACACGAATTAAATTCAAGCTAAATTGATTAAAATAACCATTTCAACAACAATATTTTTCATAGATATGTTCATCATAAAAACAATAGAAATTAAAAAGAAAGGGAACAAAAAGCAAATCCAGTGTTTCTCTACAGCTTGACTGTTGCTCCGTTCTTAGTCTCCGTTGTCTTTGCCGAGCAAGGCATCTATGAATCCTTGATTGCTGCCCAATATGGCTGAAGAACACCTCTTACTCAGGAGGGGAAATTGGCATAAGAGGAAGGGAAAATGGGATGGAAAAATGGAGAGGAAACTTTGAGAGAAGTGAAGAGAGGATGAGAGAATGTTGTGGAATGAGGGATGTCGAGGGATGCTTTGAAATGGGAAGCATAGGGTGGCTTTTATAGCTGAAGAGGGCTGCTAAAAATAGAAAATTCAGCAGCCAAGAGAGCCCTCCCATGGCCGCCACACACATGGCAAGGTTGAAGCTTTCAACCTTGCTAAAAATAAGCTGGGACAAATCTACAAAGCCTAAAATAAAGGTGGGTTTGAATGTAATTTGGAGGTTTTTCAAGGGAATTTTTGCAATCATATTTTATCAGCTAATTTTTTGATTTGGGTCAGCCAATGGACGGTTCTGGTCAGCCCAATTAGTGGCTGGTTCGGCTCACTTCATTCGGTTCAACCATTGCGGTTCACTAGGCCCTTTCTTCATAATTAATTAAAATTAATTCATTTAACCTAAATTAAATAGGAAATAAATTAAAATTAATTTAATTATGAATTAATACACATTTTCGGACCATCTTGGGCTGGAAATTAATTGGCCTCGATACTTCAAATTGCTCTCGGTTTTGTTCTTTTCGCAGTGTTCACCGGGCCATTTTTCTCCAATTGTGTAATTCTATCTAAAATAACCAAATTTAATCAAAATTAACTACAAAATTAATTAAAAATCATAATGTTCTTATTTTTAACATAAATTAATTATTTTATACTATTTAATTATTTTTTGACAAGAATTTAACTGAATTTGCATGAATTTAAGTAGAATTGGGTATGAAAAAGTATATAATTTTTTGTGTTTCCAGCATACCTCCCACAGACAAATGGACAAGTTAAAATTTCCAGCAAAGAAATTAAGAAAATTTAGAAGAAAGTTGTCAATCCCAACCGCAGTGATTGGTCAATGAGGTTGAAGCCTTGTGGGCTTATCACACAGCTTTCAAGACACCGTTAAGAATGTCACCTTTCAAGCTTATCTATGGTAAACCATGTCATTTGCCAATTGAGCTAGAACACAAAGCATTTTGGGCAATCAAGAAAATAAACTTGAACTAAGGTGCTGTTACCAATCAACGCTTATTGGAGCTTAAGAAGATGGATGAATTTCGAGCTCAAGCTTATGAGAACGCTAGACTGTACAAAGAAAAGACAAAGCGAGGGCATGACAAGAAAATCATGGCAATTTGTACCTGGACAAGAAGTCTTGCTTTTCAATTCCAAACTTAAACTATTTCCTGGAAAATTAAAGTTGAGATGGTCTGGACTATTCAAAGTCGAGCGTATATATCCTTATGGAGCTATCGACGTTAAAGATTGAAAAAATAAGATCCACTTTCAAAGTCAATGGTCAACGCCTGAAACATTATTTTTGAGCTCCTATAATGTGCGACAAAAAATTTATTTCTCTTCAAAATACTTGATAATTGCTCTTATACAGAATTTTTCTTTGTTTATTTTATTTTATTTTTACTTTTTCTTATTTGTTACCGAATAAATTTAATTAATTGTTTATTTTCTCTTTTACAGGTTTTTCTTTAGGCAAAAATACCTACAAATTGAAGCCATTAGCCCAAGTTCTTTTAATTCTCACAAATTTGTGCAAATTCCATTTTCTTTTCCCACTAAGTGTTAATTGTTTTGCCTTGTCTACCCATGATTAAGGTCAGTCTTATCACACATGTCACGATTTCTTCTCTACCACGTTTTAACCTAGCCAATTCAGTTTCTTCCCAAATTTTCATCCCACTTCATTTTCTTCTTGTACCCCCTTATTTCCTTTATAAATACAATAAAGTCTAGCCTTTTTTTATTTTCAAGCTTTTTATATTTTCTTGAATGGCTTCTCAAATAGCTTTTGCTTCAACCTTTGCCTCTCCACGCACCTTCTTCAGTAAACTTGCTAAAGAGAAATACCATAAAAATATTTCCAAACAACCATTCTGCGTGGAAAAAGGATTCATTTTTTAGAATACTCCCTTCATGGGGTATACAGAGGCCATCTCCTCAGTTGTTGGAATGCATGGATAGGGAATCTTGTAACAACCCAATTTTGGGCCTAGTTGGTATAGTAGTTTTGAGACCGCAAATTCAGAGTCGGAGAAATTATTTTGAAATTATTTTATGTGTTGTGGCATAATTATACGAGTGCATGAAAATTTTGGTGCATTAATTTTAGCGATTGCATGCTTAATTGTTAAAAAGGACTAAATCGCATAAAGTCAAAAAGAGTCTTATTTTGATAGCTAAGGGTTCTAATTAGCTACAGAACCAAAATTGGGGGTCTTTAAAGGGCAAGTAGACCCTTAAAATAGAGGTGATCGACCATAGGGACAAAAGGGATGAGAAAGTCAAAGTTAGGTGGCCTAAATTGAATAAAATAACATAAGAAAAAGGCTATCACCTTTTTTTTTATTTTCCTCCTTCTCCACCTATTTTCCTTCAAGAAAATGGCTATGGAAGCTTGAAAAATTTCAGCAACTTAAAGCCTTTGCAAGTAAGTGATTTTGAGGGCTTTTCTTGAATATTTTTGTACTTTTGAGATCCTTGTAACATGAGCTTTCTAACAATGAGACTATTTTGCAAAATGGTTAAAAGTCTAGGTTTTTACCATGATAGTAGACATGTTGATTTCTAAAATTTTATGGAAGAATGTGAGTTATTGTTGTAAAATAAACAACCTTTGTGAAGCAGTTTTCATGGAAACCTTAACTAGGGACCATTTTCCATAAGTTGTGAAACAGATGTTACATGTGTGTAATAATGAGAATTTTGGGATGCTTCTAGTATAAAAAGTATTCGGCTAGGCTTGGTTAGTGAGAAAATATGATAAAAATCGATTTTCGGACCTAAGGGTAAAATGGTCATTTTGTGAAAGTCCAGGGGCAAAATGGTCATTTTGCCCAATTATTAATTTCGAGTGTCTAGATTAATAAGCTGATGAAATGAATGAATTTCTATAAATTTAGATCAAGAATTACAAAATTTGGGCCTAGACCGGGGAAAAGCAAAGCTAGTGGACTAAGTCAAACTAGTCGCCTACATTTTGTATACCGAGGTAAGTTGTATGTAAATAATGCAACTACATTGTATTATATGTGTTTGAATTGATATAGCATGAGTTTCTTGATTGTGAAAATGATGATGTATGATGATAATTGAGATAGTAAAACTCCGTTTGAACCTCAAGAAATAAATCGGATATTCATGCCATGACATTCGAGTTATTTGTATGCTAGTGTAAGACATGTTTGGGACATGCATTGGCCACATTATGAGAGCCAGTGTAAGACCATGTCTGGGACATGGCATCGACATTAAGACGAGAGCTAGTGCAAGACATGTTTGGGACATGTATCGGCTACGAGATGTGTCAGTGTAAGACCATGTTGGGACATGGCATCGGCACGTATAAAGGTGTCAGTGTAAGACCATGTCTAGGACATGGCAACGGCACGAATATGTGAGAGCTAGTGTAAGACCATGTCTGGGACATGGCATTGACTTGATGGATGAGCCAGTGTAAGACTATGTTTGGGAGATGGCATTGGCATTATACCCTATGTTTGAGGCTTAGTGAATATCCGATAGCATTCCAAATGGTTATGTAATATCCCGAATTAGGGCCTAATCGGAATAGTGGTTTCGTGACCATAAATCCGAGATAGAAATAATTATTTTATAATTATTTTTAGGTTTATGATATGATTGCATGATTGTGTGAAAATTTCGTGATGAAATTCTATGCCTAAAGTGCTTAAATTGAAAGTAGGGACTAAATCGAATAAGTTGCAAAACTTGCATTCTAGAAGTTTTTAGTAGGAAATTGTTTTGGAATATTAATGAGGAGGTCTTAAATAGCAATTTGACCAATTTTAAGTTCATGGACAAAATTAGGACATGGAAGGAATTTTTGGAAAGTTTAGTAGTAAGGGTATTTTGGTCATTTAGTTATTAAAATGAATTAAAAACAAAATTAAAAGCCAATTTTTGTCCATCTTCTTCATTAGGCCGAAATTTCAAGGGTTCTCCATAGCTAGGGTTTGTTTCAAGCTTCCAAGCTCCATAGTAAGTGATTCCAAGCCCCGTTTTTAATGATTTTTACGATTTTGAGATCCCGGTAACTCGATAAAGCTTATGTTAGCAATAATTTAACCTAGCGTTTATATTTGGAAAAATACCCACAGGTGAAATTTGTGTATTTTGATGTTTTATGATAGAATATGAAGTTTTAAATTATGTTAGACAACTTGTACTACTCGATTTTAAGCAAAAACGAGTAAAAGGGCTTAATTGGTAAAAATACCTAATAGTCACAAGTACATGTTAGAGTGAGAATTTGATGTTGCCATAGAAGAGAAAAGTGATCAGCATGTTGTAAAACATAAGAATAAGGAATAAATTTTAATCCCGAGCCTAGGGGCAAAAATGTAAATATGCAAAAGTTTAGGGGTAAAATTGTAATTTTGCCAAAATTTGAGTTAAGGATTAATTTGATAATGTGAGTATTAAATAAGCTAAATGTGTTATTTTAGATCAAGAAAGACGTGGAATCGACCTCAATCGAGGAAAAGAAAAGATTGTGGACTAAATTGTAAAATCTTTGTATTTTGGTACCAAGGTAAGTTCATGTGTAAATAATGTAGCATAATGGTTATTTTAAGTTATTGATGTTAATTATATGTTAAGCTGAATTTTATTATGAAATGTATGCTTTGTGGTTAATTTCAAATAATATGTAAATTATGTGAACTACTTGTTAAATATAATTGTTACCGAGTATTGATTTCGGCATTCTACGGAAGACGGCAAGGATAAGTGTTCGAGGAAAAGCCCGTTTGAACCTTAGGAATAGATTAGGATACAAGTGACATGTCACTAGGATGATTGAGCATCCGAACTCATTGAGTTGAGTCCGAGTTCACTTATGGATGCGAATGTCCGAACTCGTTGAGTTGAGTCCGAGTTCGTGAGATGTAACTAGGCATCCGAACTCGTTGAGTTGAGTCCGAGTTCACTTATGGATGCGAACACCTGAGCTCGTTGAGTTGAGTCCGAGTTCGCTTATGGGCGGGTTACCTGATTGCTTGATTGCATATATGGCACTTATGTGCAAGTTATCCATGTATCCGAATTATATTCCGATGTGTTCAACGGGTAAAGTTCTACTCAATGGAGGAATATTCGAGATGTAAAAAGAAGTATTGGTGAGTGATGTGAAATGGTTATTTTGGACAGGTATGTATTTAACCCTCGGGTTGAGTATTGATACAACCACGATAAGGTAATAAGATGATGAAAAATGATTAAAAATGTGATATGTGTTTTAGTGATACATGCTAATGTTGATTGGTATGACTGTTTGTTATGTTACTTATCATTTGCATATGAACTTACTAAGCATTTATGCTTACTCCCTCCTTCTTACTCATTGTAGTTTTCGACAAGCCAGCTCAGGAGTCGGGATAGGTCGAAGGCTCAGTCACACTATCCGGAAGACTTTTGGTAATGGCTTGTAAATTTAAGTATGGCATGTATAGCAATATACTTTTTTTTTGTGTAAATGGTCTTATGGTATGGTGATGGAATGGTTGAGGAAATGCTTGATAATGATAAATTATGAAAATATTTAGTTTAGCTTATATTTGATGTTAAGGAAAATTATTAAGATACTTAGTGCATAAAAACTCATAAAAGGGATGAAATTTGCCATAAACAGAATACTGCAGCAACACTGACGCGAATTTAAAAATTTACTAAAAATCATAGAAATTGAACTTGGTGATGGTATACATATCAAATTTAAGCTTATTACGTCTAGTTTCACATGAAACAAATGAAACAGGTAAAGGAATTATATGTTACAAGGTATTTGAATTTTAGTGAAACAGGGTCATAGCAGTTTCTGAATCCCCTGTTCCAACTTTAGAAATTCACCATAAATTGTAAAGATATACTTAGGTAGTGTATTTTATATTCTCAGAATCCTTATTGAGTCTAGTTTCATTAGAAACAAACCTCATAGTCATATGGATTTTTTACAGAGAGAAATGTGGTTCGTAGTAAACAGAGGTCAGACCAGTCAAGTCCTGAAACAGGGGTAACTTTAACTAATAAACTGTACTAATTGGCCCAACCAAAAATTCTAGAAAAAATTTTGTAGATAGGTATATGAGTCTAAATTTAGGGAAAATTTACAGATCTTGATTTAGAGTTTCGTAACTCGAGATATGATTTTTCTTGTGACTGTGATGCAAGTACCTTAAAAGCTGTGAATGTAGAAATAAATAATCCAAAGTTCTAAATATGTTAAATTAAGCTTAGTAACACCTCATACTCGACTCCGACGACGGTCTCGGGTGTGGGGGCGTTACATTTAGTGGTATCAGAGCAGGTTTAGTCGGTTCTTGGACTACGTGTTGTATGTACGGATTTTGCTATACATGCCATATGTATGAATTGTGATAGTGTGACGACTTCTGACCTTTTTAAATGATTTTTATATAGTAAATGGATCCCGATCCAGATGTGGCAGATGAAGTAGAGAGTAATGTGCCAGCTCCGGCTGAAGGGGCAGCGCCGACTGAAAACCCACCTCCTACTGTTGGTCAGGGAGGAGGAGAAAGGGATCGGGAAGCCTTTCTCCAAATGATGAGTGCATGGTACTCTGAGTTCGTTCGTACGAACCCAAATGTACGACCTCCCCCACCTCCCCCAATTCCTCAACCTGTACCCCCGATGCCTCAAGGTATGGATATGATAAAATTTCACAGAACCCTCGTTGACAGAATTCGTAAACAAGGGGCTGAAGAATTTAGAGCAAATATTGATGATGATGTAGAGAAAGCAGAGTTCTGGCTTGAAAATTCTATCTGGGTATTTGATGAATTATCTTGTACACCTGAAGAATGTTTGAAATGTGCTACATCTTTGTTGAGAGATTCAGCCTATAATTGGTGGAAGACTTTGATTTCGGTGGTACCGAAAGAGAGGGTAACCTGGGAATTCTTTCAAGAAGAGTTTCGGAAGAAATATATTAGTGAAAGGTTTATTGATCAGAAATGTAAAGAGTTTCTTGAGCTGAAGCAAGGTAATATGACAGTCTCAGAATATGAAAGAGAGTTTGTTCGATTGAGTAAGTATGCTAGGGAATATGTTCCTACAGAAGCCAAGATGTGCCGACGATTTGAAGACGGGCTCAACGAAGACATTAAAGTATTTGTCGGGATCCTTGAACTAAAAGAAATGGTAGTACTGGTTGATCGAGCTTGCAAGGCTGAAGAACTACTTAAAGAAAAGAAAAAGGTAGAGGCTGAGACTAGAAATTGGAAGAAAAGACCGATGAGTAGTTCATTTTCACAGCAACCTAGAAAGTCAAGGAATATGAATCCTCGTTCCCAAGCTTCAGCTGGACAATCATATGGGAATTATAAGAAGCAAAATGTAGGTCCTAAATCTCAGAATACTTCTGCAGCCAGTGTAGGGAACTCGAGATTTGTTAAACCCGAGTTCCAGCGATGTGGTAGAAATCATTTTGGTCCGTGCAGAGCAAATGAATGTTTTCTATGTGGTTCTCCGGATCATTTTATTCGAGACTGCCCAGAGAGAGCTGAGAAAGAAAAATTTCAGAATGTAAAAGCTAGTGGTGCAGACTCGAGGGGAAGGTATCCGAGAAAAGTTGAAAGTGAAACAAGCAGTAAGAATGTAGCTAGGGATGCACCGGTTAGACCTGAAGGAAGGGCTCCGGCTAGAACTTATGCTATTAAAGCGCGTGAAGATGCTTCCTCACCTGATGTGATTACCAGTACATTTTCTCTCTATAATGTTAATGTTATTGCTTTGATTGATCCCGGTTCTACTCATTCATATGTGTGCATGAAATTGGTGTCTAGTATGAATATACCTGTTGAGAACACAAAATTTATGATTAGAGTGTCGAATACGTTAGCAAATGTGTGACTGTTGATAAAGTATGTAAGAAATGTCCTTTAATGATTCGGGATCATTACTTTCCGGCTGACTTGATGTTGTTGCCGTTTGATGAGTTTGATGTTATTTTGGGTATGGATTGGTTGACATTGCATGATGCTAAAATAAATTGCAAAGAAAAGGTTATAGAATTAAAGTGTGAAAATGGTGAAACTCTGCGGGTTGAATCAGATAAATCAGAGGCATTGCCTAGTGTGATTTCTTCAATGTCGACTCAAAGATATCTGAGAAAGGGTTATGAAGCTTATTTGGCGTATGTGTTGAAAAGAAAGTTGAATCAGTGCCGGTTGTGTGTGAATTTGCAGACGTATTTCCAGAAGAATTGCCGGGTTTGCCTCCAGTCAGGGAAGTAGAATTTGGTATTGATTTGATACCGGGAACAGCTCCGATTTCGATTGCTCCGTATAGAATGGCACCAGCAGAGTTGAAGGAATTAAAGTCGCAGTTGCAAGAGTTGACTGATAAAGGTTTTGTGAGACCGAGTTTTTCACCTTGGGGTGCTCCCGTGTTATTTGTGAAAAAGAAGGATGGTTCTATGAGGTTGTGTGTTGATTATCGGCAGTTAAACAAGGTGACAATCAAAAAAAAGTATCCGTTGCCAAGAATTGATGATTTGTTTGATCAGCTAAAAGGAGCGACATGGTTTTCAAAGATTGACTTGAGATCTGGGTATTACCAACTGCGGGAAAAGGAGTTGGATGTGCCTAAAACTGCTTTTAGAACAAGGTACGATCATTATGAATTTTTAGTTATGTCATTCGGGTTGACAAATGCTCCTGCTGTGTTTATGGATTTAATGAATCGCATATTTCGGCCATACTTGGACAGATTTGTTGTGGTGTTTATAGATGATATTTTAATTTATTCAAAAGATGAGACAGAGCATGCTGAGCATTTGAGGAAAGTTTTGCAAACTTTGAGAGATAAGCAGCTGTATGCTAAGTTTAGTAAAAGTGAATTTTGGCTCCGGGAAGCTGGATTTTTGGGTCATATTGTTTCAAGTGATGGTATACGGGTTGATCCTAGTAAAATTTCAGCCATTGTTGATTGGAAACCACCGAAAAACGTAACTGAAGTTAGAAGTTTCTTGGGGCTAGCTGGGTATTATCAGCGGTTTGTAAATGGATTTTCTATAATTGCTTCTCCTATGACTAGACTACTCCGAAAGGATGTTAAATTTGAATGGACGGAAGAATGTCAACAGAGTTTTGAAGAATTGAAAAAGTTATTAACTGAAGCACCAGTGTTGGTACAACCCGAATTAGGTAAAGAATTTGTGGTGTATAGTGATGCTTCTCTAAATGGTTTGGGGTGTGTACTCATGCAAGAAGGAAAAGTGGTGGCTTATGCTTCGAGGCAGTTAAAACCTCATGAGAGGAATTATCCTACTCACGATTTGGAATTGGCTGCAATGGTATTTGCTTTGAAGATTTGGCGACATTATTTGTATGGTGAAAAGTGCTGAGTATATACCGATCACAAAAGTCTTAAATACTTGATGTCACAAAAAGACTTGAATTTGAGACAGCGAAGATGGTTGGAGTTATTGAAAGATTATGAGCTTGTTATTGATTATCATCCGGGAAAAGCGAATGTGGTTGCCGATGCTTTAAGTAGAAAGTTGTTGTTTGCTTTGAGAGTTATGAACACTCAGTTGAAAATGTCAGATGACGGTTCGATTCTAGCAGAGTTAAGAGCAAGACCGATGTTTTTACAAGAGATTTCTGAAACTCAGAAAAATGATCAAGATTTGCTAGCCAAAAGAAAACAGTGTGAAGCTGATACGGGATCAGATTTCAGAATTGGTTCTGATGGGTGCTTAATGTTTAAAGATCGAATTTGTGTACCGAAGAATGAGGAATTGATTCAAAAGATCCTACAGGAAGCACATAGTGGTTATTTCTCGATTCATCCGGGTAGTACGAAAATGTATAATGACTTGAAGAAAATGTATTGGTGGAATGGAATGAAAAGAGATATATAAGAGTTTGTGTCCAAATGCTTAATTTGTCAACAGGTGAAAGCTGAACACCAAGTACCTTCAGGATTACTCCAGCCTATTATGGTTCCTGAATGGAAATGGGATCGGATTACTATGGATTTTGTTTCAGGATTGCCATTGACTCCGGGAAAGAAAGATGCCATCTGGGTAATAGTTGACAGATTAACTAAGTCGGCTCATTTTATCCCGGTACGTACGGATTATTCTCTTAACAAGTTGGCTGAACTGTATATTAGAGAAATTGTTAGATTACACGGAATACCATTATCGATTATTTCAGATAGAGATCCAAGGTTTACCTCGCGGTTTTGGCAAAAGTTGCAAGACGCGTTAGGTACGAAGTTAAATTTCAGTACTGCTTTTCATCCAAAAACTGATGGACAATCAGAAAGAATAATTCAGATTCTTGAAGATATGCTTAGATGTTGTGTATTGGAATTTCAAGGAAGTTGGGAAAGATACTTACCGTTGGTGGAATTTGCTTACAATAATAGTTATCAGACGAGCTTGAAAATGGCACCTTATGAAGCATTATGTGGTCGTAAGTGTCAAACGCCATTGTATTGGACTGAACTCAAGGAAAATCAGATTTATGGAGTTGATCTAATAAAAGAAACTGAAGAAAAAGTGAAGATAATTCGAGATTGTTTGAAAGCTGCTTCAGATAGACAGAAATCTTATGCAGACCTAAAGCGAAAAGACATTGAATTTCAAGTTGGTGATAATGTATTTTTAAAGGTGACTCCGTGGAAGAAAGTCCTTAGATTTGGACGGAAGGGCAAATTAAGTCCGCGTTTTGTTGGGCCGTATGAAGTAATTGAAAAAGTTGGACCGGTAGCATATCGGCTAGCATTACCACCTGAATTAGAGAAGATTCATGATGTGTTCCACGTATCTATGTTACGTCGGTATCGTTCGGATCCTTCACATGTAGTTTCACCGACAGAAATTGAACTACAACCAGATATGACCTACGAAGAAGAACCGATTAAGATTTTAGCTCGAGAGGTCAAACAACTAAGGAATAAAAATGTTGCACTTGTGAAGGTGTTGTGGCAAAGGCATGGAGTAGAAGAAGCTACATGGGAATCTGAAGAAACTATGAGAAATCAATACCCACATCTGTTTACCGGTAAGATTTTCGAGGACGAAAATCCTTAAAGGGGGAGAGTTGTAATATCCCGAATTAGGGCCTAATCGGAATAGTGGTTTCGTGACCATAAATCCAAGATAGAAATAATTATTTTATAATTATTTTTAGGTTTATGATATGATTGCATGATTGTGTGAAAATTTCGTGATGAAATTCTATGCCTAAAGTGCTTAAATTGAAAGTAGGGACTAAATCGAATAAGTTGCAAAACTTGCATTCTAGAAGTTTTTAGTATGAAATTGTTTTGGAATATTAATGAGGAGGTCTTAAATAGCAATTTGACCAATTTTAAGTTCATGGACAAAATTAGGACATGGAAGGAATTTTTGGAAAGTTTAGTAGTAAGGGTATTTTGGTCATTTAGTTATTAAAATGAATTAAAAACAAAATTAAAAGCCAATTTTTGTCCATCTTCTTCATTAGGCCGAAATTTCAAGGGTTCTCCATAGCTAGGGTTTGTTTCAAGCTTCCAAGCTCCATAGTAAGTGATTCCAAGCCCCGTTTTTAATGATTTTTACGATTTTGAGATCCCGGTAACTCGATAAAGCTTATGTTAGCAATAATTTAACCTAGGGTTTATATTTGGAAAAATACCCATAGGTGAAATTTGTGTATTTTGATGTTTTATGATAGAATATGAAGTTTTAAATTATGTTAGACAACTTGTACTACCCGAGTTCACTTATGGATGCGAACGCCTGAGCTCGTTGAGTTGAGTCCGAGTTCGCTTATGGGCGGGTTACATGATTGCTTGATTGCATATATGGCACTTATGTGCAAGTTATCCATGTATCCGAATTATATTCCGATGTGTTCAATGGGTAAAGTTCTACTCAATGGAGGAATATTCGAGATGTAAAAAGAAGTATTGGTGAGTGATGTGAAATGGTTATTTTGGACAGGTATGTATTTAACCCTCGGGTTGAGTATTGATACAACCACGATAAGGTAATAAGATGATGAAAAATGATTAAAAATGTGATATGTATTTTAGTGATACATGCTAATGTTGATTGGTATGACTGTTTGTTATGTTACTTATTATTTGCATATGAACTTACTAAGCATTTATGCTTACTCCCTCCTTCTTACTCATTGTAGTTTTGGACAAGCCAGCTCAGGAGTCGGGATAGGTCGAAGGCTCAGTCACACTATCCGGAAGACTTTTGGTAATGGCTTGTAAATTTAAGTATGGCATGTATAGCAATATACTTTTTTTGTGTAAATGATCTTATGGTATGGTGATGGAATGGTTGAGGAAATGCTTGATAATGATAAATTATGAAAATATTTAGTTTAGCTTATATTTGATGTTAAGGAAAATTATTAAGATACTTAGTGCATAAAAACTCATAAAAGGGATGAAGTTTGTCATAAACAGAATACTGCAGCAACACTGACGCGAGTTTAAAAATTTACTAAAAATCATAGAAATTGAACTTGGTGATGGAATACATATCAAATTGAAGCTTATTATGTCTAGTTTCACATGAAATAAATGAAACAGGTAAAGGAATTATATGTTACAAGATATTTGAATTTTAGTGAAACAGGGTCATAGCAGTTTCTGAATCCCCTGTTCCAACTTTAGAAATTCACCACAAATTGTAAAGATATAATTAGGTAGTGTATTTTATATTATCAGAATCCTTATTGAGTCTAGTTTCATTAGAAACAAACCTCATAGTCATATGAAGTTGTTACAGAGAGAAATGTGTTTCGTAGTAAACAGAGGTCAGACCAGTCAAGTCCTGAAACAGGGGTAAATTTAACTAATAAACTGTACTAATTGGCCAAACCAAAAATTCTAGAAAAAATTTTGTAGATAGGTATATGAGTATAGATTTAGGGAAAATTTACGGATCTTGATTTCGAGTTTTGTAACTCGAGATATGATTTTTCTTGTGACTGTGATGCAAGTACCTTAAAAGCTGTGAATGTAGAAATAAATAATCCAAAGTTCTAAATATGTTAAATTAAGCTTAGTAACACCTCATACTCGACTCCGGCGACGGTCTCGGGCGTGGGGGCGTTACAGGTTAAACGGTGAAGATTATAGTTTAAGTGAAATGAGAAAAGTATAACCAAGTTGTGAGTGGTACAGGTACCTATTTGAAATGTAAGAGATGTGAGTTCAATATATGCTATGTGAATTGTATTGGATAGTGATGAGTAAGTCGTGCTTATGTCTACTTTTGTATTATGAGAATGATGATGGATGGTAAAGTTGTTATATTTATTTTCATGCAACTTACAAAGCTTACGCTTACTCCCTCTCTTTTCCATTTTCTTATAGTGTCGCCTAATTAGCTCGAAGATCATCAGACGTCGGAGGCATCGATCACACTATCAACCGAAGCACCTAGTATAGTTGGTTTTATTATTTGAGTATGGCATGTATAGGGTTTAGACTTTTTAGTTTTGTGTCAATGTTAATTTAGCCAAGGTGTTAGCTGGGGATGAATCCCTTAGTTTTATATAAAGCCTGGGATAATGGCTAATATTCATTATTGATATATGCAAATGATGATATTTTCATGAATGAGTTAATGCCTTGTGTGGCTAATTAAACTTTGTGCTATTGTGTGGGTTTGTCATGTTAGATGTTATGTAGGTTGAGGCCAATAAGGGTGGGCTTGGTAAATAGCGCTATTTTGTCCACACGGGTAGACACACGGGCGTGTGTCCACACACGGCCAGCCCCATGGGAGTGTTGTCTGGCCGTGTGTCCCCTGCACGTTAAATTTGCAAGTTAGTATGCATGGTAGTAAACACACAGGCAGGGGCTGTGTATCTCAAGCTTGTGAAGGTCACAGCCTAGCACACTGGTGTGTGCCTTGGCTGTGTGACCCTTAAGGATTGGTAACGTTTGAAACAAAATGTCAAGGTTTTCAAACACAGGCTGAGACACTAGCGTGTCGAGGTCGTGTGAGGGACACGGGCCATGGACACAGATGTGTGTCGGGCCATGTGGAAACCCTTATAGGTTCGAATTGAAAAATAAATTTACATGGGTAAGGGACACAGACGTGTCCCTAGGTGCTTAGCCGTGTGTGTCACACGAGCCTTCAGCACGACCATGTTCAAGTTCCACACAAGCGTGTTGCCCATCCACACAAGCGTGTGCCTTGTTTCAAAGGTTATTTTTATTGTGTTGGTTAAAGGACCCAAGTTGGTCCCGAGTGGTTTCCAAGAGATTTTTTTGGGCCTTGTAGGTCCATGATAAGAAGTTTAAGACAAAGTTTGAAAAAGTTTTAATTTTTAACGGGCTTGTATGATCCGACTTGTACGTGTGCGTATGATTTGTGAACGACAATGCCTCGTACCCTGTATCAGTGTCAAACTCATATTAGGGGTGTTACATTTAGTGGTATCAGAGTTATGGTTTAGTCTATTCTTAAACTGACCTACCATTTGTATGAGTCTAGCTATACATGTGACAGCCCGATTTAGGGCCTAAACAAAATAGTGGTTTTGAAACCATAAATCTAAGATAGAACTAATTATTTTATAATTATTTTGACGTCTATGATGTGGTTGCATGATTGTGTGAAAATTTCGTGAAGAAATTTTATGCCTAAAGTGTTCAATTCGAAATTAGGGACTAAATTGAATAAGTTGCAAAACTTATATTCTAGAAGATTTTAGCATGAAATTGCTTTAGAATATTAATTATAAGTCCTTAAATAGAAATTTTACCAATTTCTATTATTTTGGACAAAAATGGGCTTACCTGGATAAAAATTGAAAGTTTAGTAAAAAGGGCATTTTGGTCATTTAGTTAATAAATGAATTAAAAAGGGAAAAATCAAGCAAAAATTTTCTCATATTCTTCATTAGGCCAAAATTTCAAGGGTTCCCCATCGCTAGGGTTTGTTTCAAGCTTCCAAGCCCCGTTTTTAATGCTCTTTACATTTTTTGAGTCCTAGTAACTTGATTAAGCTTATTTTAGCAATAATTTAACCTAGGGTTTATATTTGGAAAAATAACCATAGGTGAAATGTGTTTATTTTGATGTTTTATGGTAGAATATGAAGCTTTAAATTGTGTTAAACAACTTTTGCTAAGCGATTTTACGTGAAAACGAGTAAACTGACATAATCGGTAAAAATACCTAATGTTCATAAGTACATGTTAGAGTGTGAATTTGATGTTGCTATAAAAGGGAAAAATGGTAAACATGTCATAAAACATAAGAAAATAGGATTAAGTTTAATTTCTGAGCCTAGGGGCAAAATCATATTTTGTGAAACTTTAGGGGTAAAATTGTAATTTTTTCCATAGGATGTTTTTGGAGTAATTTGAGTAATGTGAGACATTAATAAGTCAAATGTGTTATTATAGATCAATGAAGACGTGGAATCGACCTTGATCGGGGAAAAGAAAAGATTTCGGACTAAATTGCAACATTTCTATATTTTGCATCGAGGTAAGTTTGTACGTAAATAATTTATCGATTCTTTTTATTTTATTATATTTTTTTATCATATGAAATGTGCCTACCTATAGAATGATTATTTATTGTAAATTGCAAATTGAAAAAGGACTATGAATAAATTGTAACATGTTGGAAAGTGAGGAATTTCCCGGTTGAGCCTTCGGAATAGAAACGATACGAATGATCTATTATGAGGTCACGTGTGTAGTACTAAGTGCAGGCTACTACGTGTATCGGATTATTGGTCGCATGTGTAGTATTAAGAGCAGGCTACTATGCGTACTCGATAACTTCGATCATGTGTGTAGTACTAAGTGTAGGCTACTACGTGTATCAGATGGTTAGGCCACGTCTGTAGTACTAAGTGCAGGCTCCTACGTGTACCGGATAATTGGTCACATGTGTAGTACTAAGTGCAGGCTACTATGCGTACTAGATAGCTTTGGCTACAAGTGTGAAAATATGTGCAGGCAACTAAGTATCAGTTATTATTCCGAAGAGTTCAACGGGAAAATCGATTAAGTAAAAATACATGTGAACATGATTATATGATGAATAAGTGCAGGTATATGTTTAATGTTTTTTGAGCAATATGCTCGATATTTGAGTGAACTTCAATAAGACAAAATGGATTAAGTGAAATTATGTAAGAGTGAATTTTAGTAGTAAAATAGTGTTGGACAGCAGCAGTTGTGTTACTTTGAAAATTCACCAAAAATTGTGTAATTTGAATTAAATTTTAAATAAATTATGGAATTAAAAACTAATGAGTCTATTTTCATATAAAAGAAACAGTGGGAGAAAAAGAGTTCTATATTATGTGATATTATAATTTTTGTGAGATAGTGTCAGAATGAATTCGAGATCCCCTATTCTTAGTTGGAAAAATTGTTAAAAATTGTAGAAAAATAATTATGGGTTATAATTTATATTCCTAGAATATTTGATGAGTATAATTTTAATAGAAATAACGGGAACATATCCGAGTTTTTACTACGAGATATTTAATTTTTAGTAAGAAGAGGTCGTAACTGTTAGACAGTGAAATAGGGGAAACTTTTATGAATAAACTGTACTAATTGGATAAACCAAAAATTCTAAAATTTTTATGATAAGAAATTATGTGAGTCTATTTTTTTGGAAAATTAATGGATTTAAATTTAGAGTTTTGTAACTCCAGATATAAATAATTTAGTGGCAGTGACTCAAGAAAATAGCTTGATCTGAACATGAGATTATGTACTATTATGATTGTTTTATTTTGAGAAATATGTTGATAAATTGTATATCACTTACGTACTTACTTACTAAGATTTACGCTTACTATCTTTTCTTTCTCTTGTCTTATAGTGTCAGTAGGTCAGCTCGGGATTCGGAGATCGTCGGAGATCCATCCGCACTATCAATACTTTTTGGTATTTTGTAAACATTATTTTGGAGTTATGGCATGTGTAGATGACTTGATTATTTTTGTTATATGTCATAATTGAATTGGCCTAAAATGTTGGTCTTCAAAATTTAATAGTTCATTTTGTATATGCCCGTTGATGTTAACTAATATTGTTCAGGTTATAGGACATGAAAATGTATGTCTCTTTTTTTTTTAAATTCTATGTCATGATTTCGTACGTTTGCATGTATTATGTTTCGGTAATGTCTCGTACCTTATTCCAGCTTAGAACAAGGGTAAGGGGTATTACATTTTTATTGGTATTAGAGCCAAGGTTTACGCTGTTCTCGGATCTACATACTATGTGTTGAAGTCTATCTATACATGCCATAAATATTTTGTGATAGTGTAATGACTCCTGACAATTTAAATTGTGTTTTCATATAGTAAATAGATCCTGATCAAGCTGTAGCTGATGATGTAGAAAGTAATGCGCCAGCTCCCGCACAAGGGACTACGCCAGCTGAGAGTAGGCCTGATACACATGATCGGGGAGATGGGGCTCGGGAAGACTTTCTCCGTATGATGAGTAATTGGTATACATAATTTGTTTGAGCAAATCCAAATGCTGAGCCTCCTCCACCCCTCCTACTCCCTAACCTGTTTCCGTAGTTCCTCAAGGTGCCGAAATGGTAAGATTGAGCAAGGCCCCAGTTGATAAAATTTGAAAGCAAGGGGCTGAAGAATTCAGGGCTAATATAGATGATGATCCTGAGAAAGCAGAGTTTTGGCTTGAGAATTCTATCAGGGTATTTGATGAGCTCTCTTGCACTCCCCAAGAATGTTTAAAATGTGCTATATCTTTACTGAGAGATTCAGCATATCATTGGTGGAAGACATTGGTATCTGTGGTTTCGAAAGAAAGGGTTACATGGGATTTTTTCCAAGAGGAGTTTAGAAAGAAATACATAAGCCAGCGGTTCATTGATCAAAAACGGAAAGAGTTTCTCGAGTTGAAGCAAGGTAAAATGTCTGTGGCAGAATATGAAAGTGAATTTGTTAGACTCAGCAAGTATGCCCAGGAGTGTGTGTCTACTGAAGCTATTATGTGTAAGAGGTTCGAGGATGGGTTAAATGAAGACATCAGGCTATTAGTTGGGATCTTAGAGTTGAAAGAGTTTGTAGTATTGGTCGATCGAGCTTAAAAAGCTGAAGAACTGAACAACGAAAAGAGAAAAGCTGTGAGTGAAGCCAGAGATGCAAGAAAGAGGCCAATGAGTAAGTCATTCTAATCCCAGTCAAAGAAGTCTAAAGAAATGAATCCTCGATTAACTGTTTCAGCTGGATATCCGCACCGTGATCATGGGAGATCATATTCGGGTTCTAAAGCTCAAGCTACTTCAATGGAAAGTGTGGGTAATGTGAGACCTAATAGACCCAAGTGTCAGCATTGTGGTAAGCAACATTTTGGTGAGTGTTGGGTGATTAGCCGGGCTTGTTTCAAGTGTGGTTCTCGAGAATATTATATTAAGGATTGTCCGAAAAAGGTTGAAGAAGAAAAATTTCAGAGTGTCAGACAGACTAGTGTTGCTAATAGAGGTAGACCTTTGAGAAATTCTGGAAGTGGAACTAGCAGTAGAAGTGTGACGAAAAATTCAACTAGGAGACCAGAAGCTAGAGCACCTGCTAGAGCTTATGCCATACGTGCTCGTGAAGAGGCGCCATCTCCCGATGTGATCACTGGTACATTTTCTCTTTATGATACTATTGTTATTGCATTGATTGATTCTAGATCTACTCATTCTTATGTTTGTGTGAATTTGGTATCTAGTAAGAGCTTGCCTGTAGAATTTACTGAATTTTTGATTAAAGTGTCAAACCCTTTAGGCAAATATGTGTTAGTAAATAGGGTTTGCAAAAATTGTCCTTTGATGATTCAAGGTCACTTTTTTTCGGCTAATCTAATGTTGTTACCATTTGATGAGTTTGATGTTATTCTAGGTATGGACTGGTTGACATTACATGATGCTAGAGTAAATTGCAGATAGAAAACCCTGGAGTTGAAATGTGAAAATGGTGAAATTATTTTGGTTGAAACAGATGAATCAAATAAATTGCCTATGGTGATTTCGCACATGTCTGCTCAGCGATATATAAGAATGGGGTGTGAAGCTTACCTTGCATTTGTATTGAATACCAAGATGTTTGAGTCGAAGCTCGAATCAGTACCGGTAGTTTGTGAATTCCCGAATGTATTTCTAGAAGAATTGTCTGGGTTTCCTCTGATCAGAGAGGTAGAGTTTACCATTGATTTGTTACCTGGAACTGTACCAATTTCAATTTCTCCATATAGAATAGCTCTGACTGAAATGAAAAAATTAAAGGCTCAGTTACAAGAGTTAATAGATAAGGGTTTTGTGAGACCGAGTTTCTCTCCCTGGGGTGCTCCAGTATTGTTTGTAAAGAAAAATGATGGATCTATGAGACTTTGTATTGACTATCGACAGCTCAACAAGGTGACTATAAAGAACAAGTATCCGTTGCTGAGAATTGATGATTTGTTCAACTAGTTGAAAGGGGTGATAGTGTTTTCAAAGATCGATTTGAGATCCGGTTACTATCAGTTAAGAGTTAAAGAGTCAGATGTGCCAAAAACCGCTTTCAAGATGAGGTATGGACACTATGTATTTCTTGTTATGCCTATCGGTTTAACTAATGCTCCGACTATTTTTATGGATTTGATGAGCTGAATCTTTCAGTCATACTTGGATAAGTTTGTGGTTGTGTTCATAGATGATATTCTGATTTATTCTCAAGATGAGTCTGAGCATGCTGAACACTTAAGAACAGTATTACAGATTTTAAGAGAAAAAAAATTGTTTGCTAAACTCAGTAAAAGTGAATTTTGGCTTCATGAAGTCAGATTTTTGGGGCATATAGTTTCGGGTGATGGTATTCGGGTCTATGTGAGCAAAGTTTCGGCGATTGTTGATTGGAAACAGCCAAAGTATATATCTGAGGTTAGAAGCTTTTTGGGCTTAGCTGGATATTATCGATGCTTTGTCGAGGGATTTTCAATGATTTCCTCTTCTATGACTAAGTTGCTACAGAACAATGTTAAGTTCGACTGGACTGAAGAGTGTCAACAAAGTTTTAAGAAGTTGAAAGCGCGGTTGACCGAAGCATCAGTGTTAGTGCAACCCGAGTCGAGAAAAGAGTTTGTGATCTATAGTGATGCGTCATCAATTGGTCTTGGATGTGTGTTGATGCAAGAAGGTAAAGTGGTAGCTTATGCCTCAAGATAGTTGAAATCGCATGAGAAGAATTACCCGACGCATGATTTGGAATTGGTCGCTATTGTCTTTGCTCTGAAGATTTGGCGTCATTATTTGTATGGTGAGAAATGCCAAATCTTTACTGATCATAAAAGTTTGAAATATCTAATGAATCAAAAGAATTTGAATTTACGGTAACAGAGATGGCTTGAACTATTGAAAGATTATGAACTAATAATTGACTATCATCCCGGGAAAGCGAATGTAGTCACAGATGCCTTGAGTAGAAAATCCTTAGTTGCTTTGAGAGCTATGGGTACAAATTTGGCTATGTCTGATGATGGTTCGATTTTGGCCTTGTTAAGGGCTAGACCGTTACTTCTTCAGCAAATTTGTGAAGCTTAGAAGAATGACAGTGAATTGCAAGCCAAGCGAGCTCAATGTGAATCGGGTTGTCAATTAGATTTTCGAATTAGACCTGATGATTGCTTAATGTTCCGTGAACGAGTATGTGTACCGAAAGATGCTGAATTGATTTAGAAGATTTTACATGAGGTACACAGTGGTTGTTTGTCAGTTCATCCTGGTAGTACGAAAATGTACAATGACTTGAAGAAAGTATATTGGTGGAATGGTATGAAAAGAGATATTTCTGAGTTTATATCGAGATGCTTAATTTGTCAGCAAGTGAAAGCTGAACACCAAGTACCTTTAGGTTTACTTCAACCAGTGATGGTTCCCGAGTGGAAATGGAATAGAATAACGATGGATTCTGTGACAGGTTTGCCTCTGACTCTGAAAAAGAAAAATGCTGTCTGGATTGTGGTTGATAGATTAACAAAATCGACTCACTTTATACTAGTGCATAATGATTACTCACTTGATAAGTTGGCTGAATTATATATTTCTAAAATTGTGAGATTACACGGAGTACCTATGTCTATTATTTCGGATAGAGATCTGAGATTTACTTCGAGGTTTTGGAAAAAGTTGCAAGAAGCTTTGGGTACAAAATTGAATTTTAGTACTGCATTTCATCCACAAACTGACAGTCAATTCGAAAGGGTAATTTAGGTACTCGAAGATATGCTCCGATGTTGTGTTTTAGAATTTGAGGGTAGTTGGGAGAAATATCTACCTTTGGTCGAGTTTGCTTATAACAATAGTTCTCAATCGAGTATACAGATGGCACCGTACGAAGCATTGTATGGTCGCAAGTGTCGGACTCCTTTGTATTGGACCGAGCTTAGTGAGAAATAGATTCACGGAGTTGATTTGATTAGAGAAAGTGAAGAGAAAGTGAAAGTAATTCGTAATTCTCTGAAAGCTGCTTCAGATCGACAAAAGTCATACGCGGATTTGAAAAGAAAGGAGATCGAGTTCCAAGTGGGTGATAAAGTGTTTCTGAAAGTATCTCCGTGGAAGAAAATTCTAAGATTTAGCCGAAAAGGCAAGTTGAGTCCGTGTTTCATTGGGCCATATGAGGTTATTGAAAGAATTAGACCAGTGGCATATCGGTTAGCTTTTTCAACCGAGTTGGAAAAGATTCATAATGTGTTTCATGTGTCGATGTTGCGACGTTACCATTCTGATCCTTCACATGTGATTCCTCTGATAGAGATTGAGCTTCGACCGGATATGACCTATGATGAGGAACCAATAAAGATTTTGGCTCGGGAAGTTAAACAGTTGAGAAATAAAAGTATAGCCTTAGTGAAAGTATTGTAGCATAGAAACATAGTAGAAGAGGCTACATAGGAACCGGAAGAAGCCATGAGGAAACAGTACCCAAACCTCTTTACTGGTAAGATTTTCGAGGACGAAAATCCCTAAAGGGGGAGAGTTGTGACAGCCCGATTTAGGGCCTAAACAGAATAGTGGTTTTGAAACCACAAATCTGAGATAGAACTAATTATTTTATAATTATTTTGAGGTCTATGATGTGGTTACATGATTGTGTGAAAATTTCGTGAAAAAATTTTATGCCTAAAGTGTCCAATTCGAAATTAGGGACTAAATTGAAAAAGTTGCGAAACTTTCATTCTAGAAGCTTTTTGATCACATGATTTCATGATAGGTGTTAAATATTTATAATTAATCGTTCTTGAACTAACTATTATCGCGATGTAGGCAAGTGTACCTATCGAACAGTAGTATAGTTTTAGCAAAACCGGATTGTCGAACCCAAAGGAACTAAAAGTACTAGTAATGACTGTCTTTTTATTATCTAGCCTAAGAATAAAGAGGTTTTTGTTTTAACTAACTAATTATCTAAACTAAGAATGCACAGAGAATGGAATTGGGGAATTTCTTTTGGAAAAAAATCGATTGAATGAAGACAATACCTAAGGAAAAATCCACCTAGACTGTACTTGTTATTCTGGCTTTGAATCAGACGATTTATTCATTTAACTTGTTCCGTAGAGATCCCTAAGCTATGTTATTATCCCTATTCAAGACTAATAACGTCTAATCCCTAGATTTAATAATCGAGACTTTTCTCTAATTAACACTCTAGGGTTGCATTAACTTGATCTATGGATCCTCTTATTAGGTTTCACCCTAATCCGGCAAAATCTTGTCACCCTATGTCTAGGCGTGCAATCAACTCCACTTAATTATGACAAATATACTCTTAAACAGGGTCTATTCCTCCTCTGAATATGAGCTTATCTTGAATCAGTATCCTGGGATATCAAAACAAGAATTAAGAACACATAATTAAGAACAAGTCAAATATTTATCCTACAATTCAGAAAATAATAATAAGATTCGTCTTAGGTTTCATTCCCCTTAGGTATTTAGGGGATTTAGTTCATAACTAAATAAGAAAACATCTCAAAATAATAAAGAATACAAAACATAAAGAAAACCCAAAACTCCTGAAGGGGAATTGAGGAGAGATCTTCAGTCTTGATGATGAATCCGGCTTCTGAGATGAATCAATTGGCTTTCTTGGAGTAATTCCTTACCCCTACTCTATCCTCCCTTTTCTTCCTTCTCTAGGTGTATTTATAGGTATTGGAATGCCTAAAAGCCCTCAAAATTAGCCTTTTCCAAATTGGACTCAACTTGGGCTCGGCAGGGACACGCCCGTGTGACATGCCCGTGTGCGATTACTTCAGGCCGTGCTCGAGCCTGCCAAATTGACACGGCCGTGTGGTCTGCCTGTGTGAGGAGGTCCAGGCTGTGTTGATTTCGTACTTTGGCCCATTTTCTCCTTTTGTGGCCCGTTTCTTGTTCCTTTTGCTCTCCTATGCTCTCCTAAGTGTAAAACATGAAATTAAAGCATTAGGAGCATCGAATTCACCAATTCTAATGGAAAATCATCCATAAAATGCGTTAAACCTGGGTAAAAATATGTATAAATTACAGTTTATCAAATACCCTCACACTTAAGCATTTTCTTGTCGTCAAGAAATATTCTCAACTCATAATCAAAATAAATTCTTCTCAACTTATAATTTCTATCGATAATATCTCAGAATAATCCATAGGTAATCATACATTGAGAATTCAACTAAAAGAACATAAAAGTTTCAAACATTTCAAGTTGAGTATTTAATCATGCAAACATAGGTGTCTCCCCTCATTTAAGTAATTACCTTTGATTCAGAATACCACAGAGTTTCACATCCTCACTAAAGATTCACTCAAATCTCTCGAGGTGTTTAAGGACAATAAATGAAGCACTCAATATTCAATAATGAGAAGTCATTACCATAGGTTTGCATGAAAATCAAATCTTTACCACTATAATTTAAGATGATACATCAATCAAAAGGTCTTTAGAGGGTTGTCATGAGGTTTGGTTAGGGGGTGTGGTCACAAGCTGAAAGAAAGATCGAGATTGAATTGAAAAATTACCTAACTAGAAAAAGAGTTAATCATTACTTGCATACAACAGAGCTTCTTCTTAGGCTAAGGAATTTAACTTCTGAAGCTTACAAACATAAGATCGCTACTAATATGTATACATGTTTTTTTTAAGAACAAATTAAATTACAGAGTAGAATAAAACATAGCTAAGAAACTATTTCAATTCAAATCTCGAAAAAAATGGGGCTTAAATTAATTTAGGGGATTTCAACAATAATGTGTTAAAGGTTAATATTAAGGGTAATACAAGAAATGGCTTGTTAGGCTCAAGGGGGTTCACTAGGGGTTAATTGTGGAGGTAAGCTTTTCATGGCATGAGTGGGTTAATCCTAAGTGCCTTAATCATTTTGACATATCAAATCAAATGGTGTGGTCTCAACATGAATAATCAAGCAAGTTCTAGAATAACAGTTCACTACTGACGTACTCAAAGCAATAATAAAAGTGAGCATGAAAGAATTAATAGATGCTCAAAAGGCTCAAAAATCTCACAAAAATTATGGCTTTTTGATGTTTAAAACTTATGAATCCCAACTCAAAGTAATACTTAAACTTTGGGGAAACAACCTAAGATTTAAATTCTTAAAAATCAGCTTATCATGCTTGATTCTCTACTGTCTTAAAGTTTAAACAATCAATGCATAAATGCCTTTTTTCTTAATTCAAGATATATTAATCAAAATCATAAATCAATCAAAATTTATCCTAAATATGATACGAGAGTTTTTTAAGAGAATAAGGTAGTCATTCAGAGATTTTTCTGATAATAAATAAATACCCCCACACTTAGGATGTACATTGCCCTTAATGTTCAAAGATAGATATTAGAGTATAAAAATAAGATAGGCGGAGAGAAATGAAACTTCCTGTATGATGAATTCCTCGAACTGGAGTTCTGGAGAGTAATCGGTTCGAGAGTGGAGGAGGATATTCCAGCGGTCGTAGAGGTTCACTAGGCCATAAGTCCTACGCCAAAAGGATATTATCTCTAGTGGTAGCTATGGTCGTCGGCGAGCAGGACATGGCAGTCGTGGAGAACCTTTCCTGGTGGAGTTTTAGTTTCTATGTGATGATGAGCTTAAGAGTTCTATATAACTGTGATAAAATCAGGAACTTTTTAAGGGATATTAGGAAGAATAATTACTCAAAAAGAAATAACTGAAATTAATATTTAAAAATAAAATTTCTAAAATCAAATAAAAATAAAAAGTAGTTTTAATAAAAATTAAAAACATAAAATAATAAATAAATGTTTTTAAACATCTTCATCGCTGGATGGTTCGCGAGGTGGGACTGGCAATGAGATGTGGAGGTGCTGACAAATCTGCTGCAGAGTAGCATCAATGTTGTCAAATCGTTGAAAACATTGCTGCTTGGATCGAGTGAGGCACTCAGAGATGTCAGTATATGAAGCCGCCGCATGAACTGGATGAGAGGGTGGTGGTGGTTGAGTCGGTGGGTCCTCGTGCTATGAAGGGACATCATAAGGAATGTCCTCGTAGGCCTCCTCCTCGGTGGATTGGGCGAGACGATATTGAGGAGGGTAGGTCCCTCGGAGCCTTTCGATCATCCTCATGCTAAGCATGCTTGAGATGCCTTGTGTAGACATCTGGCCAATGAGGGTCAAGGATGATTCTTGGGCCGCGATCTCGAGGAGCCCGAAGCGTCGCGCCAGTCGAGTCACATAGGGGCTAATAGAGATAAGCCCCTTCCTATGCAGCTCCGTCTGGTGCTGAATCGCGAGGGCGATGAAGTAGGCAAGGTCGATGACGTGCCCGTGCGACATACACCATAAGAAGTAGGCGTCGTGAGTGTTGACGATGCCAGTGCTCTCTCGCCTCCCTGTAACCATGTCAGCTAAAATGGCGTGTAGGTACCTCAGGGATGGTGGGAGAACTGATGCCTTGGAGCGGCTAGGATCGTAGGAGGCTATGCCAGGGGCCAAACTGTGCCAGTACTTCAAGGGAGAAAAATGTATGTGGCGAGTGAGAGCATGTAGTTCATTTTCCTCCTTGAACTGCTCCGTATATAAGCCTAGTGCAGCACTGAATTCTGGGACGCTTAGCTGGCAGACTAACCCACCTAGGCGAAACTGGACCGTGCCAGGATCATCGTAATTTGTCATTACGGTCTGAAGATGGAACGTTGAGCATAGTTCCATCGTGAGCTCGAGGTATGCTGCTTCGATGATCCCAAAGAATAGCTCCCAAGGGTCGGTGGTTAGGAGGGCCCGAATTGCATCAGCCATCTGAACTTGTTCTATGGCAGCCCAATTGATGCAGTGGCCCATAATTAAAGGTCGGGCCCGAAGTATCTGGAAAAGTTCTTCTTTGGGCCCACTGGGAAACTGTAGGAGGGGGTGACGACTTACTACGGTTGAACCCACAGAAGACGACGCTCCTCTCTATTTCTTGGAAGCAAGCAGGGACAACAGCCTTTTTACCACGTGAAGATGACATGGTACCTACGATTAGAATCATTAAGTCATCTTGATGAGTGGTCAAAGTAAAACGAAGACAAATCTTAAAATTCATAATTTCAAGCCTCAACTACTAAAACTAACTAAAACAATAAGTTCAATGGTATACTTTTGTGGCACTAGCATGGTGATATAGGTAAAATGGCAAAGAATGGAATGCACATTACTGTATGAATGAATAGAAATGTCAATACAAAAGGCATGATTATTTCAACTATGCTAACCATGGATATTCATTTCTAACTAATTAAATGGAGTAGATAAATCATGTAATGAGTAGGAATTTGAACATGAAAAAGATGATGACTTGTATCATAAATGAAATTTGTGTGATAGAAAGATAAAAATGACATGAAAAATATAGACTACTAAGAAAATAACATTATAAATGAGTATAATTAAAGGGAAAAGAGTAAACAAACGCTATAAAGGGGAGAATGGACGTCAAAAATGAAGTTGGAGGCGGCACACGAGCGTGGCAGGGAGGCCTTGTGAACTTGCAGCAGCTAGGGTTAGGGTTTTTGAATGGGGAAGAAAGTGAATAGTACAGGGTATTTATAGATTTTGGGACACACGGCCATGGCACACGCCCGTGTTACCCAATTTATGCCCCTGTTTTCGCATTTTTCCTATTTGGGGCGTCTAAAATTCGTCCTACGCCCGTGTACCTCAGACGTGTGGGTTCACACGGTCGTGTCGCATGACCATGTCTAGCTTCGTTCGCTTCTCCCACACCCGTGTGTGCACGCCCCACGCTCGTGTTAATTTGACAGGTTCTGTAACACCCCTATAACCCGTATCCATCGCCAGAATGGGTTATGAAGTGTTACCAACCCAAAATACGATATTTGTACAAAAATATTGTATTTGTACAATTATATTGTTATAAGAACATTAGAAATTATATGCATAGCCAAACACAATCAAAGATAGAAATTCAAACTTATATCGACATTCAAAAGTTGCCATATTCACATGGCTTATATACAAAGACGTCTCAAAATATCATTCACTTAAGTGTATTCTATACATGCCATACAAGCTCTAAAATATAGTAGTACCAAAATGATAGATAGTGTGACGAGTTG
This sequence comes from Gossypium hirsutum, assembly GCF_007990345.1. Classification (NCBI taxonomy): domain Eukaryota; kingdom Viridiplantae; phylum Streptophyta; class Magnoliopsida; order Malvales; family Malvaceae; genus Gossypium; species Gossypium hirsutum. Next base: position 56,023,886 of record NC_053435.1, read on the forward strand.
CTGACGATCCCTTTCCGAGTAGGTGACTGAAGTCAACAATCTATAAAACAGAGAAACGTAACAAATGGAGTAAGCTTTCATAAGCTTAGTAAGTTTTAAGAAATGCAACAAAAAAACTCAATTATACATCAATTATTCAATTTCTCAAGAGGTCATTTTCTAGATATATACCATTTGGCCGAATATACACAAGCACATAATGCACATTTAGCATTCTAATTTCACTTAATCTGAATTCATATGGCATAAATAAAACGAATATTTTCGCATACTTTCAGACCGAATGTATCATGATCATAGATATAGATATAACATTTATTCACATATGTATCACATTATACACTTATGATTCAATTCAAATCATACTCACATATAAATACATAATACGTACCTGGCCAACTTAATGTATTGAATGTATCATTTTTCGTTCTAACATGAGGTATCTTAGTGTTAGACTTTGATCAAATCACCGGCATTCAAAACCCGAATTCATTCACCGGCATTTTGCCTACTAGGCTTGAAGCCCGATATCATTTCACTGACATTATAGCCTACTAGGCTCGAAAGCCCGAATAGTATCTCACCGGCATTATAGCCTGCTAGGCTCAAAGGCCCGAATAGTATTGTGCGATATTCAAATCAACAAGTCTCATATAACACAATCACACTAAATTGGGTACCAGCATCATTCAAATATATCATCCTACATTTTATTCACTTTTATCTCATTTCATCACTCACATTTATCATTTGATAGTTTAGACGTAACATCTTACTCATATTCATCTAACACTATCATTTGATCATGAAAGCATATCACATTTTACTTCCATTACAATTGCCATTCGGCCATATACATATATGACAAGTAATACTTAATTCTCATAATCTGTCATGTCATTATCGAATATTATATATTTAACTACTTAAAACTTACCTCGAATATATTTTCGAACAGTCTTGGTTCGACTATTCAACTACTTTCTCTTTTCCCCTGTCCAACCTTGGTTCTCTATGCTCTTGAGCTAATTCAAACAAAATTTAATTTATTAAGGTCCTATCAAGGTAGCTTATAGCCGAATATTCATTGTATACTTAGTTCACATACACAAACACAAAACTCATAAGGCTTATCATATTTTCATATATATATCTTTACCATATAGCCGAATATATATATATAGCTCATCAAATAGGTATTTATTTATGTTTCCCTTTTAACACATATTGACCAACTAGTCCATGCATTAGCCATTGACACATTCTGTCATTAAAGCAATAACCTGTTAACCTTCAAGCATTTTATACCAAAATTTCTCCCAAGGCCGAATTCATATACAACTTTTAGTACATATACAAAGTTCATATTAATTTATACACACACCATTAACCTAGTATCAATTAACTAAGTACTTTAAAATTTTCTTTAACTAAGTAACTTATCCGGAAATATGAAGAGCAAATTTAACAAGCTTAACTAAGTAACTTATCCGGAAATATTAAGAGCAATTTAACAAGCTTTAAATTCAACTTATAATTTGAGCATAACTCATCAAGGCATCCATACTAATTTATTATCCAAACATCCATAGCTGAATACACATATTCTTTCATTCATTCTTAACAAAATTCTATCAAGCTTAAAACTCCATTTCATGATTTTAAAACGCAATATTACTCACTACTATCAAAATTCACATTCGGCATCTACATATACACACAAGCCAATTTCACCTTCTCATATAATGCACCTTTATGAACATTTAACTAGCTCAAACTTCGCTCATCCACAATTTCTCATTAAAACCTAAAGACAACAACCAAATCCCTTCAATTTCTTTCATGGCCGAAAGCTCACAACACAAAAAATTTTTAAAATTTAAACATGGGTTAACCAAGAAATGTTTTGACCATGCTAATTTCACAAGAATTTCAATAAAAAAAATACATGAACATACCTTTGAATCATGTAGTAAATGACCGAATGTTGCTTGAGTTTCTTTTCTCTCCTAATTTCGGCTATGAAGAACAAAGATGAACAAACTTTTTCCTTTTCCTCTTTTTTGTTATTTTATTTATCTTTATTTTATGATAATAAAGCCATTAAATTTAATAATGCTAATTTAAAATACATATTTTATTTATCACCATCATTATGGCCGGCCACTATACATTAAAGTGGGAATTTTGACATGCAAATCCACCTATTTTACACCATAAAATTATTTGGCCACTACAAAATAACCTATAGCATTTTAAAAAATTTTCACATAAGTCCTATTTAATAATTTCACATACAATTGACAATATCAAAGCATGAAATTTTCACACATGCACTTTTACATATAATAAACACAGAACATAACATTTAATTATTTTTGTGACTCGGTTTTGTAGTCCTAAAACCACTTTCCGACTAGGGTCAAATTAGGGCTGTCATAGGTTCGACCACGGGTGTTAGACACGGACCTGTCGCATGCCCGTGCTAGTTTCTCAGTTTCAACCACGGGTCTTCCACGCGGGCGTGTCGTATGCCCGTGTTGTTTTGGCAGGCTCGACCACCGCCATGTTGCACGGCCGTGGCGTTTTATCATAGCCCGTGTTTGGGTAAATGCTTGCCCTGTTTTCACACGGCCATAAGCACGCTCGTGTGCTTAGCCGTGTCTCTGTGGAAAACCTATATTCGAGAGCTTTGTTAGTAAGTTAGATGCTAAAGACTAAATTTTTAAAGAAGTTAATACAGTTAGTCCTCGGGTTGCCTCCCGAGAAGCGCTTATTTATAGTCTAAGCTTGATTTACCTCTCCCTTGAATAATCATGGTGGTTTGAGGAGTTTATACTCATCATTCCTGTCATAAATCTCATCAAAATAAGGTTTTAAACGGGTGTTGTTTACCTTAAAAGTGCCGAACTTGGGGTGCCTTACCTCGACCGTACCGAATGGAAAGATACTAAGTACCGTAAGAGGGATTTCTGCATTTGGTGTGGTAGCGACAATGTGGGGATTTGCTTTATCTAATAAGACTCTATCTCCAATCTTAAGTTGATCTGGAAAGGTATTGAGCTCGTTCTATCGTAGATTCGGTTTGTCAGGTGTTCTTGGCTTATGCATCTGCCATTCATCGAGTTCCTCGATTTATAATCTTTGATCGTCATGAGCAGGTCCTCTACTATTGCTTGAGAATGACTCGTGTGCTTCCTTCAAACTCATTTCCTATAAAATAGGTTGTACCATATTATCAGTTCTAGGAGAATGGGTTAAACGATCACCTTCAATTCCCGATGTGTTGCTAGAATTGAGAGCTTGAAGGGTGATTGTTTCGTCTCCCACACGGAGTGTGAGTTCACCTGTGCCAACATGAATAATTGTTTTAGTAGTTGCTAAAAAGGGCCTTCCCAGAATTAGAAGAGTGTTGCTATCCTACTCTATATCTTGAACAATAAAGTCAATAGGAAATATAAATTTATCGATTTTAACTAGTACATCTTCAATAATACCCCTAGGGAACCTTATAGTTTTATCTGCTAATTGAATGCTCATCCTAGTTTGTTTGGGTTTCCCAAGACCTAATTGCTTAAACATTTTGTAGGGCATGACGTTAATACTAGCCCCTAAATCAACTAATGCATTATTAACATCTAAACTACCAATTAAGCAAGGAATTGTAAAACTCCCTGGATCTTTTAGTTTGTTCAATAGTCTATTTTGGAGAATAGCTGAGCAAACTGCGTTTAGCTCCACGTGCGACGCCTCGTCCAACTTTCGCTTATTTGCTAAAAGTTCCTTTAAAAATTTCATTTCATTTGGCATTTGCGATAGGGCTTCAATAAACGGTAAGTTAATATGTAATTTTTTTAAGAGTTTAAGGAATTTACCAAATTATTCATCTGAGCGGTCTTTCCTTGTCGCGTTGGGGTTGACACACGAGGTTTATATTCGACATTCATGGTTTTGTTTTTATTGTTATCTACCTTACCTTGACCTTTGCTTACCATAGTTTCTTGCCTCGGTTCTGGTTCAGGCTCAACAACTCCTTCTTCATCCTGAATATTAATTACGTTGAGCTATTCCCTTGGGTTGGGTTCAGTATTACTTGGCAAGCTACCTTGTGGTCGTTCGACAATTAGTTTGGAAAACTGGCCTATCTGAGTTTCGAGCCCTTGGATCGACGCTTGTTGATTTTTAAGTGTTGTCTTGGTGTTCTGGAAATGAGTTTCTGACACTGAAATAAACTTTGAGAGCATCTCTTCAAGGTTCGGCTTCTTTTCCTGTTGGTAGGGTGGTTGTTGGTAGCCTGGAGGTGGTTGTGGTCTTTGATTTCCTTGACCGCTCCACGAGAAATTGGGGTGGTTCCTCCAACCTGCATTGTAAGTGTTACTTTATGGATTGTTTTGAGATTGAGGATTATTACCCATGTAGTTTAATTGCTTGTTATCCATGTTGTGGCTATAAGGTTGGTATTCCAAGTGGCTTGTTCCACCTCCACTTGCTTCGCACTGCATTACATGGTTAACCTGTGAAGAATTAAGAAAACCATCAATCTTTTTATTTAAGAGTTCTACCTGATTAGAGAGTATGGTGACCTAATTGACGTTATAAATGCCGGCTGTTCTCGTTGGCTTTGTCCTCATGACTTTCCACTGATAGTTATTCAGTGACATCTCCTCTATAAACTCATAGGCATTTTCAGGTGTATTATTATTGATGGTTCTGCCAGCAGCTGCGTCAACCATTTGTCGAGTCGAAGGATTCAGGACATTATGGAACATTTGATCTTGTAGCCAAAGCAGTAAGCCATGGTGAGGGCACCTTCTCAGAAGGTCCTTGTATCTCTCCCATGCATTGTAGAGTGTTTCTAAATCCATCTGCACAAAAGAAGCGATATCATTACATAATTTAGCCGTTTAGCCGGCGGAAAATATTTTAGTAAAAATTTTTCAGTCATTTGTTCCCAAGTAGTAATTGACCCTTGTGGTAACGAGTTCAACCACTATTTAGCTTTGTTCCTCAATGAAAAAGGGAATAATCGAAGATGAATGGCATTATCAGAGACACCATTAATTTTAAATGTATCGCATAGTTCTAAGAAGTTGGCTAAGTAAGCGTTGGGATCCTCATCCTGAAAACCATTAAACTGAACAAATTGCTGTATCATTTGAATAGTGTTAGGTTTTAATTCAAAAGTATTTGTAGCTACAACAGGTCTAACTATGCTCGATTCAGTTCCTGATAAAGAAGGTTTAGCATAATCATACATAGTGCGTGGAGCAGGATTTTGATTAACCGCAATTGCAGGAGGTAGCTGATTGCCTTGGTTTTTAGCCATCTCTTTGGTTAGGGGGTTGAGTATTGTCTTCTTGCTCGTTCTCTATGTATCTTAAGCTTCGCCTCATTTCTCTTTGATTTTTGCGAACTATACGATCAATTTCTTCGTCAAAAAGTAATGGTACTGACAGATTTCTTCTAGTCATAAACTATAAAAACCTGCCAAGAGAAGGAAAAAGTAAATTAATAAATAATAATAAATTAAAGTGCACGAAAAATAAATGGCTAAAGTAATAAAAATTGAGTGCTCCTAATATTTCAGTTCCTCGGCAGCGGGGCAAAAAACTTGATCGCGTGATTTCGTGATAGGTTTTAAATATTTATAATTACTCGTTCTTGAACTAACTATTATCGTGATGTAGGCAAGTTTACCTATCGAACAGTAGTATAGTTTTAGCAAGACTAGATTGTCAAACCCAAAGGAACTAAAAGTACTAGTAATGACTATCTTTTTATTATCTAGCCTAAGAATAAAGAGGTTTTTGTTTTAACTAACTAATTATCTAAACTAAGAATGCACAGAGAATAGAATTGGGGAATTGCTTTTGGAAAAAAATTTGATTGAATGAAGACAATACCTAAAGAAAAATCCACCTAGACAGTACCCGATAACTTTGATCACGTGTGTAGTACTAAGTGCAGGCTACTACGTGTACCGGATAATTGGTCGCATGTGTAGTACTAAGTGCAGGCTAATATGCGTACCAGATAGCTTTGGTTACAAGTGTGAAAATATGTGCAAACAACTGAGTATCAGTTATTATTCCGAAGAGTTCAACGGGAAGGTTAATTAAGTAAAAATACATGTGAATATGATTATATGATGAATAAGTGCATGTATATGTTTAAGAAAATTTTGAGCAATATGCTCGATATTTGAGTAAACTTCGATAATACAAAATGGATAAAGTGAAATTATGTAAGAGTGAATTTTAGTAGTAAAACAGTGTTGCACAACAGCAGTTGTGTGACGTTGAAGATTCACCAAAAATTGTGTAAGTTGAATTAAATTTCAAATAAATTATGTAATTAAAGCTTAATGAGCCTATTTTTATACAAAAGAAACAGGGGGAGCAAAAGAGTTCTATGTTATGTGATATTATAATTTTTGTGAGATAGTGTCAGAATGAATTCGAGATCCCCTGTTCTTACTTGGAAAAATTGTTAAAAATTGTAGAAAAATAATTATGGGTTATAATTTATATGCCTAGAAATAAACATGAACATTATCCAAGTTTTTTACTATGAGATCTTTAATTTTTAGCAAAAAGAGGTCAGAACTGTTGGACAGTGAAGTAGGGGAAACTTTAATGAATAAACTGCACTAATTGGCTAAACCAATAATTCTGAAATTTTTATGGTAAGAAATTATATGAGTCTAGCTTTTTGGAAAATTAACGGATTTAAATTTGGAGTTCCGTAACTCCAGAAATAAATGATATAGTGACAGTGACTCAAGAAAATAGCTTGACCTGAACATGAGATTATGTACTGTTATGATTGTTTTATTTTGAGAAATATGTTGATAAATTGTATATCACTTACGTACTTACTTACTAAGCTTTACGTTACTCTCTTTTCTTTCTCTTGTCTTATAGTGTCACTAGGCCAGCTCAGGATTCGGAGATCGTCGGAGATCCATCCGCACTATCAATACTTTTTGGTATTTTGTAAACATTATTTTGGGGTTATGGCATGTATAGGTAACTTGGTTATTTTTGTTATATATCATAATTAAATTGGCCTAAAATGTTGGTCTTCAAAATTTAATAGTTCATTTTGTATATGCCCGTTGATTTTAACTAATATTGTTCAGGTTATAGGACATGAAAATGTATGTTTTTTTTTAAAAAAAAACATACTATGTCATGATTTCATCCGTTTGCATGTATTATGTTCTGGTAATGTCTCGTACCCTGTTCCGGCTTAGAACACGGGTAAGGGGTGTTACAATACATGCCATAGTTGTATATTGATAGTGTGACGAGCCCTGACGATTATAAATTATGTTTTCATATAATAAATGGATCCCGATAGAGCTAACGCGGATGATGTGGAGAGTAATGTGCCGACTCCCACTGAAGGGACCGCGCCTGTCGAAAGCGAGCCCGTGACAATGGGCCATGGAGAGAAGCCTACCTCCGTATGATGGATGCTTGGTATACGGAGTTTGTTCGTGCAAATCCAAACACTCCACCTCCCCTACCTCCTCTGATTCCTCAGCATGCCCTTGTAGCTCCTCAAGGAGTAGATATGGTTAGGAGAGAGAAACCTCCGGTAGACAAGATTCGAAAGCAAGGGGCCGAGGAATTTTGAGCTAATATTGAGGACGACCCAGAGTGAGAAGAGTTCTGGTTTTGAAAATACCATTAGGGTATTTGATGAGCTACCGTGTACACCTAAGGAGTGCGTGAAGTGTGCAGTATCACTCCTACGAGACTTGATCTACCAATGGTGGAATACACTCATGTTCGTTGTACTGAGAGAGATGATAACTTGGGAATTCTTCCAGGAAGAGTTCTGGAAGAAGTACATTAGCCAGAGATTTATAGACCAGAAGAGGAAGGAATTTTTATAGCTGAAGTAAGGTCGTATGACAGTGATGGAATATGAACGTGAGTTTGTAAGGCTCAACAAGATATCTACCGAGGCCATAATGTGTAAGAGATTTAAGGATGGCCTGAATGAAGATATTCGAGTATTTTTTGACATCCTAGTGTTAATGGAATTTGTAGTACTGGTTGAGAGAGCTTGCAGAGCAGAAGAATTTGTTAAAGAGAAGAGAAAGGTAGCTATTAAGTCGCATGATTCAAGGAAGGGATAGATTGGGAAGTCACATCAGTCCTCATCTAAGAGATCGAGGGAATTCACTACCCAATCGAATGCTTCAGGGGGTTCTCGAGTAAAAACAAGAACAAACAGTACATGGCATCTAAAGCCCAAACCACTTCCATCGTAAGTGTTGGTAGTGCTCGGACAAATAAGTTGGAGTGTTCACAGTGTGGTAGGCATCATTTTGATGAGTGCCCAGAGAATGAAAGAGGTTGTTTCAAATGTCAGTCATTAGACCACTTCATCCAAAACTGTCCTGAATTAGATGAGAAAAAGAAAAAGCAAGAGGTAAGGGCAACTAGTCCTCCTACGAGGGGTAGACCACAAAAAAATCCAGGCAGTAGGGTTAGCAGTAGAGGTGCTCCTAGAGATTCAACTGTGAGGTCCGAGGGTCGTGTGCCTGCAAGGACTTATGCCATTCACGCTCGCGAAGAGGCATCTTCACCAGATGTGATTATGGGTACTTTTTCTCTTCATGATATTCCTGTTATGCTTTGATTTATCCGAGGTCTACTCATTTCTATGTATGCATGAAATTAGTACCTAGTATGAATATGTCTGTTGAGTCTACCGAATTTGTGATAAAAGTGTCAAACCTGTTAGGCAGGCATGTGATAGTTGATAAAGTGTGTAGAGATTGTCCTTTGATGATTAGGGGTCATTGTTTCCGGCTAACCTCATGCTACTACCATTTGATGAATTTGATCTAATTCTTGGTAGGGATTGGTTGACTGCTCATGACGTGATGGTGAATTGTGGTAACAAGTTCATTGAAATGAAATGTGAGAATTGGGATATTATTCGGGTTAAATCAGGTGAACCGGATAACTCACCAGTACTGATCTCGTCTTTGATTGCCGAGAAAAATTTGAGAAAAGGGTATGGGTCCTACCTAGCATTTGTGTTGAACACCAAAGAGTCTGAAGTGAAAATTAAGGCTCCGTTTGTTTGCCAGTAAAATGTTTTTCGGAAAATGATTTCTGGAAAATGATTTACTTTTCTGGTTTTTGGATGAATCTGTGTAAAATATTTTCTGTTGTTTGGCAAATTCCCTGAAAATATTTTTCGAAAAATTTGTTTTTACATATATTAATAAATTTATATTTTAAATTGTTTTTACATATATTGCAATAAATAAATCAAATTAAATATATAATAATACTTAATTATTAAGCTAGAATATTAACCGTCATAAATTGAAAACAACCAAATTATATTCACACTTTTTCAGATAAACTTCAAACATAAATACTTTAAGAAGAAAAAGAGAAACCCCTACAACATAGGTTTTCCTTGTATACATAATGGAACTTTATTAGCTTAATATTGATGACCACAAAAACTTTATTGTTCATCAACTTAATTTAACAGAGAAATTATTTTTTCTCAGACAGAAGACATTGAAACTAGGAGCTCAAGTCAAAGCTCAAAGCCTTGTATGAACATACAACCAGTGGCAAGGAACCAATTAATATCCTAAGAAAGTTGTTCTATATTAGTACAAGTTTCAACTTCATGCCATGTTTATAACTTGTGCTGTGAGGTTGCCTTTTGCTAGATCACTACCAGCTGGTTTCCCCAGCTGCTCTGGTGATTGTGTAAAATCCAATATGTCATGGACAACTTGGAATGATAGGCCAAGATTCTTTCCATATTAATACATTTGCTCTGTTACAGTACGATCAGCTCCATTGAAATTGGCGGCTCCCTTGGCACTAGCTGCAATCAATGAAGCTATTTTGTAATAACTCTTCAGCAAATAATCTTCAATTTTGACATCACAGTCAAACAAACTCACCACTTAAAAAATCCTTAATAACCTGCAATATCATTAATGAGGATACACTTGAGACTAGTTAAAGTGAAATATCAATAGTTTGAGAACTATCTCAATAGCCACAGCATGTTTCGAATCTCCACAGGTCGTACATTTTAGTCAATACTTTGGTTTACATCCAAACGAGATGGTAAATGTTAGGCATAGGTCATACATACCTAGCTAATGAGCTTAATGAGGTCAACAATTTAGCTAACACTTTTTCGAATGAACTGAATTGCTAGCACTTTTTCTCCCATGGATATGTAACACTGAGCAATTTTGTGATGTAAATGGTCTTGTCAAAGGAAATAGGAAATAAAAATAAGAAAGCAGCAGCACTCTAGTATTCTAAAAATAAAATAGGTGCATTGAAAGATAAAGACAAACCTGCTCAGCTGAAAACAAACATATATTCAAAAGTTAAAAAAATTAATACCAAAAGGACCACGAGCATGAGAGAAGCAACGTACCGCCTCATCAACATCCATTGAAAAATATTTAGGGGAAATGAAACTTCACTTTAACAATTATGTAATGGAAACCTAGAAGATAGGCAACAAAACTAACCCCCTATTATCAAAATAGAGTAGCTATCTATAAAGCAACTGCAATGTAACTGCCAAATTGCAAAGCCTATTTTTAGACCTTATTAGTCTCAGTAATTGGTCTAGTTTACTATTTGTTACTAAACCCTATATGATCTACAAATTCATAACCTTCAAGTTTCTACATCTGTGTTTAAGCTCAAAGATATGGTCTATATTAGAAGCGTGGTCTATATTATGAAAATTCAAGGTTCTCTGGTTAGGAAAGGCGGGTGCAAGTGTAAAGATTATATACAAAGTATCCTCTTTTGTGCTTGTGCTACAGTCCTGGGAAACCCATCAAAAATGAAACCTTTTTTACATGAAGGTTTCTTCATTGCTTCATCGATAATGCCAACAACCAGGTCATCAGAAATAAGTTCTCCCTGAGAAACAATAGCTAAGCACCTCATTAGTCATTAGCAAACTAGTAGTAAGAAATATTTTAAAAAATCCAAACAGGCAGGGGAACTAATTTGACCTTATCCATAGCTTTCTTAGCCTTGATACCAAGTGGGGTTTTAGCAAAAACAGCAGCTTTAAGCATATCACCAGTGGCCAAGGGACACTGTGACAGCCCTAAATTGACCCTAGTCGGAAAGCAGTTTCGGGACCGCTAAACCGAATCACTGAAGTATTTGAATATGATATTTATTGTCTAAAATGTGTGAATATGAATGTGTGAAAGTTTTAAGCTTCGATTTAGTCGATTGCATGTGAATTCAGCTAATAGGATTTATATGTGACAGTTTTAAAATGTGACAGGTTAATCTATAAGGATCAATTAATGCATGTTATAAGAATGATGGGTTTGCATGTCAACCTTCCAATTATAATGAGTAGTGGCCGGCCATGGATGGGTAATTGATGATAATATGAATTTTCTATTAGCATTATTAGTTTAGAAAATAAAATAGTGAATTTAGAATGATAAAACATGAGGTGAGTGGGAGGAGAAACCAAAGTTGTCTCACCCTTACTCCCCCATTGCCGTGACTAGAGAAAGAGGAGGAAGAAAAATCTTTAGGGAAGAAATTCGGCCAAGGTGGATAGCAAGAGGAAGCTCAAGAGCTTGGAGGATCAAAGTTGGATACGGGAAAGGAAAAAGTGATCGAATAGCCGTTGAAATCGCTCGACAACATCCGAGATTTTGGTTCGTCAGCTATCGGACTCGGGAGTGTCAAAGTCGAAGTCGCCCACACTATCAAAGCTCTTTTGGTACTCTTTTAGTTGAACTCTATTAATGGCATGTATAGGACTGCCCTTTTGTTGTTAGTCAAGTACCTTCGGTAATGTATATATTTGGATAGCCATGCGAAAATGGCTTATATATATTTTGACCATAGCGTTATAATCATTTTGTATGTTGTTCATTGAGTGGTATGGAAATGTTGGTAACGATTAGCCATTGGAATGGTTAATCACGATCATTTTGGTGCTATGTATGACAAAACTCTAGTTGATCCATGGAAAATCATGAAATAGGTATAGTCTACCTTAAAAACAGATGCTGACAGCAGCAGTGATGTGAATTTGAAAAATCACTAAAAATAGTATGAATGGAATTAAATAGCGAATAAATTATGTAATCGAACCATGATGAGTCTATTTTCATATGGAAGAAACAAAATGATCATATGAGCCGTATTTTAAGGGATGTTTAAGCTTTCGTGAAATAGGGCCAGAGCGATTTCTGGATCCCCTATTCTGAATTTTGAAATTTACTATAAATTAACCAGATATAATTAGAAGTCATGCCCTATATGTACAGATTCCTTTTCGAGTCTAGTTTCTTTAGAAACAAACGACATAAGTATTGAAGCCCTGTACAGGAAGATATCTAAGTCGTAATACATGAAGGTCAGAGTAGTCGAACCCTGTAGTAGGGGAGACTTAACTAATAAACTGTACTAATTGGCTTGACTAAAAATTCTAGAAAACAATTTGTAGACGGACATATGAGTCTAGTTTCAAAAAACATTTACAGAACCGGTTTTCGAGTTTTGGAACTCAAGATATGATTTTTAAGGTGACAGTGACGCAGTTAGCCAGCTTGTCTGGAAATTTTACAATGAACTGTGTTTTACAATGAAATAAGTCTGTTAACACCTCGTGTTCGACTCCGGCAACGGTCTCGGGCACGGGGCGTTACAATTTTATTGGTATCAGAGCTACGGTTTAGTCGATTCTAGGACTACCGTAATACGTTTGGGTCTAGCTATACATGCCATTATGAGTTTATGTGATAGTGTGGTGATTTCTGACAGTTAAAATGTGTTTCCATATAGAAATGGATCCCGATCCCAACCGAACGGTAGCTGATGATCTTGAGAGTGTAGCGCGTGCTCCCGCAAAAGGGACAGCGCCGGCGGACTCTCAACCTATTGCTAGTAATCAGAATGATGAAGCTAGACAAGCTTTTTATAGCGTGATGAATGATTGGTTCAACCAATACATTCAAACTAATACGGCTGTTCCACAACCTCCATTCCCGACTAATACAACCTCCGCACCTACAATACCTCCGGTAACTGACTAAATAAGGTCAAATAAGCCCCCAGTTGATAGAATTCGAAAACACGGGGCTACTAAATTTAAAGCTACGGATAGCGATGATGCCGAGCAAGCTGAATTTTGGTTGGACAACACTATTCGGGTACTCGATGAGCTATCTTGCACACCCGATGAGTGCCTAAAGTGTACTATCTCCTTGCTACGTGATTCTGCCTACTATTGGTGGAATACGTTGATTTCTGTTGTGCCCAGAGAGCAAGTAACTTGGGAGTTTTTCCAAACTGAGTTTCAGAAAAAGTATATCAGTCAGAGATTCATTGATCAAAAACGGAAGGAATTTCTTGAACTTAAACAAGGTTCTATGTCGGTTACTGATTATGAACGAAAGTTTGTAAGACTTAGCCGGTACGCTCGAGAATGCATTTCTTCAGAAGCTGTGATGTGTAAACGTTTAGAGGATGGACTGAACGATAATATAAAGCTGTATGTTGGCATTTTAGAAATCCGAGAATTTGTGGTACTTGTCGAGCGAGCTTGCAAAGCCGAGGAGCTCAGTAAGGAGAAAAGAAAATCTGATATGGGAGCAAAGGAGTTTCGTAAGAGATCTTCGGGAAAGCCCTTTCAACAGTCATCGAATAAATTTAGAGATGATTTAGGCCGATCTAGAGACACTTCGGGCTTTTCTAGACGAGATCGTGATCGACCCCCTGTGGGTACACGAGTCACTTCGGTCGCCAGTGTTGGAAATGAACGTCGAGACAGAACAGAGTGCCAGTATTGTGGTAAATGGCATTTGGGGAGTTGTAGATTCCATGACCGCTCCTGTTACAAGTGTGGATCAGCTAACCACTTTATTAAAGATTGCCCGAGATTGTCTGAACAGAATGTAAATCAAAGTGGGAAACCGGGTGCTACCACTGCTCGAGGTAGACCATCTAGAAACACGGGAAATCCTAGTGGTGGTCAGAGAGGATCTAGAGACGCTACAACCAGATCTGAGGCTCGTGCTCCTGCTAGGGCTTATGCTATACGCACACGCGAGGATGCTTCCTCGCCAGATGTTATTACCGGTACTTTTACTCTCTTTGATACTAATGTGATTGCTTTGATTGACCCTGGTTCTACTCATTCTTATATATGTGAAACCTTAGCATCTAGTAAGACTTTACTTATTGAGTCTACTGAGTTCGTAATTCGAGTGTCGAATCCCTTGGGTCGTTATGTACTTGTTGACAAAGTGTGTAAGAAATGTCCCCTAGTAATCCGAGGTTTCTGTTTTCCGGCCGATTTGATGCTTTTATCGTTTGATGAATTTGATGTTATCCTCAGTATGGATTGGTTGACCGTACATGATGCAATTGTAAATTGCAAAAGAAAAACTATTGATTTGAGGTGTGTAAATAACGAGATAATCCGAGTTGAGTCTACTGACTTGATTGGGTTGCCAGCTGTAATATCATCAATGTTGGCTCAGAAATATGTAAGAAAGGGGTGTGAAGCATACCTTGCGTATGTACTTGATGACAAAGAGTTAAAAAAGAAACCTGAATCTGTGCCGGTGGTTTGTGAATACCCGGATGTTTTTCCCGAAGAATTACCGGGTTTACCACCTGTTCGGGAGGTATAGTTTGGTATTGAGCTTGTACCTGGGACTACACCAATTTCGATAGCTCTGTATCGTATGGCACCAACCGAGTTAAAAGAGTTGAAAGCTCAGTTGCAAGAGTTGACGGATAGAGGTTTCGCTCGACCAAGTTTCTCACCTTGGGGTGCACCAGTATTGTTTGTGAAAAAGAAGGACGGAACCATGAGGTTGTGCATCGACTATCGTCAGTTGAATAAAGTGACAATAAAGAATAAATATCCGTTACCGCATATTGATGATTTGTTTAATCAACTAAAGGGAGCCTCGGTGTTTTCAAAGATAGATTTGAGATCGGGTTATTATCAGTTGCGAATTCGAGATTCGGACATACCAAAAATTGCTTTCAGAATGGGATACGGTCACTATGAATTCTTAGTGATGCCGTTTGGGCTCACTAATGCCCCCACGGTATTTATGGATCTGATGAATCGGATCTTCAGACCGTATTTAGATCGGTTTGTAGTTGTGTTTATCGATGATATTTTGGTCTATTCGAGAAATGAAACTGATCATGCTGAACACCTGGGATTAGTGTTGCAAATTTTACGGGATAAGCAGTTGTATGCTAAGTTCAGTAAGTGTGAGTTCTGGCTAAGAGAGGTTAGCTTCTTGGGACATGTGGTATCTGCATCGGGTATTCGAGTTGATCCGAGCAAAATTTCAGCCATACTTAACTGGAAGCCTCCGAGAAATATTACTGAAGTTCAGAGCTTTTTGGGGCTTGCCGGTTACTACAGGCACTTTGTAAAGGGTTTCTCGATGATAGCCACACCAATAACGAAACTACTTCAGAAAGATGTTAAGTTTGAATGGACAGAAAAGTGTCAGAAAAGTTTCGATCAACTGAAAACTTATTTGACTGAAGCTCTAGTACTAGTGCAGCCTGAATCAGGCAAAGAGTTTGTCATTTATAGTGATGCATCCCTACTTGGGTTGGGTTGCGTATTGATGAAAGAGGGTCGAATTGTAGTTTATGCATCGAGACAACTGAAGCCACATGAGAAAAATTATCCGACCCATGATCTCGAACTAGCTGCCATCGTGTTCGCTTTGAAAATATGGCGACATTACTTATTTGGTGAGAAGTGCCATGTATATTCGGATCACAAAAGTCTCAAATATTTGATGACTCAAAGAGACTTGAATCTGCGACAAAGACGTTGGCTCGAGTTGTTAAAAGATTATGAGCTTGTCATTGACTATCACCCAGGAAAGGCTAATGTGGTTGCGGATGCTTTAAGTAGTAAATCACTATTTGCTTTACGACCGATGAATGTACACTTGTCTGTTCTATCCGACAATGTCTTAGTAGCAGAATTAAAGGCCAAACCATTGTTGATTCATCAAATTCGTAAAGCTCAGAAAGTCGATGATGAATTGGTCGCAAGACGGGCTGAATGTGTTTCGAATATGGAATCAGAGTTTCAAATTGATGATGACGATTGTTTGAGGTTCAGAAGTCGTTTGTGTGTTCCAAGAAATTCAGAACCTATTTCGATGATCTGAACGAAGCTCATTGTAGCCGAATGTCAATTCACCCGGGGAGTACGAAAATGTACAAAGATCTGAGACGTCAATTTTGGTGGCATGGTATGAAACAAGACATTTCCGATTTTGTTTCGTAGTGTTTAATATGTCAGCAAGTGAAGGAGGAACATCAAGTGCCTACGGGTTTACTTCAGCCGATCATGATACCTGAATGGAAATGGGATCGAGTCTCGATGGATTTTGTATCTGGGTTGCCAGTATCGGCAAGTAAGAAAGATGCGATTTGGGTTGTTGTTGATAGACTGACTAAGTCAGCTCACTTTATCCCCGTACGTACGGATTTTTCATTGGATAAACTAGCTGAATTGTATGTTTCTCAGATTGTGAGATTACATGGGGTACCTATTTCTATTGTGTCGGACAGAGATCCGAGATTCACCTCGCGATTTTGGAAGCAATTGCAAGAAGCTTTGGGTACCAAGCTGCATTTTAGCACTGCTTTTCATCCCCAAACCGATGGTCAATCCGAGCGGATAATTCAGATACTCGAGGATATGTTGAGATGTTGCATCCTTGAGTTTAGTGGTTCATGGGAACGGTATTTACCTTTGATTGAATTCGCTTACAACAATAGTTTTCAATCAAGTATTAAGATGGCACCTTACGAGGCTTTGTACGGTCGTAAATGCCGTACACCATTGTTTTGGACCGAGCTCTGTGAAAGTAAAATTTTCGGAGTTGATTTGATTAAAGAGGCTGAGCAGAAAGTAAAAATAATTCGTGAAAGTCTGAAGGCAGCATCCAATCGTTAGAAGTCGTACGCGGATTTAAAACGAAGAGATATTGAGTATCAGGTGGGAGACAAAGTGTTTCTTAAGGTTTCACCTTGGAAAAAGATACTCAGATTTGGCCGTAAGGGCAAACTGAGTCCGAGATTCATTGGGCCGTATGAAATCTCCGAACGAGTTGGTCCAGTTGCATATAGGTTGCTTTTACCCCCTGAACTTGAAAGGATTCACAACGTTTTTCATGTTTCGATGCTTCGACGTTATAGATTTGATCCTTCGCACATAATTAGTCCATCAGAGGTTGAAATTCAATCTGACTTGAGTTATGAAGAAGAACCGATTCGTATCCTAGCTCGTGAAGTGAAAGAGTTGTGAAACAAAAGGGTTCCGTTAGTAAAAGTGTTATGGCTCAAACACGGAATCGAAGAAGCTACTTGGGAAACCAAGAACTCTATGAAAGAACGATACCCAAACCTATTTACCGGTAAGATTTTCGAGGACGAAAATTTCTTAAGTGGGGGAGAGTTGTGACAGCCCTAAATTGACCCTAGTCGGAAAGCGGTTTCGGGACCGCTAAACCGAATCACCAAAGTATTTGAATATGATATTTATTGTCTAAAATGTGTGAATATGAATGTGTGAAAGTTTTAAGCTTCGATTTAGTCGATTGCATGTGAATTCAGCTAATAGGACTTATATGTGACACTTTTAAAATGTGACAGGTTAATCTATAAGGATCAATTAATGCATGTTATAAGAATGATGGGTTTGCATGTCAAATTTCCAATTATAATGAGTAGTGGCCGGCCATGGATGGGTCATTGATGATAATATGAATTTTCTATTAGCATTATTAGTT
This sequence comes from Gossypium hirsutum, assembly GCF_007990345.1. Lineage (NCBI taxonomy): Eukaryota > Viridiplantae > Streptophyta > Magnoliopsida > Malvales > Malvaceae > Gossypium > Gossypium hirsutum. The sequence continues at coordinate 56,041,740 of NC_053435.1, forward strand.
TAGAAAATAAAATAGTGAATTTAGAATGATAAAACATGAGGTGAGTGGGAGGAGAAACCAAAGTTGTCTCACCCTTACTCCCCCATTGCCTTGACTAGAGAAAGAGGAGGAAGAAAAATCTTTAGGGAAGAAATTCGGCCAAGGTGGATAGCAAGAGGAAGCTCAAGAGCTTGGAGGATCAAAGTTGGATAAGGGAAAGGAAAAAGTGATCGAATAGCCGTTGAAATCGCTCGACAACATCCGAGATTTTGGTTCGTCAGCTATCGGACTCGGGAGTGTCAAAGTCGAAGTCGCCCACACTATCAAAGCTCTTTTGGTACTCTTTTAGTTGAACTCTGTTAATGGCATGTATAGGACAGCCCTTTTGTTGTTAGTCAAGTACCTTCGGTAATGTATATATTTGGATAGCCATGCGAAAATGGCTTATATATATTTTGACCATAGCGTTATAATCATTTTGTATGTTGTTCATTGAGTGGTATAGAAATTTTGGTAACAATTAGCCATTGGAATGGTTAATCACGATCATTTTGGTGCTATGTATGACAAAACTCTAGTTGATCCATGGAAAATCATGAAATAGGTATAGTCTACCTTAAAAACAGATGCTGACAGCAGCAGTGATGTGAATTTGAAAAATCACTAAAAATAGTAGGAATGGAATTAAATAGCGAATAAATTATGTAATCGAACCTTGATGAGTCTATTTTCATATGGAAGAAACAAAACCATCATATGAGCCGTATTTTAATGGATGTTTAAGCTTTCGTGAAATAGGGACAGAGCGATTTCTGGATCCCCTGTTCTGACTTTTGAAATTTACTATAAATTAACTAGATATAATTAGAAGTTATTCCCTATATTTACAGATTCCTTTTCGAGTCTATTTTCTTTAGAAACAAAGGGCATAAGTATTGAAGCCCTGTACAGGAAGATATCTAAGTCGTAATACATGAAGGTCAGAGTAGTCAAACCCTGTAACAGGGGAGACTTTAACTAATAAACTGTACTAATTGGCTTGACCAAAAATTCTAGAAAACAATTTGTAGACGGACATATGAGTCTAGTTTCAGGAAAAAATTATGGAACCGGTTTTCGAGTTTTGGAACTTGAGATATGATTTTTAAGGTGACAGTGACGCAGTTAGCCAGCTTGTCTGGAAATTTTAAAATGAACTGTGTTTTACAATGAAATAAGTCTGTTAACACCTCGTGTTCGACTCCGGCAACGGTCTCGGGCACGGGGCGTTACAGACACAAGCAGTGCTCATCCTTAATTATTGGTGATTGAGTGCCTTTTCCAAATCCAGGTGGACCTATCAATCATAGGATTGCCCTGTAATTAGAAACATGCCATTCTTCTACCAAATTTCAGATAGTAAATTGTTAGATGTGTAAAGAATGCTATTTGAATGCAGCATGCTTCTGTGATGCTGCTATGACACAATACGGGCTATTAACAATTTGAGACTTTTGAGAAAAATAAATGTAAAAGCCAAACTTTAGTGTCTTTCTAGTCACGTTCAAGCAACCTAAATTCCACGCTATGCAAGCAAGATTTGTACTTCAGATCAAGCGATTGTCTCAACATTGCTGCATGGAACTTTACAACTATAGAAAGACCAATATCTTAGAAGGTCATCAACAATGGACTACGTACCCTGAGAAGGGGCACTCATCTTTAGTCTTGCAGAAAATAGTACCATTTTTGCATGGCAAAAGGTGATGCATAAGGAATATACAAGTTCGATGTTGGCATTAGAATCGCTTCATTTTTTTTGACTTTTTTTATATAAATCTAAACATAAACAATGAGTATTTATTACATATTATAAAATCAAAATTTCCCAGCACTCATACTTTTTCAAAAAATAATCATTAGAAATTCATCCAGTGCCCCCACTTTGACTCTGCCTTTAGAGACATAGTTGTTCATTTAAATTGTATGAAAAGTTTAATAAAATAGAGTTAAAAAATTTAATCTAAATTTGGAGCATTGAAAATTCGAGTACATTCTTTTGCAATTCTATTTAAACGAACAAAAAATTTGACATGAACAAACTTCAACAAACTCTAGGATCTGAAAATTTCATTTTCCATGTTATTACTAGAAAAAAAATTCAAAGAAAGAATTGAAAAAATAAGAAGAATTGAATCCAAGTTGCAAAAATAAAAATAAAGCGAGAGTCAAAAAAATAAAGGGAAAAAAAGAGAACCAATGAGGATGAGGCACTTATCGGGTTTGGGGGCGCACGTCATACGGTGGAGAAGCTCATTCATTAGAGATTCGGAGGGTATTTCTTCCAAGTTCACCGAACTACACGCCATTTCTTTTCTTTCTAAGGGTTTTTGGTTCTAAGTTTTAAACAGTCTTTCAAGTTAATGGGAAAGGGAAGATCGGCTTCTAATTTTCCTGAAAATGTCTTACTAAATTAGAAATGGTAAGACAATTTCCAAAATTAAGAGCTTCTTTTCCCGTGATTTATAATTGGTTTTACTTTAGGAAAATATTTTCAGTCAAACAAACACTGGAAAAGGCTAAAAATCTCTTCCAGAAAATGTTTTACCCCCAAACAAATGTACCCTAAGATAGTTCCTGTGGTATACGAGTACCCGGATGTATTTCCAGAAGAGTTGCCCCGGTTGCCTCCAACCAGAGAAGTTGACTTTGGTATCGAGTTAGTCCTTAGTACGGCACCTATCTCGATTGCTCCGTATAGAATGGCTCCAACGGAGTTAAAGGAGATGAAGACTCAATTACAAGAGTTAATGGATAAAGGCTTTGCAAGACCGAGCTATTCACCGTGGGGTGCTCCGATACATTTTGTGAAAAAGAAAGATAGGTCGATGAGATTATGCATAGACTATAGACAACTCAACAAGGTGACCGTGAAGAAAAAATATCCCTTGCCAAGAATCGATGATCTATTTGATCAGTTGAAGGGAGCCACCATGTTTTCTAAGATAGATTTAAGGTCAAGCTACTACTAGTTAAGGGTTAAGAAACAAGACGTATCGAAAACTGCTTTTCAGATGAGGTATGACCATTATGAGTTCCTTGTCAAGCCCTTTGGTTTAACAAATACCCCTACGATATTTATGGATTTAATGAACCGCATTTTTTGACCATATTTGGATATGTTTATCATCATTTTTATCGATGACATATTGATTTATTCACTTGATGAGAGTGAGCATGCGGAGCATTTGAGAATGGTTCTACAAACCTTGAGAGATAAGCAGTTATACTCCAAGTTCAGTAAGACCAAATTTTGGCTACAAGAGGTCAGATTCTTGGGGCACATTGTGTTGGGTAACGGGATCAGAGTTGACCCGAGTAAGATCTCGGCTATCGTTGAGTGGAAACCACCGAGGAATGTGACAAAGGTTTGAAGCTTTTTGGGTTTGGCTAGATACTACAGAAGATTTATGAATGGATTCTCTATCATAGCCACTCCGATGACAAGGTTGTTACAAAAGGATGTCAAGTTTGAATGGACGAGAAGTGCCAACAGAGTTTTGAGAAATTAAAGGCCTTGTTGACCGAAGCTCCAGTTTTAGTGCAACCAAAATCAGGCAAAGAATTCGTGGTGTATAAAGACGCTTCCTTGAATGGATTGTGGTGTGTGCTCATGCAAGAAGACAAAGTGATAGTATATGCCTCGAGACAACTAAAGCCGTACGAGAAAAATTACCCGACCCACAATTTAGAGCTAGCAGCTATAGTGTTCGCATTAAAGATTTGGAAACACCATTTGTATGGTGAGAAATGTCGGGTGTTCATCGACCATAAAAGCTTAAGATATTTGATGACTCAAAAAGAGTTCAACTTACGACAACGGCAATGTTTAGAGCTGATAAAATATTACGAGTTAATAATAGAGTACCACCCGGGAAAGGCGAATGTAGTCGCCGATGCTCTGAGTAGAAAGTAATTATTTGCCTTAAGGGCTATGAATGCTCAGTTGTCCGTGATTGATGATGGTTCGATTTTGGTTGAGATAAGAGCTAGACCGATGCTCATTCAAGAGATTTGTGAAGCTCAGAAAGATAATAAGGACTTGCAAGCTAAGATGGCTCAGTGTGAGATGGGAAATGAATTAGAATTTCGTATTGGCACCAATGGTTGTATGATGTACTCAAATAGATTTTGTGTACCCAAGGATAATGAGCTTATTTAGAGGATTTTACGAGAGGCACATAGTGGTTGCTTGTCTATCCATCCGGGTAGTGTAAAAATGTATAACGACTTGAAGAAAATGTACTAGTGGTTGGGGATGAAAAGAGACATTTTTGAGTTTGTTTCTAAGTGTCTAGTTTGCCAACAAGTGAAGGCCGAACACTAGGTACCTTCAGGTTTGCTTCAACCCGTAATGATTCCTGAGTGGAAATTGGACTGGGTCACCATGGATTTCGTATCGGGGTTACCTTTAACTCCAAAGAAAAAGATGTCGTTTGGGTTGTTGTCGATAGGCTTACAAAGTTGGCGCATTTTATACCAATGCATACTGACTATTCCCTTGAGAAATTATTCGATTTATATGTTTCTAAGATCGTGAGACTTTATGGAGTAACCTTGTCAATTATTTCAGATAGGGACCGAAGGTTTACCTCGAGGTTTTGGAAGAAGCTGCAAGAAGCTTTGGGGACAAAGTTGAATTTTAGCATAGCTTTCCACCCGCAAACCGACGGTCAGTCGGAAAGAGTAATTTAGATATTGGAAGACATGTTACAGTGTTGTGTTCTCAAGTTTCAAGGCAGTTGGAAAAGGTATTTATCACTTTTCAAATTCACCTATAACAACAGTTATTAATCAAGTCTGAAAATGGCACCTTATGAGGCTTTGTATGGGCATAAGTGCCGAATGCCTTTATATTGGACCGAGCTGAGAGAGAATCAGATTCACGGGGTCGATTTAGTCAGAGTGCCTGAAGATAAAGTGAAGGCGATTCGCTACTATTTGAAGGCCGCTTCAGATAGATAAAAATCCTACTCAGATTTGAAACAAAAGGAAATTGAGTTTCAAGTCGGTGATAGGGTGTTTTTGAAAGTATCCCCACGGAGGAAAGTCCTCAAATTTGGTAAAAAAGGAAAGCTGAGTCCTCGTTTCATAGGACCCTATGAGATTATTAGGAGAATAGGGCCCGTTGCCTACTGATTAGCTTTGCCCTTAGAGTTAGAAAAGATTCACGACGTATTTCATGTGTCCATGTTACGTCGATTTAGATTGGATCCTTCGCATGTGATTGCACCGACAGAGGTTGAGATTCAGCCGGATATGACTTATGGCGAAGAGCCGATTAAGTTTTTGGCTCAGGAGGCTAAGCAAATGAGGAATTAGAGCATAGCACTTGTTAAAGTACTACGGCATAGACATGGGGTCGAAGAAGTCACATGGGAACCAGAGGAGACCATGAGATACCAATACCCGAACCTATTCACCAGTAAGATTTTTGAGGACGAAAATCCCTAAGAGGGAGAATTGTAACAGCCCAATTTTAGGCCTACCCAGAATAGTGGTTTTGAGACCACAAATCCGTAGTCAAAAAAATTATTTTAAAATTATTTTATGTGTTGTGGCATGATTATATGAGTGCATGAATTTTTTGGTAGATTAATTTTAGCGATTGCATGCTTAATTGTGAAAAAGGACTAAATCGCATAAAGTGCAAAAGTCCTTTTTTCATAGCTAAGGGTGTTAATTAGCTAGAGAACCAAAATTAAGGGTCTTTAAAGGGCAAGTAGACCCTTAAAATAGAGGTGACCAACCATAGGGACAAAAGGGATGAGAAAGTCAAAGTTAGGTAGCCTAAATTGAATAAAATAACATAAGAAAAAGGCTATCATCTTGTTTTTTTTTTTTTGCTCCTTCTTCTCCACCTATCTTCCTGTAAGAAAAGGGCCCTAGAAGCTTGAAATTTTCAGCAACTTTAAGCCTTTGCAAGTAAGTAATTTTAATGGCTTTTCTTGAATATTTTGGTACTTTTGAGATCCTTGTAACATGAGCTTTCTAACTAGGGGACTATTTTGGAAAATGGTTAATAGTCTAGGGTTTTTCCATGATAGTAGACATGTTGATTTCTGAAATTTTATGGAAGAATATGAGTTATGGTTGTGAAATAAATAACTTTTGTGAAATAGCTTTCATGGAAACCCTAACTAGGGACCATTTTACATAAGTTGTGAAATAGATGTTACATGTGTGTAATAATGAGAATTATGGGATGTTTCTAGTATAAAAAGTATTCGGCTAGGCTTGGTTAGTGAGAAAATGTGATAAAAATTGATTTTTGGACCTAAGGGTGAAATGGTCATTTTGTGAAAGTCTAGAGGCAAAATGGTCATTTTGCCCAATTATGAATTTCGAGTGTCTAGATTAATATGCTGATGAAATGAATGAATTTCTATCATGTTAGATCAAGAATTACAAAATCTAGGCCTAGACTGGGGAAAAGCAAAGCTAGTGGACTAAGCCAAACTAGTCGCCTACATTTTGTATACAGAGGTAAGTTGTATGTAAATAATGAAACTACATTGTATTATATGTGTTTGAATTGACATAGCATTAGTTTCTTGATTGTGGAAATGATGATGTATGATGATAATTGAGATAGTAGAACTCCATTTGAACCTCAGGAAATAAATCGGATATTCATGCCATGACATTCAGGTTATTTGTATGCTAGTGTAAGACATGTCTAGGACATGCATCAGCCAGATTATGAGAGCTAGTCTAAGACCATGTCTGGGACATGGCATCAGTATTGAGATGAGAGTTAGTGTAAGACATGTCTGGGACATGCATCGACTACGAGATGTGTCAGTGTAAGACCATGTTTGGGACATGGCATCGGCATTGAGACGAGAGCTAGTGTAAGACATGTCTGGGACATGCATCGGCTATGAGATGTGTCAGTATAAGACCATGTTTGGGACATGGCATCGACACGTATAGGGGTGTCAGTGTAAGATCATGTCTGGGACATGGCATCAGCACGAATATGCGAGAGCTAGTGTAAGACCATGTCTGGGACATGGCATTGGCATTATACCCTATGTTTGAGGCTTAGTGAATATCCGATAGCATTCCAAATGGTTCAACGATGAGAATTACAATTTAGGTGAAATGAGAAAAGTATAACCATATTGTGAGTGGTATAGCCACCTATTTGAAATGTATGAGATGTGAGTTCAATATATGCTATGTGAATTGTCTTGGATAGTGATAAGTAACTTGTGCTTATGTCTACTCTTGTATTATGAGAATGATGATGAATGGTAAAGTTGTTGTTATATTTATTTGCATGCAACTTACTAAGCTTACGCTTATTCCCTCTCTTTTCCATTTTCTTATAGTGCCACTGTAAGACCCCAAACCCGGCCTAGACGTTATGGCCGAATCTGGTGCGTCACATCAAACCATTTTTCAAGTTTGATCTTTCCGGTGGAAATCCATTACTAAATCTAAATTTATTATTAAACCATAGTTCCTATCAAAACGGTTACCAATTTGTTTTCCTTTGGTATATTACCTCATTTAAAATCACGGAAGCATTTTGAAAACTTTGTTGTTGGAAGCTCGTATTCTTTAGAAAAAATCTTGCCATTTTGAAATCTTGAGTTTCCCTAGACTAGCAGTTTAGTATAAGAAATCACAATCCAAATTAAAACTTAAAACCCACCAACGGCCTTATTACATAAAAAAAACCCAAAACGAAATCTAATTGCAATTAAAAGAAACAGAAATAGTAGTGTGGCAATCTCCGAGCCCCTCGCAGCTCCGATCCTTCTAAGGCTGGAAATTACCTGAAAGGTTAATAAACGGGGTGAGTTTATAGAAACTTAGTGTGTAATCCCAATAACAAACAAACAGTGAATAACACGGTATCAGTACAATCTGGGCCAAAGCCCTATTCAGTCTCGACATATACCGGGCCGAAGCCTTTCGTTTAACGGTTACTGGGCCGAAGCCTTTTATAAATCATATCACTGGGCCGAAGCCTTTATTGTAAACGGTATGGCCCATAGGCCCATTTCAATATCACATGTAATACCAATGGATGTATGCAAGCCCATTTGGGGAGACTACTCAACCCACCATCCGCTACTCTCCACCCGTACCAACGAAGCTCTCCATGTGGGGAATAACTCAACCCACCCAACCAAACTCTCCACTGGCAGCATAGCTGCTTTATCATATAACTGGAGGCCTAGCCTCTTTTAATAACTGGGGCAAAGCCCTTTTCGCACTTCCTCCATTTATATAAAACCCCACCCATGCAACATGTCATGTATGCAGAATGTCATGCCCATATTTGAATCAAACAAACACAGTCAAGTCATTCATATCACCAACATATATTCGTAAATTCGTCAACCACACAGTCCAAGTCAGTCACTTGCCCACAAGGGCAAAACAGTCATTTAACACCTTAAGGGCAAAATTGTAATTTTACCCCACAAGGGTATCTCGATAATTCTACCCTACAGGGGTATTTTGGTATTTCTACCCTACAAGGGTATTTCGGTAATTCTACCCTATAGGGGTATTTTGGTAATTTTACAAACTAGGGGTATTTTGGTAATTTTGTAAACCAGGGGTATTTTGGTAATTTTACAAGTTAAGGGTATTTTAGTAATTTCACAAATTAGGGGTATTTTGGTAATTTTGTAAACCAAGGGTATTTTGGTAATTTTACAAGTCGAGGGTATTTCAGTAATTTCACAAATCAGGGGTATTTTGGTAATTTCACAAACTAGGGGTATTTTAGTAATTTTACAAACTAGGGTATTTTGGTAATTTTGCTAATCGAGGGTAAAATGGTAATTCTGTAAATCAGGGGTACTTTGGTAATTTGGTAAACTAAAGTATTCTAAACAGGGATAACAATATGAATGGGCCTAAAGCCCATTCTTGGCCCAAATGGGCCTACACGCTCATGTGGCCCTTTTAACCCAAATCTAGCCACAGATATGAGATTCACCTAGCCTAGTCCAATATTTACTATACAATCAAACAACTTATCCAATTGGGCCCGTAGGCCCACTGCGCCCACATGGCCCCTTTTGGCCCATCGCGTCCCGAAGTAGCCATCCTACAGCTAGAGTAGTGAGAAATACACACCTGATAGGAGACTGGAGTTAATCCGCGCTCCAAGCACTCTTAGCCGACGCCCAACCCAAACGAGTACGCCTTAAAGCGAAAGGGGTCAGCCAAGAAAGGTACCTTTACTCTTCTCATGGTTCTCTCTATTTAAAGCCAGCTTCGCATCCACTCTTATGTTAGCTTCCCAATGTGGGATCCCTTCAATATCAGAGTTTAAATTCAACACCAACTCTTGACGTCCCCTGTTAGCAAAATAAATGCTCTTTGCTTGCCATGAGTTTCGAACCCTGGACCTCTTTACCAACTCTCTAACGCCACCTTCTTGCCTCTTATGTGGCGCTACTTTGCCACTAGACCACAAGGCTTTTTGTGGCACAATTTCTCCAACAATATTCTTAAGGCCTACCTACTACATCCAAGGTTTGATTCACCTTAAACCAAAATTTTTGCTAGAGTCCAGGTTTGAACCCAGGACTTCTCCAACACTTCTCAGCACACTTAACCACTAAAACAAGCCTTCATTGACGAAATTTACATGCACAACAAAATATTATAAGCTGCCTTCAACAGCTCCCATGCTCAAGGCCCAAAACTTCTAGGCCCAAATTCAGGGTGTTACAGCCGCCTAATTTGCTCGAAGATCATCAGACGTCAGAGGCATCGATCACACTATCAACTGAAGCACTTGGTATAGTTGGTTTTATTATTTTAATATGGCATGTATAGGGCTTAGACTTTTGAGTTTTGTGTCAATGTTAATTTAGCCAAGGTGTTAGCTTGGGATGAATCCCTTAGTTTTGTATAAAGCGTGGGATAGTGGCTAATATTCATTATTGATATATGTAAATTATGGTATTTTCATGAATGAGTTAATGCCTTGTGTGGCTAATTAGACTTCGTGCTGTTGTGTGGATTTGTCATGTTAGATGTTATGTAGGTTGAGGCCAATAAGGGTGGCAAAAAGGCTTGGTAAATAGCCTTATCTTGTCCACACAGGTAGACACACGGGCATGTGTGACACACGGCCAGCCCCATGGGCGTGTTGTTCGGCCGTGTGTCTCCTGCACGTTAAATTTGCAAGTTAGTATGTATGGTAGTAAACACACGGGCAGAGACACGGCCGTGTGTCTCAACCTTAAGGATTGCTGACGTCAGAAATAGAATGTCTTGGTTTCCAAACACGAGCTGAGACACGGGCATGTCGAGGCTGTGTAAGGGACACGAGCCATGGACACGGGCGTGTGCTATGCCATGTGAAAACCATGTAGGTTCGAATTGAAAAATAAATCTACACGAGTAAGGGACACGGGCGTGTCCTTAGGTGCTTAGGCCGTGTGTGTCACACGGGCCATTAGCACGTCCATGTTCAAGTTCCACACAGGTGTATTGCCCATCCACAAAGGCTTGTGCCTTGTTTCAAAGGTCATTTTCCTTGTGTTGGTTAAAGGACTCGAGTTGGTCCCGAGTGGTTTCCAAGAGATGTTTTGGGCCTTGTAGGCCCATGATAAGAAGTTTTAGACAAAGTTTGAAATTTTTTTAATTTTTAACGGGCTCATATGATCCGACTTGTACGTGTGTATATGATTTGTGAACGGTAATGCCTTGTACCCAGTATCGGCTTCGAACCCGGGGTAGGGCTGTTACAAATCTTCTGTCTCCATCGTGATGATGTCTTTCCAAAGGTAGTAAAAGAGTTTTATGCCCGCATTACTTCTCTTGACAATGCATTTATATACGTGTGTGGCGCATCAATTCTATTTGATGAGGACTCTATAAATGTCGAATATGGACTGTTTGAAAGTCCTAACGAGCATGTTGACATTGTGAATACAATGTCCCTAGAGCGCTTAATCGAGGTTCCCACTAATGTTTGTGTGGAAGGTACACAGTGGTCATATCAAGAAATGACTATTACACTGTCGATAGAATATCATTGAAGCCTTAAGCCTTAAGGTGTCTATGTGACAGCCCTAATGTGACCCTAGTTGGGAAGTGGTTTCGGGACCACAAAACCGAGCCATAAAAATAATTAGCTGTCATATTTGATGCTTATTATATGTATATATGCATGTGTGAAAATTTCATATTTGAATTTTGTTTAATTGTAGGTGAATTTTAGTAAATAAGACTTATGTGAGAAAATTTAGAAATGTGCTAGGCAAATGTAAAGTGGCCTATTAATGCATGTTATAGAAATGATGGGTTTGCATGTCAAATTGCCCAAAATTTGAGCTAGTGGCCGGCCATGCTATGGGTCATAGCATATTTTAAGCATGGTGTGTTAATGTTTCATGTTGGAAAGAATAAAATAAAAGAGTTAGTAATAAAATAAGGGGATGAAGGGTGAAGAAAAGAAAAAAAAAAGGTATCACCTTGTTCTTCTTAGCCGTACAAGAAGAAGAAAAAGAGGGGGCATTCAGCCTTTTGAATGAAGAGAAGGTTAGTAAATTTTGTTAATCTTTCTTTTGAAATCTTAGTTTGTTCAGGTTAATCATCATGTTTTTCTTACCTAGCCATACTAAAATTTTGAATTTAGAGGGTTGGATGGAACTTTCGGTTATGGTATGTGTGAGAAGAACTTGATTTTTTTTTCTTTCTTACCCTTAAGTTTTGATGGATAAAGAAACAAAAAGATTGTTGATGAAAGAAATTAATCTTGTTAAAACTTTAAACTAATAACACCCATGTGTGTGATAGCCGAACATAGACTTTGTTTAAAGTCTTGATCAAAGGCCGGTTAAGTGTCTCGAAATGGATATCTAAGGTGTTAAATAATAAAACTCTTGATGACTTGGGTTAAATAGCATTCGGTCATCTTAGGTTAATATTAAGGTAAGGAGCTTATACTAGTGATAGCCGAATTAAAGAATGCTTGATGTCATGAGTAAATGTTGTTCATGTTATTTGGATGAGAAATGGTAGTTAGGTGAAGTAGAGTCTAGCAAATGAGCACATATGTGCATTAGTTGCTAAATGGAGAAAAATCGGCTAACAAGTGTGTAGTAAGGCTGAATATGACTTCGAATATTATTGAGTGATGTATGTGTTTTGAATTGATGGAATGGAGAGGATGCTTTAATTATGTTATGAACAATTATATGTTAAACTAAGGTTTGCTAAGCTAGCTATTAAGGTGAAGTGCAAATGTTAGTATTTGATTACTAGTGTATATATATGTGTATTCGCCGAGTTTTGAACTTGAAACAAAATGGTATTTAGTCAATACAAGTAACCTTATTTGTGGAATGTATTAAGTAAATAATCGGCCTCAACATAGACATGCATATTCGGCCACATGAATGAATACATAGATTGATGTTGTACGTTCAGCTATAGGTAAGCATATTGATGGCCTTATCTTGACTTAGAAAATCTCGCTAAAAGAGAATATTGGCTAAAATGTTGAATTTGATTCATGATTTCATACATATATGACTCTAATGCCTAATATATATATGGGCTAAGTACCTTAAATTCCTCCTTGATGTTCAAAATGATTAAACCAATTTATTTGTTAAATTAAGCTCAAGAGCAAAGGAGGACTAAATCCGATAAAGGAAAGGAAAAGGTGATCGAATAGCTGTTGAAATTGTTCGACAGCATCCGAGGTAAGTTTTCGAGTAATGGAACTTAGATTATGACTCGATTAGATCATGTTATATAGCGAATCAAAACCATGCTCTTTGTATGTGGCTATTGAGCCGAAAATGGTAATGGTAGATAAGTGCCTTGTGTCTGAGTTCTAGTAATGATAACGAAATAAAAATGTGTTATGATTTGTGGACATATGTGCATGATTATTCGGATGATAACCGGGCCAAGGCCCGAAGGCATTTGTGCGAGTTGCTATATCCGGGCTAAGACCTGAAGGCATTTGTGCGAGTTGCTATATCCGGGCTAAGACCTGAAGGCATTTGTACGAGTTGCTGTATCCGGGCTAGGACCCGAAGGCATTTGTGCGAGTTGTTATATCCGGCTAAATCCCGAAGATACTTGGGTTTGGAAGTGAGCAATCTTGCTGTAATAATTTCAATTAACACGCTCATAAAATCCAAACGATAAGGTATGTTTCGTACATGCATCGGAAAAGTCGATTCGTTTTAAATAGTATCCGTTAAATTGATTAACGAATTTTCGGCCTTTAGATAGGTTTGATACCTTGTGTATGAATATATTGGTTGAAGTGTAAAGTAAGTATGATTATGAAAATGTGCATATATGAAGTTATTCATTTAGCTATATGAATGTTATACCTTAGCCGAAACTAATTTCATTATTCAAAACTTACTAAGCATTAAATGCTTATTCCGTTTCTTTGATTCTCTGTTTCATAGATTTTGGTTCGTCAGCTATCAGACTCGGGATTTTCAAAGTCGAAGTCGTCCACACTATCATAGTCCTTGTGGTACTCTTTTAGTTGAACTCTGCTAATGGCATGTATAGGACTACCCTTTTGTTGTTAGTCAAGTACTTTGGTGTTGTATATATTTGGATAGCCATGCGAAAATGGCTTATATATTTTGAGCATAGTGTTATAATCATTTTGTATGTATATGGTTAATGAGAGGTGTGGATATGCTTGGCAATGATTGGCCATTGGAATGGTTAATCATGATCATATTTTGTGCTATATATGCTAAAGGGCTAGTTGAATCATGGAAACTATGAAATAGGTAAAGTCTACCTTAAAGGCAGATGCTGACAGCAGCAGTGATGTAAATTTGAAAAATCACTAAAAATAGTAGGAATGGAATTAAATAGTGAATAAATTATGTAATCGAACCTTGATGAATCTACTTTCATATGAAAGAAACGAAACGATCATATGAGTCGTATTTTAAGAGATATTTAAGTTTTCATGGAACAAGGCCAGAGCGATTTTTAGATCCCCTGATCTGACTTTGAAAATTCACTATAAATTAACCAGAGATAATTAGAAGTCATGCCATATATGTATATATTCCGTTTTGAGTCTAGTTTCCTTAGAAACAAACGGCATAAGTATTGAAGCCCTGTACAGGGAGATATATAAGTCGTAATGCATGAAGGTCAGAGTAGTCGAACCCTGAAACAGGGGAGATTTTAACTAATAAAATTCTAGAAAAAATTTGTAGATGGAATTATGGGTCTAGTTTCAGAAAAAATTTACGGAACTGGTTTTCGAGTTTTGGAACTCGAGATATGATTTTTAGGGTGACAGTGACGCAGTTAGCTAGCTTGTCTGGAAATTTTAAATGAACTGTGTTTTACAATAAAATAAGTCTGGTAACACCTCGTGTTCGACTCCGACAACGGTCTCGGGCACGGGGCGTTACAGTCTAATAGGTATGAAAAGGTGAATTGTTGGACTTAGTTGGTAATTATACAAATTGAATTGTTGGTGGACGGTTTTGGGTAATTACAAGCTTGAAATTTGGTTGATTTTTAAATGGACAAAATTGTAATTTCATAATTAAATTTTAATTAAATAAAACAAAAGCTTTTATCATCTTCTCAAAGTTTTCATCACCAATTTGTAAAGGGCAAATAAGCCACTTTTAAGCTTTGAGATTTCGGCAAGTTCAAATGCTAGCATGGTATGTCATTTTGCCCCGTTTCTAACAATTTTTATGTTTTTTAAATCGTTGCAACTAGGTTTAGCTAACTCGTACCTTTGTTTTCGAAACTATTAAAAAATTTTAATTTTTGCATTGATAATTCTTGGTGATTTTAGATGTTAAATGATGAATTTGAAGTATTAGTTGTTATCTATGAGTATTTTGTTAAGTGATTTTTTTATGAATTTAACGATTAAGGATTAAATTATTGAAATAGTAAAACTACAAGGATTTAATGTGTAATAACAAAAAAATGGGCTGTAGTAAGGTTCTAAGAAACTTAGCTAAGCTTAAATTTGAGTAAAAATGGTTAATTTGCATGATTTAGGCTTAAGGACTAAATTGAATAAAGATAAAATGTTATGGGCAATTTTGTAAAAATGTCAAAAAAGACTAAATTGCATAAAATGAATTGGTTTTGCTGTCTAAGTTAATAAATTTAATGAAATTATTAATTTACATCAAGAACGAGTGGAAAATCGAGGGGAAGAGGAAATTACCAAATAGCCCTTGTACTTAGTCATTGTAGCAATTTAGCTAGGTAAGTTCGTATGAACTGTACTCAATATAATGTTGTTTAATTTGAATGCTTATTTTATTGTTTTAATGTAAATTAATTAATATACCAATGTAACGATGCAATGATGAATTGACAAATGTTGAGTCCCGGTTGAACCTTCAGAATACATAAGATACAGATGAAACATCATTAAGGTTACCATGTTTCAGGTGCTGGTCTTGAATGTCCTATCGATGGCTGAGGCCCTACATTTGTTGCAGATACCCTACAGCTTGTGTGAGCAACATCGTGTAGCTTGCATTCCAACCTACAACTTGTGTGAGTAGACCCATTTTATAGCTCGTGTAAGCAACAATGTAAAGGAAAAAGTAAGGTTATAGTTATATGTTTAGCAAACTCTGTGTGGCCTTTTCTGTATATCCGAGGTTGTTCCAAATGGTTCAACAGGCATGAAAAATAAAGGAATGGTAAGTTTCAAACAAACAATGACATGAATCTATGAAAAGGATTGAATTGGAAATGTCCAATAAATTTATCTATGTTCAATAAAAGGATGAATTCAAAAGTAGTATCTTCATGTAGCTTACCTCATGTTAATTCAAGTGAATTATGTGTTAATGCACTAACATGTGCTGTGGATGGTGCTTGGGCTTGTGCCAAGCTTATGGTTGGATTATATCGTGCCTAATATTAGTTATATACATCGAAATGGTAATTGTCCAAATGGAAATATGTTTATGTGCATGAAAAGGTTGTATGAATCAAAAGATATATTTTCTTATGAAATGGCTTATCATATGGTTGATCCTAAAAGAGTTATGTACAAATGTACTAACTTGTGTATTGATGATGATATTTAGGTTTGTGTCAAGCTTGTGTAATTGGTTGATGCTTATGCTTATGTCTTGTATTATGCAAATGATATGGGTAAGAAAAGGTAATGAATCGATAAGTTCATAATTTAAATGTAATATGATGATATAAAGGGATTGATGAGTTAAAGGATTTACTTATATGTGCGAAATTTACTTATGCTATGGATGAATTTATTTATGTCATGGAAAAATACACTAGTTCGTGAATTGATAATGTTATATAAGCTAAAGTAAGTAAATGGAACGAAAAGTATGTAAATGGAAGGGTTCAAAGTCTTATGAAAAGGGTTAATGATTGTGTAATATGACTTATAAAATCCGGCTATGTTAGGAATGATAAATATATGTGATGTTGATGGACTTATTCATTTATGAGTTGATGGTTATATAGTTTGTTAAATCTTGTGGCATTAGTATAGGTTTATACTTACCTTATAAAGTTCATTAATGAAATCGAATATTATGTTTAAAGTTTATATGGGCTTACTAAGCATTTATTGCTTACATAACTACTTTCCTTCACTTTTCAGATAATCAGAAGCTCAATCGGTTTGGAAGTTCGTCAGAGATCTATCATGCTACCCAGCAATTATATCAGTAGTTTTTGATGTTTTGGCTAGGTTTATAATGGCATGTATAAGTGGACTTGTGTTGGTATCTAATTCAGTGCTAATTGATAATATTGGCATGTATAATTTGTTTTAGTACTATTTGATGTTGGTTGGTTGCTTAGTGTCATTTTGGCACTTATAGATGCCATACTAGTATGTGTTATAGCAATGTGTTAATGTGTGTTTGAATGGCTAAAGTGGTATGTGATGAATTGACATCAATATGGTCAAGTTATGGTATGCTTTAGAAAAGTATTGAGCTAGATGTGTATGAATGAAATATGGTTAAATATGCATAAATTTAAGTATGTTAAATGTTTTCTTTGAGGTGCCTTGTATGGCATATTAGTTGTATGGATTTGGTCTTTTTGAATTGGTCTTTTCATGAATGTTTCGGTAAGGTTTTCAAGCTTTAAAGTTATGCACGAAATGCTTGTAGTTACATGTTTGGGTTGATGATGGAAATAGCTTGATTTTGGCCAATTTTATGTCCACACGATCGTGTGACCCCTAAAGTTCAAATTTTCTAACTTTTTCCTAAATATTTTGAATGATTCCAATTTAGTCCTGAATTATTTCTAAAGTGTTTTTAAAGACTCGAAGGCTCGATTAAGATACGTTATGCGTGTAGATGATTGATTTATACCATGTTTATGTTAAAGTACTAAATGTATGTTTTAAGGTTACGATTTTTTAGTAATGCTCTATAACCTCATTCCAACATAGGGTGTTACATTTAATAGTATCAGAGCTACAATTTAGTTGGTTCTAGGACTGAACGTAGCATGTATAGAGTCTAGAAATACATGTCATTATATAATCTATGATATTGTGATCTATTTACCATCCAAGTCCTTGAGATTAAATTTCATAGCTATTTGACACCTTTAACTATTAGAAATCTATTTTTGTACTTTTTACGAGTTAGTCATTTTCATGCAATTAAGCATGAAAACATCAAAATTTATTAACAAAATTTTACTACAAGCCTTCTCACATCCCGTAAACATTAAAATAATAATAAATAATCATTTAATTGTTAGATTTGTGGTCCCAAAACCACTATTCTAATTTCACTAAAAACGGGTTGTTACAACTCTCTCCCTAAAGGAATTTTTGTCCCCAAAAATCTTACCAAAAAATAAGTTCAAGTATTACACTTCCATAGCTTCTTCCGCTTCCCAGGTAGCCTTTTCTATATCATGACGTTTTCGGAGAACTTTTACTAAATCTATGCTTTTATTTCTCAATTCTTTAACTTTTTGAGCTAGAATTCTGATTGGGTCTTCCTTGTACATCATATTTGAATGTATTTCAACATCAATAGGTGAAACCATCTGTGAAGGATTTGATCGATACCGTCGTAACATTGATACATGGAATACATTGTGAATCTTTTCTAACTCTGAAGGTAAAGTCAATCTGTAAGCTACTGGCCCAAACATCTCAGTGATCTCGTATGGCTCAATAAACCGCGGACTACGTAACTGCCCGTTTTTAGGTCAAATCAAAATAGTGGTTTCAGGATCACAAATCCAAAGTCAAAATTTTTATTTTATCAATTTAATAATGTCTACATCACAATTGAATTATTATATAAAAGTTTCGTAAAGAAATTTTACCGTTTAAATGCTTAATTCAGTAAAAAGGATTACATCGCGTAATGCATAAAAGTTGCATTCTATGTTGAAAGTGTTTAATTGTTATGATTTAATAAATCAAGAGTCCTTGTCATGTTAATATACCAAGATTAAGGTTAGTGGACATTATATCCACGACTTATGTGTTTTATTAAGGTTTTATTAAAGGTTATTTTGGTTATTATATAATAAATTAAGTTAAAATGATAAAAACAATTAGTCTTCATCTTCCAAAAACATTACCACCGAAAATTAGGGCTTGAAAAACACCATTTGAGAGCTTGGACATTCGGCTATGGTGTCTTGATCATGTAAGTCTATTTTTAGCTCGATTTTTAATGATTTCTACGTTTTTGAGCTCGTTACAACTTAATCCAGCTGGCCCGTACCTTAATTTTTGAATTTGTTCACGATTTTGAAATGTGCCATTGTTGAATACTTGAGTTCTTTGATGTTTAATGATAGATTATGGAAGCTTGATGATAGTTTTACAAGTTTTATAAAGTGATTTTTGATAAAAATGTCAAATAGGGATTAAATTGTGAAAATGTAAAATGTGGTAGTTAAAAGTGTGAAATAATGAAAGTTTGGGCTGCTAATAGCATATAGGAAATTCAGCTATCATGGGTTATGGCTTAATTGTGTAATTTCGCATTTTTATGTGTTAAGGACTAAATT
This sequence comes from Gossypium hirsutum, assembly GCF_007990345.1. Lineage (NCBI taxonomy): Eukaryota > Viridiplantae > Streptophyta > Magnoliopsida > Malvales > Malvaceae > Gossypium > Gossypium hirsutum. Next base: position 56,060,766 of record NC_053435.1, read on the forward strand.
GCAAAGTAGTCAAAATTTTAGGGGTAAAATTGTAAATTAGCCAAAATAAATGTTTTAGGCTAAATTTGTAACACCCCTTACCCGTACCCGAGTCAGGGACAAGGTACGGGGCATTATCGTACACAAACATGACATTTTCGAAAAATACGGGCTATAAAATTTTATTTCAATTTAAAACCGATCAAACAAAATCGTATTGTCCCAATTATGGACCTACAAGGTCCAAAACATGCAATAAAAGCAATCCGAAACTAAACTGGGAACTTGAGAAAACTTTAGAGAATTTCTAGGTTTAATCGTCACACGCCCGTGTGGTGGCAATGCACACATCTGTGTGCATTGGGACACGCCTGTGTCCCTTACCCATGCTGAATTATTGGAATTTATTTTTCATTTCAAACCTATAGAGGTTTTCACACGGCCGAGCACACGCCCGTGTCCCTAGCCTGTGTCCCTCACACGGCCTAGACACGCACGTGTCATCGCCCGTGTTCAAAAACCTGGACATTCTATTTATGACATCATCATCCATCTAGGGGCACACGGCAAAGGCACACGCCCATATGCAAGGCCATGTCCTCCACACGGTTGAGACACGTGGCCATGTCTCTGCCCATGTGTTTACTACCATGCATACTGTGTAACACCCCATACCCGTAGCCCACTCCGGAGCGAAATACGAGGCATTACCTAACTCGATCTCATGCACCCCAAATGTCCACAAGTCACCAAGACTCGGTCCAATTTAAAACTTTTTCAATTTTTACTTTAAACTACTTGTTATGAGCCGACGAGTCCCAAATCGATCATTGAAAACTATTCGGGATCAACCCGGGTCCTTAAACCATCTATAGAAAATTTGACTTTGAAACAAGGCACATGCCTGTGTGGAAGGGTAACACGCCCGTGTGGCCATTTCGACATGGTCAAGTGATGGCCCATGTGCCTGACACGGCCTAAGCAATATAGGGACACACCCGTGTCCTCCACTCGTGTGGAATTTATTCTGAATGCACAGCTACAAGGGTTTTCACATGGCCTGGCACACGCCCGTGTGCTTAGCCTGTGTCCCTCACACAGCCATGACATGCCCGTGTACAAAAACATGGAAATTCTATTTCTGACATCAGCATCCCCAAAATGACACACGGCCAAGGCACACGTCTGTGTGCTAGGTCGTGTCCCATACACGGCTGAGACACACGGTCTTGTTTCTGCCCGTGTATTTACTACCATGCATACTAACTTGCAATTTTCATGTACAGGGGACACACGGCCAGACCACATGCCCATTGGGTAGACTGTGTGTCACACACGGCCTAGACACACGCTCGTGTGTCTACCCATGTGGACAATTTAAGGCTATTTACCAAGCCTCTTTGCCACCCTTACTTACACGACCTACACGTTAGCAACCAAAGCCAATACAAGGCTATCTCATGCAACGAAATCAGCCATAATAAACCACATTCCATATGTGCATTTTACTCATCTATGAAGATAACATCTTTGTATATAAATCAAAATGAATATTAACCATCATTCGAGGCTTAATACAAAATGATAGATTTATCCCAAGCCAACACATTTGGCCAAATTGGAAATGACACAAAACACAAGTCTAGTTCCCTATACATGCCATATTCAAAAATATAAATCAAACTATACCGAATGCTTCAATAGGTAGTGTGATCGATATCTCCGATTCCCGTTGATCCTTGAGCTAGATAGGCGGCACTATAAAAAAATGAAAAGGAGAGGGAGTAAGCATAAAGCTTAATAAGTTGCACATAAATAAATATACAACATAACTTTATCATCCATCAACAAATATCATAATACACAAGTGGCATATGCCAAACTTACTCATCAATATTCAATACACCTCACATAGCATATATTGAGCTCACATTTCATATATAACATATAGGTACCTGTACACTCACAACATGATTATACTTTCCTTGTTAACTTGAAATCATACATTCACTTTTGAACCATTTGGAACATTATCGGATACTCATTTAGCCTTAAACATGGGTGCAGGTGCCGATGCCATGTCCCAAACATGGTCTTACATAAGCTCTAGCATATCTGTTGTGATTCCATGTCCCAGATAGGGTCTTACACAATACATCTTGTAACCGATGCATGTCTTACATTGGCTTACGTCTCGAGGCCACTGTATGCCCCAAACATGTCTTACACTAGCACTCATCTCAATGCCAATACCATGTACCAGACATGGTCTTACACTAGCTCTCATAATGTGGCCGACGCATGTCCTAGACATGTCATACACTAGCTAATACAAGTGACCCAAATGTCATGGCATGAATATCCGATTTATTTCCTAGGTTCTGTACTATCTCTGTTACCATCATGCTTTCTCAATTCCATAATCAAGCAATTCATGCTATATTAAATTCAAGTACAACTCAACATATACATTAACATTGTCATTGTATTATTTACTTACAACTTAACTCGGATTACGAAATGTGGCGACTAGTCCATTTAATCGATTTGCTTGGCTTTCCCCCGGTTTAAGTTCGAATTTGGTGATTCTTGATCTATAATCACAAAATGCACTTATTTAGTCACTAAATAAAATTAAGAAATGGAAAATTTATATCTTTGGTAAAATGACCATTTTTCCCTAGACTTTGACAAATTGACCATTTTACCTCTAGGCCGGAAAATTGATTTTTATCGAATTTATTCATATCTTAAGCCTAGCAGAACCCTTTTTACTCTTATAGTAACTCCAAATTCCCAATATTTCACATACTTAACATCTATTTTACAACTTATAGAATATAGTGTTTTTAGGTGTTTTCATGCTAACACCTTTCACAAAAGTTGTTCATAACACACCTAAGACTTAATTTCTTCCATAAAAACTCAGAAAACATTACAAACCCTTTCATGGCAAAGCCCTACACTCTTGATCATTTTGCAAAATAGTACCCTCATGTGAAAGCTCATGCTTCAAGGTTCTCAAAAGTACAAAAATATTCAAGAAAAGCCATTAAAATCACTTACTTGTGAAGACTTAAAGTTGCTGAAATTTCAAGCTCTTAAAAACCCATTTCTTTGCTGAAAATTTTGATGGTAGAAAAGAAGATGAGAAGGTGATACCATCTGTCTTATTTTCTTTCTATTTTAATCAATTTAGCCACCAAACCCACCAAATGTGGACTTTTTGACCAAGTTTGTCTCCTATGGCCGAGCATGCCTCCCTAAATAGTCTAAATGCCCTTTAAAGACCACCAATTTAGGTTCTCTAGCTATTTTGCACTTTTAGCTATCAAAATAGGACTTTTGCATTTTATGCGATTTAGTCTTTTTTCACAATTGGGCTCACAAACGTCACAATTAATTCACCAAATTTTTCGTACACTCTTAAAAACATGCTATAACATCTAAATAATTATAAAATAATTTACTGCACTCCAAATTTATGGTCCCGAGATGACTATTCTAACTAGGCCCTAAATCGGGCTGTTACATACTAACCTAAAAATTCAAGGTGCAGGGGACACACGGCTGAGCAACATGCCCCAGGGGCAGGCCGTGTGTCACACACGACCTAAACACATTTATAAACTTCAATGGTATTTAACATGGCCTAAATATGTCCATAACCCACCTTGGCATAGTCTACTGCATGTTAACCTCATCTCATTGGTTTAGCACATGCTAGGTTATCCTTTTGGTGTTAATGATTACCACTTCAATAATCACATTTTATACTTGGCTCATTTTATAACTAATTCCCCATTATGACTTAACCATCTCCAAGTGATTTGGTGACATTTCACATGTCCATTCATGATAAACCACATTTAACCATTATATGAAACATTTAAGCATATGCACAATTAGTAGGTTTACAACCTACATCAAAATGAGCCATATCTCATGGCCATATACAAAACAAATAAGTATATCATACAAGCCCTTACATTGGCGCCGAATGACACATATAACAAAATGATCAAGAATCCTATACATGCCATTAAAAAAAATTAAAAATTTGTATATACCCAATGAAGACAAGTTGATAGTGTCACCAATGCTCCAACCGTCTTCCAATCTTTACGAGTCCTCGAGCTCTGTAAGACGAGGGAAATGAAAGAGGGTAAGCATTCACATGCTTAGTAAGTTCGGATAATGGAAAGGTAAACTTACCGATTATTTAGCATACATCCATAATGGATATTCATTCCAAACATGCATAGTATAATTTCCCTATTACATACGTTCAACCATCAAGTTAGTCTCATACAAGTACATTATAGCATTAGTCTTAGATGAGCTCATCATTTCATGCATCTCTATTTTTGTTCCTCATTTTAATCCCCTTGAACTTCTTGGAATCTCGATGATTATCTCATTCTAATCATTTCGTTGTCTCAGATTCAATTCCTTTTGAGTCATCAAATACTTCAAACTCTTGTGATATTTGAATACATGGCAAGCTTCACCATACAAATGGTGTCTCCAAATCTTCACTCATCTTCTTCCTATAGCTACCGAAATTTCAAGGGTTCCATAAGCTAGGGTTTTCAACATTTTCAAGCTCAATAGTAAGTGCTCCCTAGCCCCGTTTTTAATGTTCTTCGTATTTTTGAAATCATGGTAGCTTACTTTCTTCATTTCTACCCATATTTCATGGTAGGGTTCATGTTTAGAGAACTACCCATGGATGATATACTTGTATTTTGATATTTTATGGAGGAATATTAGAGTTTAAAGGATGGTAAACAACTTTTACTAAGTGGTTTTTCATGGAAATGGCTTAAAGGACTAGATTGTAAAAGTTGTAAAAAGTGGGTAGAAAAATGTAAAACAAAGGAAAATTGGACTGCTATAAGAATGAAAAATATTTGGCTAGGCTTTGGTAACCAAGAAATTTCATGCATTTCATTATACGAACCTAGGGACTAAATCGTAAATAATATGAAATGTTAGGGGCAAAATGGTCATTTTGTTCGGGGGTGAAATTTAGGCTCGAAAAGAATAATATGAGATATTGATAATTTATTTTTATTATTATAGACCACGAGGAACAAATTCCGGAGGTCAATCGAGGAAAACGAAAGGTTTCAGAATAACTGAAATGCGAAACCGAGACAAATACCAGCTAAGTTCGAATAACTTAAAATAAACCCATAATATGTCTAAATGCATGTTTTATGAATGCATGATAATATATATAATGATGGCATGAAAATCCATGAAATGTGTTAATAATAATAACAACAAGATGATAAATGTCCTAGTTGAAGTTAAAAGGGACATTTGATGGACAAACCATGGCTTACGTGACTTGAGATCCTGCATGTGTTGCAAAAAAGGATTTAGCTCGGACAGGTGTTCCTTGAGTGATCGAACCTCCCGAAGAATACGTGTGCATTAAGGATTTAGACCGGACGGGTAATCCGATTAGGGTCTGAATTTAGCCTGGACTGGTAATTCAAATCCGAGCTCATTAAGGGTGTTTGTCGCTACAAGGGATTTAGCCTGGACTGGTAATCTCAACATCACTCCATGAGTTTATATTATGAGGAATTAGCCTGGACTGGTAATACCGCCGTAAGATGTGAGGTTCACGGGAGTGCGTATTTGAGAAGATCACTCTTATGACTTGACGGTAAATAGATAATCCATCAGGATTTCTGAGGTACTCAACGGGATTAACATGAGATATAGAAATGAAAATGTTGGATGATGAGCTAATCTAAGACAAAATACATGATGAATTATTATGGGACTAACTTGATGCTTGAGTGTATGTAATAGGAGGCTATTCTATTATTGGATTGGCTGCCTAACATGGTTGTATGCTAATTAATCAGTAAGTTTACTTTCCAATTATTCGAGCTTACTAAGCATGTAAATGCTTACCCCTCTCTTTTCCCTGTCTTATAGAGCTAGAGGACTCGTAGAGATTGGAATACGGTTGTAGAATCAACATACTATCATTTTGTCCAGCTTTGCTATATAGATACTTTTATTTTGTTTAATGGCATGTATAGGGCTTTTTTTTTATTTTGCTAAGTGTGTCATTTGGTTGGCCAATGTAAAGGTGTAAATATTAAACTTATTCTTTTTGTATATGTCCATAAGACATGGCTCATTTTTTTGTAGGTTGTGACCTACCAACCATGCATGTTTTTGTAAAAAAAATGTTCTTGTGATGATTGAATATGAGATTTCATAAATAGGCATTTGTAATGTGGCCAAAACATTTGGAGATAGTAGGCCATAATTGGTAATGAATTATAATAATGAGCCAAGTCTAAATGTGTTTCAATGGGATGGAAATCCTCAATACCAAAAAGGGGATAATTGAGCATGTACTTAACCGAGGAGATGAGGTTAACAGGAAATAGATTCATTAATGATAGTCCTTGAGTATTTTTGGGTCATGTTAAATGCAATTGGGATTCCTATATGTGAGAAAATGATAAGGGTGAAATTATAGCCTAAAAAGGGTCCACACGGGTAGACACACGGGCATGTGTCTAGGCCGTGTGTGACACACGGTCAGCCCCATGGGCATGTGGTACAACCATGTGTCCCTTGCACCTAAAATTTTAAATCAGAATGCATGGTAGTAAACACACGGGTAGAGACACGGCCATGTGTCTCAATCGTGTGGAGGACACGACCTAGCCCCATGGGCATGTGTCCTGGCCGTGTGCCCTAAATACATACTAACATTATAAATAGAATGTATAGGTTTTTGGACACGGGCGATCACACGGGCGTGTCTAGGCCGTGTGAAAGACATGGGCCAGGGACACGGGCGTGTACTTGGCCGTGTGAAAACCCCTATAGGTGCAATATAGAAAATAAATTCGATTAATTCCACACAGGTTAGGGACACAGGTGTGTCCCAAAGCACACAGGCATGTGCATTGTCTACACAGGCGTGTGAAGCTTAACTTAGAAAATTTTTCTAAAATTTTCCTAGGTTCTCGATTTAGTCCCAGATTATTTTCGATGTATGTTTTGGGTCTCGTAGGCCCATAATAGGGACACTAAGATATTGTTTGGTTGGTTTTAAGTTGGAACGAATTTTTGTAACACATATTTTTCGAAAATGTCCAAGTATGGGTCTGGTAACACCTCGTACCTGGTTCCAGTCTCAGGTACGGGTAAGGGGTGTTACAATCTCTTTTCTCTTCAAATCAGCATATGACTTTTGCCTATCCGATGTTACCTTCAAATAGTGCCGTATCACTTTAACCTTTTCTTCAGTTTCCTCGATTAAATTAACTCTATGAATTTGACTTTCCTTGAGCTGTGTCCAATACAGTGGAGTTCGGCACTTTTAGCCATATAATGCCTCATAAGGTGCCATTTTTAAACTCGTCTGGAAACTGTTGTTGTAGGAAAATTCCACCAAAGGTAAGTATTTTTCCCAATTACCCTAAAATTCAAGGACGCAACACCGTAACATGTCCTCGAGAGTCTAAATCGTCCACTCAGACTGACCATCAGTCTGTGGGTGGAATGTCGCACTAAAACTCAACTTTGTACCCAAGGCTTCTTGTAGTTTCTTTCAAAATCTCGAAGTGAATCTTAGGTCCCTATCAGAAATAATCGATAACGGTATCCCGTATAATTTCACAATTTCAGAAATGTACAAGTCGGCCAGTTCATCAAGAGAGTAATCAACCCGTACTGAGATGAAGTGAGTCGGCTTCGTTAGTCTATCAACCACAACCCAAACAACATCTTTCTTTTTTTGGGTTAATGATAATCCAGTCACGAAGTCCATGGCAATCTATCCAATTTCCATTTGAGTACTATCACAGTCTATAACAAACCCGAAGGTTCTTAGTGTTCAGCCTTGACCTGTTGACATAGCAAACATTTCGACACAAATTCAAAGATGTCTCTTTTCATACCATTCCACCAATACATTTTTCTTAAATCATTGTACATCTTGGTACTTCGTGGATGAACAGATAGACGACTATCATGTGCCTCTTGTAAAATTTTCCAAATAAGTTCATTGTCTTTAGGTACACAGACCTTATCTTGAAACATCAAACAATCACTAGAACCAATCCAAAAGTCTGACTCAACACCTGTCTCACATTGTGCTCTCTTGGCCTGTAAATCACTATCATTGATCTGAGCTGTGCAAATTTCTTGTAGGAATGTTGGTCTAGCTCTTAACTCTACCAAAACCGAACCATCATCGGACAACGCCAATCATGTGTTCGTAGCCCTCAATACAAACAAGGACTTCTAACTCAGAGCATCGGCGACCACGTTCGCCATTCCCAGGTGATAATCAATTATTAACTCATAATCTTTAATCAACTCTTACCATCTTCGTTGTCTCAGATTCAATTCCTTTTGAGTCATCAAATACTTCAAACTCTTGTGATATTTGAATACATGGCAAGCTTCACCATACAAATGGTGTCTCCAAATCTTCAAGGCAAAAAAAATGACAGCTAGTTCCAAGTCGTGTGCTGGATAATTTTTCTCGTAAGCCTTTAGTTGCCTCAAAGCATAGGCTATTACTTTGCCCTCTTGCATAAGCACGCAACCCAGTCCATTCAAGGACGCATCACTATAAACCATAAATTTTTTTCCCGGTTTGGGTTGCTCTAAAACTGGAGGTTCTGTTAGTAGTGTCTTTAATTTCTCGAAACTCTGTTAGCACTCTTCCAACCATTCAAACTTTACATCTTTTTGCAGCAACCTTTTCAAAGGAGTTGCAATCATAGAGAATCCCTTTAAAAAACGTCAGTAGCAACTGGCTAAGCCCAAAAAGCTTCTAACCCCGGTTATGCTCTTCGGCGGCTTCCACTCAACAATGGCAGAAATCTTATTCGGATCATCTCGGATACCATCACCTGACACAATGTGACTGAGGAATCTAACCTCTCGGAGCCAAAACTCACTCTTGTTAAACTTAGCATATAGTTGCTTATCTTATAAAGTCTGTAAGAAAGTCCTCAACTGCTCGACATGATCAGTCTCATCCTTGGAATAAATCAGGATATCATCAATAAATACAACAACAAACTTGTCTAAGTATGGCTGAAATATCCTATTCATCAAGTTTATAAACATAGCCGAAGCATTCATCAACCCAAAAGGCATCACAAGAAATTTATAATGGCCATACCTCGTTCTGAAAGCGGTCTTAGGCATGTCTGACTCTTTGACCCGCAGCTGGTAATAGCTGGATCTCAAATCTATTTTAGAAAACACAGTGGCTCCTTTCAACTGATCAAATAGGTCCTCAATCCTTTGCAATAGATACTTATTCTTAATAGTTACCTTGTTGAGTTTTTGGTAGTCTATACATAATCTCATTGAACCATATTTCTTTTTCACGAATAGTACGGAGCACCCCAAGGCAAAAAGCTTGGTAACTATGCTTTTAACTCTTTCAACTCAGCTAGTGCCATCCTATACAGGGCAATAGAAATAGGTGTTCTTCTTGGCACTAGCTTAATACCAAACTCTACTTCTCTAACAGGAGGCAAACCAGGCAACTCTTCTGAAAACACATCCGGATATTCACGTACTATTGGTACCGATTCAATCTTCAACTCGGATTCTTTAGTATTCAGGAATAAAGCAAGGTAGGCTTCATACCCTTTTCTCATAAAATTTTGAGCCCTTATTGAGGTAATCATAACCAGTGGTGTATTAAACTCACTTGAATCAACTCAGAGAATTTCGCCATCTGTACATTTCAATTCAATATACTTGCTACCACAATTTACGATCACATTATGAATGGCCAACCAATCCATGCCAAGTATTACATCAAATTCATCGAAAGGAAAAAACATAAGGTTAGCCGGAAAAAAAAGACCTTGAATCGTCAAAGGATAATTCTTACAAACTTTATCTACTAACAAAAACTTGCCTAAAGGGTTTGACACCTTGATTATTCTGTGGGTTCCACAGACATATCCATTCTAGACACAAATTTTATGCAAATGTATGAATGGGTTGATCCAAGGTCAATTAAGGCAATGACATGAGTATCATAAAAAGATAATATACCCGTAATGACATTAAGAGCCGAGGCCTCCTCTTTAAGCATATGGCATAGGTTCTCGCTGGAGCTCAAGCCTCTAATTTTGTAGTAGTATCCTTGGCAACAATTCGTCTGCCACTTGCACTTCTGGGATGTCTCGGAGGTCTACCACGAGAAATAGGAGCGTTTGGCTTCGGGGATAATTCAACCTCTTTATCAGGTCACTCTAGGCAATCTCTAAGGAAGTGGTTAAGAGAACCACACTATAGCATGCTCTACTCTTCATTTGGCACTCTCCGAAATGAAATTTGTTGCAACTTTTACATCTTGGCTCTTGATCATCTACGCTTCCCACACTGTTACCATAGGGGAAAAAAGACTGCAAGTTATAACGTTTGGAGCTTCTTGCTCTACTCGAATATCCCACCTATGAAGTGGAACGTTCCTGGTGAATCCACAATTTCTTTGTGGGGAACTAGTGCACCTTACCACTGGATCTCATACTTGAAACTCGAGCTTCTCTCATCACTTGTTTTCTTTCATTATTAAGCTCTTCGGCCTTCTTGGCTCAATCAGCTAATGCAGCGAATTCTCGTATCTCGAGGATCCCAATTAGTAACTTAATTTTCTCATTCAGACCTTCCTCGAAGCACTTACACATTTCTGCCTCTGTTTGAACCCATTCATTCACATACTGACTTAGCATTAAGAACTCTCTTTTGTATTCTGACACAGTTCTTTTTCCTTGTTTGAGTTCTAGGAACTCGTTTCGCTTCTAATCTAAGAACCTTTGACTGATATATTTCTTTTTAAACTCAACTTGGAAAAATTTCCATGTGATACTCCCTCTCGGTGCCACCGAGGATAGAGTCTTCCACCAGTGGTATGCAGTGTCTTTCAATAGCGACATTGCACATGTCAAACTTTCCTCAGGATTACATGGCAGTTCATCGAGAACCCGCATGGTATTCTCAAGCCAAAACTCAGAATGTTCTGGATCGTCATCAATCATGGCCCTAAACTCTTCGGGTCCATATTTCCTAAGCTTATCCACTCGGGCCCTACCAATTCTCACAGGTGCCATAACTTGTGGCACTTCTTCTTCAAGTTTAGCATGGGGTGGAGGAGGTCGTGGTATATTGGGGCGATTTCTCAAGTAATCCCTGAACCACTCATCCATTATCTCAAAAAGGGCAGCTTTTGCATCATCCCGGCCCTCAGACATAGGCCTTCTACTACTACTAGAAGTAGCTCATTGTACGGAAACTGGAGCATGACTCTTGACTCCCTCGGGCTCATCTTGGGCTTGATCAGAAAACATTTACTACATCCAAATACAATTAAAAGGGTTAGGAGATGTCACACTATCATAACTTCTATAATGACATGTACAGCTAGACTCATAAACAGTAGTTCTGATACCACTAAATGAAACACCCCTTACCCGTACCCGAGTCAGGGACAAAGTACGAGGCATTATCGCACACAAACATGGCATATCTGAAAATACAGGCTATAAAATTTCATTTCAATTTAAAACTGATCAACCAAAATCGTATTGTCCCAATTATAAACCTACGAGGTCCAAAACATGCATTGAAAGCGATCCAGGACTAAACTGGGAAATTCATAAAACTTTAGAGAATTTCTAGGTTTAAGCCTCACACGCCCGTATGGAGACAATGCACACACCCGTGTGCATTGGGACACGGCCATGTCCCTTACCCGTGTGGAATTAATTGAATTTATTTTCTATATCAAATGTACAAGGGTTTTCATACGGCCGAGCACACATCCGTGTCCCTGGCCCATCTCCCTCACACGGCCTAGACACGCCCGTGTCATCGTACATGTCCAAAAACCTAGACATTCTGTTTATGACATCATCATCCATCTAGAGGCATACGGCCAAGGCACATGCCCGTGTGCAAGGCCATGTCCTCCACACGGTTGAGACACATGGTCGTGTCACTGCCCGTGTGTTTACTACCATGCATACTAACCTAAAAATTCAAGGTAGAGGGGACACACGATTGAGCAACACACCCCAGGGGCAGGCCGTGTGTCACACACGGCCTAGACATATGCCCGTGTGTCTAGCCGTATGTACCCTTTTGAAGGCTATTTCTAAGCCAATGGTCATTCTCAACATCCATATACATTTATAAACTTCAATGGTATTTAACATGGCCTAAATAAGTCCATAACACACCTTGGCATAGTCTATTACATGTTAACCTCATCTCATTAGTTTAGCACATGTTAGGTTATCCTTTTTCTATTAAGGATTACCACTTCAATAATCACATTTTATACTTGGCTTAGTTTATAACTCATTGCCAATTTTAACCTAACCATCTCCAAGTGATTTGGCCACATTTCACATGTTCATTCATGATAAATCACATTTAACCATCACATAAAACATTTAAGCATAACCATGCATAATTAGTAGGTTTACAACCTACATCAAAATGAGCCATATCTCATGGCCATATACAAAATGAATAAGTATATCATTCAAGCCCTTACATTGGCTAGCCAAATGACACACATAACAAAATGACCTAGAATCCTATACATGCCATTATAACAAAATAAAAGTTTCTATATACCCAAGCAAGACAAGTTGATAGTGTTGACAATCCTCCAATCGTTTTCCAATCTTCATGAGTCCTCGAGCTCTGTAAGACAAGGGACATGAAAGGGGGTAAGCATTCACATGCTTAGTAAGTTCGGATAAAGGGAAGGTAAACTTACCGGTTACTTAGCATACCTCCATAATGGATATTCAGGCTAAACATGCATAGTATAATTTCCCTATTACGTACAATCAACCATCAAGTTAGTCTAGTACAAGTACATTATAGCATTAGTCTTAGATGAGCTCATCATTTCATGCATTTCTATTTTCGTTCCTCATTTTAATCCCGTTGAACTTCTCAAAATCTCGATGGATATCTCATTTACTGTCAAATCGTTTAAGTGATCATTTTAAATACGCACTACCGTGAATCTCACTCTTACGGTGGGATTACCAGTCCATGCTAAATCCCCATTAATGTAAACTCATAGAGTAATGTCGGGATTACTAGTTCAGGCTAAATCCCTTACAATGACATGTACTCTAATGAGCTCGGATCTGAATTACTAGTCTAGGCTAAATTCAGACCCTAATCGAATTACCCTTCTGGGCTAAATCCATTTCAGCACACTTATTCTTCGGGAGGCTCAATCACTAAAGGAACACCTGTCCGGGCTAGATCCTTTTTACCGTCAATTCCTCTTGAGAATCCATCAAATATCCTTTTTATTCAATCGGGACATTTATCAACACAATATTTATCATACCTTGTTTCACAACAATTTTTAATATTATACTGCATACATGAATATACATTTTTAAGTATATTAAGAGTCTACTTCGAGTTACACGAACATACTTGGTAATTGCTTCAGGTTCGTATTTTAGTTATTTTGAAACCTTTCGCTTTCCACGGTCGACCTCCAGAATTGGTTCTCCGGGTCTATATCAGTAAAAATAAATTATTAAAACCTCACATTATTCATTTTCGGTTTAAGACTCACCCCCGAGCAAAATGACCAATTTGCCCCTAACTTTCACACTTTTTACAATTTAGTCCTAAGGCTCATATAATGAAATCCATGAAATTTCTATGTTACCCAAGCCTAGCCGAATATTTTTCTTGCTTATAGTAGCCCACATTTTCTTTCATTTCACATTTTTCTACCCATTTTCACAACTTTTACAAAATGGTCTCTTAAGTCATTTTCATGAAAAACTACTTAGTAAAAGTTGTTTACTATCCTTTAAACTCTCATATTCCTCCATAAATCATCAAAACACAAGCATCTCATGCATGGGTAAGTTTTTGAACATGAACCCTAGCTTGAAATATGGGTAGAAATAGAGAGAACATGTTACATGGATCTCAAAAACATAAAGAACATAAAAAACGAGGCTAGGAATACTTACTATCAAGCTTGAAATGTTGAACCAAAACCCTAGCTATGGCTATAGAGAATTTCGGCAACCACAAGGAAGTTGATGGCTGATTTTAGGTATCTTTTGCCGTTTTTATTTCATTATTACCAAATGACCAAAATGCTCTTCCTTAGTAACCTTTCAAAATTTTCCATGAATGCCAATTTTTGCCCAAAAACTTAAAAATTGGGAAAATTTCTATTTAAGGCCTCCTAATTACTAATCCATAGCAATTTCATACTAATTGCTTCTAAAACCCAAGTTTTACAATTTTTTCAATTTGGTCCCTAATTTCCAATTGGACACCTTATACTTAAAATTTCTTCATGAAACTTTAACACATGCTTATTTTCATATCCTAGACCTCATAATAATCATGAAAAAAAATTTAATGCCAAATTTGTGGTCTCGAAACCACTATTCTAACTAGGTCCAATTTTGGGATGTTACAAAATTAAATTGAATGATAGTTTGAATGAGTTAATTTGATATAATATAGATTAAGATAAGCCGAGATCAAGTTTAGATCGGGGAAAAGGAAAGATCAACGAATAGCCAATAGTTTTATTTGAGGTTACGAGGTAAGTTCATATAATTAGAATTGAACTTTTCTATACTTTTAATTATTGAAATGCATTTGTATAATTGAAATAACTGAAGTATAAATGTCTTATTGATATAATGTATTTGTTATCGAGTCTCGTTTGAATTGTATGAATTCATTGGATACGAGTGACATGTTACCAGGATTACCGTTTGGTCGAGCTCCTGCATTTGTTGCGGACTCACCACAGCTCGTATGAGCTTACTGATACATCACCTCGAAAGAGCTTAGTATTTTCAAATCATTGGGGCTTACCATTTCAGCTTGTATGAGCTTACTGTTCAGCTCAATAGAGCTTACCATTTCAGCTCGTTAGAGCTTACTGTTCATCAACTTAAGAGGAGCTTACTGATCATGGTAAGAAAGAGCATATATAATGATGAATTAACAGATTATTGATGATGTTCACTCGTGTATCCTTTGAAGTTCTAATAAGTTCAAGGGGCCTAAATACTGTTTATACGGATAAGTTACAGATTATAAATGTTACTAGTGTTATATATATATGATATGTGAATTTTGGAATGATGTAAAGTATTGTATCAATGGATGATTTTATGTATTTGTCAAATGACTAACAGGTGATGGATACTTGTGATTAGCTGTTGGATAATTAAATTGTTGACATATTTAGTGTTGCCTTGATTATGTTTGAATAGTAAGTTTAATTCTAAATTTTATGGGCTTACTAAGCTTTAAAGCTTACTCAGTTTCTTTTTCTATGTTTTCTAGAGGTTCGTTAGCTCGCTCGTTTCAGACAAGTCAGAGTTGCACATCACACTATCCAAATTTCGATTGGTACTTTTGACCTTGTAAATTTGTAAATATGGCATGTATAGGCTAGTTTGAAATATGTTAGTTATGATACTTGAGAATAGGACTTTGGCATATTTTTGTGTATAAGTTAAGCCATGTGATTTGGCTTATTTTGATGTTATTTTTTGGTTGAATTGAAATGTTCAATTATGGTTTGTTTTAGCAAGTAATGATGGAATGAAATTATGTAAGTGAATCTTGATACTTGGTTGTTAAATGAATAGATTATGCATGATGATGGATAGGTATTTGAGTATGAATTTGTTATGTTTTGAATTGGCAAATATTATGTATTGAAATGGTTATTTTGGTTGCCAATTTGGTTGCATAAATGTTGTCAATTATGCTTGTAAATGCTTGTGTTTATAGGGTGGCAAAATGGCTTTGCAAATGGCCTATTTTTGTCTACACGGGCAGAGACATAGGCGTGTGTCTCAGCTATGTTTGACATACGGTTATGTTGCACGGCCGTGCATCCCTTGGGGTACCCTATGAATTAAGTTAATATACCCTACATGTTTGACACGGCTTAGACACACAGGCATGTTTATTGGTCATGTGTGTCACACGGACTCATACACGAGCGTGTGACTGACCGTGTGACATAAGTCAATTTACCACCCTAAACGGCACATGGCCTAGCACACGGGTGTATGTGGCCATTTCGAAGGGCACACGGGCTAGAAACACGGGCGTGTCCTCGGCTATGTGACACAAGTCAGTTTGTATGCCCTGTTTTCACACGTTCTAAGACACAGGCGTGTCTATTAACCGTGTGAGGCACACGATCTGTTGACACGGGCATGTGACAAATGAAATGTTGAAAAATTTCTAAGTTTTTGAAATTTTTAATATGTTAAAATTTAGTCCCAAATGCATGATAAAAGCTTGATATGCTTGTTTTAAGTACATAGTGAATATGAATGAATGATATTGACTAAGAATAAACATTATCGGATATATAATTGTTCTGAACTAAGTTACAAGTCCGGTAATGCTTCTTAACCTATTCTGGTGATGGTTACGGGTTAGGGGTGTTACATAATAAGCTTTCCTTTTCAGCCAAATCAAAGAACTTTCTTCCACAGTGACACTTTCAAAAACACTTTGTCACCGACTTGGAATTCAACGTCTTTTGTTTTCAAATTTGCGTAAGATTTCTATCGACCAGAAGCTACTTTCAAACTGTCACGTATCACTTTAACTTTTTCTTTAGTTTCATGAATCAAATCAACACTGAATAACCTTTTCTCACTGAGCTCAGTCTAGTATAACGAAGTTTGACACTTTCGACCATACAAAGCCTCGTGTGGTGCCATTTTAATACTCGCTTGATTATTGTTGTTGTATGCAAATTCAACCAGTGGTGGAAATCTCTCCCAGTTATCTTTGAACTCTAAAACACAACATCGAAGCATATTCTTAAGTATATAAATTACTCGTTCAAACTGAGAATTGGTCAGAAGATGAAACACTGTACTAAAATGCAGCTGTGTACCTGGAGCTTCATGTAACTTGCTCTAGAATTGAGATGTAAATCGCAAATCTCCATCAGAAATAACAGAAACTGGCACACTATACAATCTAACAATCTCAGCAACATACAACATTGTCAATCTCTCTAAAGAATAATCCACATGTACAGGAATGAAATTTGTGGATTTCGTTAAACGATCAACAATGAACCGTACAATATCTTTCTTTCTCGGAGATAATGTAAGAGCCCATTTTTGGTAAAATCAGAACAGTGGTTTCGGGACCACAAATTCGACTTCGGAAAAAAAATTATTTTTATATTATTTTATGGTCTATAGCATGATAGTAATGTCGTATAAAATTTTCGTAAAGAAATTTTACTGATTACATGTTTAATTTGATAAAGGGCCAAATTGCACAAAGTGAAAAAGTTGAGTTCTAATAGCTAAAAGGATTAAATAGCTATAGAATTAAAAATTTGAGGTCCTTATATGGCAAATAGACCATTAAAAATGCTTAGTGGTTAAGGATGATGATTCATCCATGGAAAATAAAACAAAGAAAATGATGAAATTGGAATGTGAAATAATGAAAGGTGATAAATAATAAAAAATAAATAAATATATCATCATTTATATCATCTTCCCAAATTAAAAACATGAAAACCCTAGTCATGGAAACCTAAGCTCAAGCCAACTTATTTTGCTTGATTAGATTCGGATAGACCAAATTCAGACTTAGAAAGAGGAAAAGATAAAGTGTCAGATTAGTAGATTTTATGTACACGACATTTGTCGAGGTAAGTTCGTATAACTAAGTTGCGTATATTTATATGCTTGAATTAAATATTGTGTATGTGAATTGTATAAATGTCAAATATATGCAATTGGTTACATATCTGACAAAGCTCGATAAATATTAAATCCTATTTGAATAATGGAATTCAATGGATACAGAATTTCCCGATTGGTTGTGGTTCTGCATGTACTGCGAACACACCACAACTCCTACGAGCATCCCATTAGAAGCCCTCTCGAGCTTCTCGTTATATGGATCCTTCGAGCATCTTGATCAGTTGTCTATTAATATATGGCTATCCGGAGCTACTGATTAAGGGCTTTTCGTGAGCTTCCTGATTAAATTTTTTTTGTGAACTTCCTAATTATGGCTCCTATGAGCTTCCCGTTTTATAGCTCGGGTAAGCTTCCTGATTAATGGCTCTTTGTGAGTTTCTTGTTATATGGCTTGAGAGAGGATTTCCCAATTATGTGCTTTAAAGAGCACTTCTGAATATGAATTGACGGATTTTTAATTTGTAAACTTCGAATGTACTACCTGTGTATCCATTGAGAAAAAATGAACATGGAATTAATTAATACACGTATCTACCTGAAATACATAAAAATGATGATACATGATATATGGAAATACGAGATAATAATGTATGAACATGGATTTTGTTTGATGAATTGTTCATCCATAATTATAGATTTGTACACCTTGAGTGTATTACCCGTGTGACACTGACATTTCAAATGATTTAATGGACAAAGTTTCGACATGAAATAATCTAAACTTGAGATGAATTATTAGGAAAATGTACTTGAAATACAAGGATATGAATTGTATATGTTATATGAATACATGATGTGAAAAGTATATATATATGGAAATCTAATTATTGTTGAGCCCATACATGTTTCTTGATATTTATCTGAAATATGTGACTAAAGGGTGATCAGGATATGTGTTAGGGCTTATGATCAAGTTGATTGAATGTGCCTTGTATTTTTCTATTGATTTTAAATGAATGGTAAGTTAATTACCATGTTATACAAACTTACTAAGCATTTCATGCTTACTCTATTTTATTTTCCTCTATTCTATAGTAATTCGGAAGGTCACTGGATTGGAATCTTGGAAGAGATCACTCACACTATCCATCATCCCATTTTGGTATATATATGGTAAATCAAATATGGTTATAATGGCATGTTAGGTTAACTGGCCAATATTGACATATAAAAGCTTAAATTGTAACTAGCCATTGGAATGGCTTGTGATGGATATGTTTAGTATGTGTTTGAAATAGTTGAGTGATAGAAATTATATTGGCATATTGATGATTGAATTATGTTAGCATATTTGATAAGATATGCATATATGTGAACTTGGTAATTTAAGAAAGTGTGTATACTTGATTATATGAGGTATTATATCATTTATAGGACTTGATTTCGAGTTGGGTTAAATGACCTATAATAGCTTGTGAATGTGTTAAAGTGATGGTATAGGAAGATAAAAAAAATGGGGTAAGAAATATGGCTTTGAAAATAGCCTATTTTTGTCTACACAGACGTGTATCTCAACCGTGTATGACACACGGCCTAGCACATGGGCTTGTGACTTGGCTGTGTGTCCTCTGCATCTTTAAAATGTCAAAACAGAATGTGTAGAATTGATCACACAGTCTACTACACGGGCATGTGACTTGGCCGTGTGACCCAACTCAGAGAGTTACATGGCCTAAGACACAGGCGTGTCCCTTTCCCTTGTGAACCACATAGCCTGACCACATGGACGTCTGACCCCTGGACCTAGGAAAACTTTTAAGATTTTGTGAAAAATTCTCTTAGAACCCATTTAGTCCTAACTCGTTTCAAATGCATGTTTTGGACCTCGAGCGTTCATATAAGGGACTTTATGATTGATTTCTAATATGAATATTGTATGATTTGGAATATTTTATCTAGAAATTTTGGTAATGCTCTGTAGCCCTATTTCGGCGAAGGATTCGGGATAGAGGTGTTGCAGGTAAAGGAAATCCCAATACAAAGTTCATTGTATTCCACTCTGGAATCGTTACATGTTGTAATAAACCAGAAGGTACTTGATGTTTTGCTCTAACTTACTGAGAAACCAAACATTTCGATATGAATTTTGAAATCTCTCATTTCATACCTGGCCACGATACATCTGTTTCAAATCGTTGTACATTTTATTGCTACTAGGATGAATCGGCAAGCTACTACTGTGAGCTTTCTGTAAAATTTTCTGAATGAGATTATAATTTCTTATAACACAAATTCTACCTTTAAATGCAAATGGTCATAGGAACCAACATGAAAATTTGAATCAGTTGTCATCTCAATCTGTTTTTGTTTAACGATCAAAACATCATCACTTTTCTGAGCTTCACAAATTTGCTACAGAAGCATCGGTTTAGCTTTTAATTCAGCCAAAATCGAACTGTCGTCAATCAACATCAATCCCGTGTTTAATGCTCATAAAGAAAACAAAGATTTTCTACTCAAAGCACTAGCTGTAACATGAGCCTTTCCTAGAAGATAGTCAAACATCAAGTTATAATCTATCAATAACTAGACCCATCTACGCTGTCTCAAATTTAAATCTTTTTACGACATCAAATACTTCAAGCTTTTATGATCCGTGAGGATATGATATTTTCTCTGTACAAATGGTGTCGCCAAATCTTCAAAGTAAATATGATAGCTGCAAGTTCTAAATTGTGCATCGGGTAATTCTTTTCGTTTGATTTGAGACACAGAGCAAACCATTCAATGAAACATCGCTGTAAATCACAAATTCTTTACTAGACTCTGGTTGAACTAACACAGGTACCTCAGTTAACAAAGCTTTCAGTTGATTAAAACTTTACTGACATTTCTCTGACCATTCAAATTTAACATCTTTTTGAAGCAGTCTCGTCAATGGCTTAGTAGTCATCGAGAATCTCTTGATGCAACTAAACCTAGAAAACTTCTAACTTCAGATACATTTCTCGCAGGTTTCCCATATACCACAGCTAAAATTTTTCTTGGATCAACTCTAATACCATCTACCGATACCCTATGTCTCAAAAATCTAACTTCTCAAAGCCAGAACTCACATTTGCTAAACTTAGTGAATAGTTTTTTTTTCACATAAGATTTACAAAACAATTCTCAAATGTTGGGCATGTTCTGTCTTGTCTCATGAATAGATCAGAATGTTAATAATTAACACAACAACAAATCTATCTAAATACAGTCTAAAAATTCTGTTCATCAAGGCCATAAGCCTAGCAGGTGAGCATTAGTCAAACCAAATGGCATCACAAGGAACTCATAATGTCTGTACCTGGTTCTAAATGCAGTTTTTTCATATATAAGTCTTTAGCTCATAATTGATAAAAACCAGAATGAAGAATGATCTTTGAGACTACCATCGCACCTTTCAACTGGTCAAACATATCACCAATATGTGGCAATGGAAACTTGTTCTTGATTGTGACTTGGTTGAGAAATCGATAATCGATACATAGTTGCACAAATCTGTCTCTTTTCTTTAAAAATAACACAGGGGCACCCCAAAGAGAAAAACTGGGCGGAGCAAAACCTCTATCTATCAACTTTTGCAACTTTGCTTTCAACTCTTTTAATTCAGTAGGTGTCATTCTATACAGAGCTATTGATATTGGAGATGTTCCTAGCATTAACTCAATAGCAAACTCAACCTCTCTAATTGGTGGTAACCTTGGTAATTCTTTTGGAAACACATTTGTATACTCACATACAACTGGAATCAATTCAAAGCTTTTCACTGTTCTAACATGTTAGTACAATATGCTTTCATCTACAGTTCACAACATCATGCATAGTTAACTAGTCCATTCCCAGAATCACATCGAACTCATCAAAGGGTAGTAACATCAAGTCAGCCGAAAAGTTGTAACCCCGAATCATCAAATGACAGTTTTTACAAACTTTATCGATTAACATGTACTGACCTAGGGGGTTCATTACTTTAACCACAAACTCAGTAGACTTAAAAGATAATTTCTTATCTAACACTAAATTCGTGCATACGTATGAATGTGTTGACCCTGGGTCAATCAAAGCATTAACATTAGTATCAAAGATAGAAAATGTACCAGTGATCACATCGTGCATACGTAAGCTCTTGCTGGTGCTCATGCCTCAGATCTCACAATAGAATCTTTTGTCCCACTACGAAAATTACCTGCATTACTAATGTTTCAAGGTGGTCTTCCTCTCACAACTGCATTACTCGGTTGAGTAGTCTGAGTCTTTTCTTTGTTGGATGTTTCCAGGCAATCTCTAAGATAATGTTCTTATGAACCACATTTGAAACATGACTCATCTTTCAATTTGTATTCACCGAAGTTTCATTTATTACATTGTTGACACTTGGGCTTGTTGTTTCTGACACTACTCACGCTCGATACTGATGTAGCCTGAGGTTTCGAGCTCGAATGTTTTTTTCCTCTATCTTTCCCAAACTAACCTATTGAAGTTAATGAAAAACCATATCCTTTTGACTTCTTCAACGGTGATGAGTATGACTTTCCCATAGGCCTTTTTCCTGAGTCACGACCTCAGAATCAAATTTTTCTCTTTGCTTTGCTAAGTTCCTCAGCTTTATGCTCTCTGTCAACTAGAACTACAAATTCTTCCAACTCAAGGATCCCAACTAACAGCTTCATGTCTTCATTTAACCTGTCTTTAAACCAACTGCACATAGCAATCTTTGTCGGTGTACATTCCTGAGCATACTTACTGAATCGAACAAACTCCCTCTCATACTCTGATACAGACATATGGTCTTGTTTTAACTCAAGGAATTCTTTACATTTCTTGTCTAAGAATCTCTAGCTCACATATTTCTTTTAGAACCCAGTTTGAAATTGTAACAGTCTGATTCTAGCTAAATTGGAATAGTGGTTTTGAGACCACAAATCTGAGGTCAAAAAATTATTTTAATATTATTTTGTGTTTACAACATGTGAATATATATGTGTGAAATTTCGTGAGATAATTTTATCGTTTAATAGCTCAATTTGAGAGAATCTCTAGCTCACATATTTCTTTCAGAACCCAGTTTGAAATTGTAACAGTCTGATTCTAGCTAAATTGGAATAGTAGTTTTGAGACCACAAATCTGAGGTCAAAAAATTATTTTAATATTATTTTATATGTTTACAGCATGTGAATATATATGTGTGAAAATTTCGTGAGATAATTTTATCGTTTAATAGCTCAATTTGAGATAAAGGACAGAATCACGTAAAATGCAAAAGTTGCATCCTACTTGTTGAAGGTGTTTAATTGTTATGATTCATTAAATCAAAGGTCCTTATGATGATATTAGACCATTGATAGTGGGAATGGTCATAAATGGACATTTATTAAGGTGTTTCAATGGTTTAATAACAAGGTTAATTTTGTAAATTAGTTATTAAGGCATATTAAATAAAACCAAAAACAAAATTATGTGTTATCATCATCCTTATTGCCAAAACTTGAGAAGAAGAGAACCAAAATATTAGGTTTTCCATTCGGCCCTTGTTCATCTTGATTGAGGTATGAAATTTGTTCAGTTTTTTATGATTTTTACGTTTTTATTATCGTTGCTTTGAATACTAGCTAGCCCGTGCCTTAATTTTTGAGTTTGTTGGTGATTTCGTAAAATGCCATTGATGAATGCTTGAGATTTGTGATAGATGATGATGAAAAATGAAAGATAAATGATAGATTATCATGTTTTGTAAAGTGATTTTTGATGAAAATGCTTAAATAGGATTAAATTGTGAAATTTGTAAATTGAGAGGTTCAAATGCGAAATTAATGTGAAATATGGGCTGCTAGGGGTACTATGGTAATTCGACTAAGCATGGGTCTTCTTGAATTTTGTGAATTTTGTGCATTTTTGAAATAGGGACTAAATTGAATAAATGTGAAACTTTAAGGGCTAAAGTGGAAAAATGCCCAAATAGGTATTTTTGGATGAAATTAAATGAATAGGTGATTAAATGAGATAAATTTGAATTTATATAGATCAAGAAATAAAGGAACCAGATTTAGATCGGGGGAAATCAAAAGTTGTCGAGTAGTCAATCCGATCGGTTCATCATATATACCAAGTAAGTTCATATGCAAATAAATGTCTTCAAATTCATTTATATATGTTTGTTTGTTGTTGAATTGCTATCGATGTTGAACAAGAAATTATGAGCAAGAATCGATGAAGTTACGATATCCGAAAGTCCCATACGAACCTTAGGAAAAGTATAAGATATGAATGTCATGACATTAGGATTACTGAGATGTGATTACATGTAAAACCATGTCTGGGACATTAGCATCGTTATATGATTTCGTGTAAGACCCTGTCTGGGACAGTGGCATCGATATGTGATAACATGTAAGAATATATCTGAGTTATGGCACTGTACGAGCTTTATGTGATTTCCGAGTATCCTTAACAATTTTGAATGGTTCAACAGGCAAAGTCAAGTCGAGAAAGAATGCTTGAATGAGTTAAGTAACTCAGGTACGTACGAGATTCATATGAGTATTGAAAAGGGAAGTATTTGATGAATTCACATGTGATATTGAATATGTATACATTGGGAAAGGTTTGTGAACTTATATGTTCTTATTCATAGTTTGTTTATTTGATGGAAATGGTGTTGAATCATGTGGTAATTTTATTTGTATATGGCTTTCTAAGCTTTTAAAGCATACTTCATGTGTTCTTTCCCTGTTTTATAGATTATCGAAGCTAGCTCATACATCGAGGATCATCACGAACCGTCATCACACTATCGATTACTTGTTGGTACTTTTGGATGCTTGTAAATATGGTATATGGCATGTATAGGCTAGTGATATGATGACATGTTTTGAGTTATGATATAGCCATTATATTTGGTTTGTTTATGAAGTAAATATTGGTTTGTATTTGGTCATTTGAGTTGGCTAGATTTATGAATTTGGTAAGTGATATATGATGCATATAATGCCTTATGTTTTGGCAAGTTTAGTATGGCTTATTTGTTGGCTAGATAGTTAATTAATTTGGCTAATTGTAAATGATGTGTCATGGTTGAGAAATGACATGTTGTGAATTGGTTTTAAATATGATGAAATGGTATGTTTTGTGGCATAAATTAGTTGATAATATGGTGAGAATATGCATAAAGAAGTGAGGTGAGAAATGTTGGTTATCACATATTGATGTGGTATGTTTTGACTATGATTTTAGGGGTTGAATGAATGGTTTATAAATGGAATGAAATGTGCATGAAATATCATGCTTTGGTTGCAATTGAATGTATTGAAACCGTATGAAAAGAAGTGGTATAGGTATGCTTGATGTGGGTGAGGAATGTGGCTTAAACCAAGCCTATATGCGCCCCACACGGTTGAGCACATGAGTGTGTGACTCGACTGTGTGTCTATTGTAACTTAGTTAAAACAAGTCAGAGAGTTGCATAGCTTCTACACAGGGCAATGTCTACGGGCCTTGTGTGGCACATAGGCTAGCACATGGTCGTGTGACTGGCCGTGTGACCTAAGTCAGTAACCCCTCCAGATTTCCCACGGCCATGGCACATAGATGTGTCTCCAGCCATGTGGTGCAAGTCAGTAAATATACCCTATTTTCATATGACCTGAGACACGGGCGTGTCAGGTGGCCGTGTGAGGCATACGGCCTGAGACACGAGTGTGTTAGGTGGCCGTGTGAGGCACACGGCCTATTCACACTGGCGTGTGACCCCTATATGTCTGAAAATTTTCTAAGATTCCAAAAGTTTTCAAACGTTATCGGTTTGGTCCCGAACCTCTTCCATGTATTTTTAAGGTCTTGTACAGCCTTATAAACAAATTATAGTACATACTATTAAATAAAACCGAGACAAAAATATGGCGTGCAATTAGATCATGAATCATTATAACATATGCCTTTAACAATACTAGCCAATTTCAAAGGCTTCGTACAAAATAATCGGTCCAATACTATAATTAATATTTTAAACCTAGGCAATTATGACACGTAACAAAATAACTAAGTCTACTATACATGCCATAATTCAAAATGTTCAGTTCAAATACCCAAAAGTATTGATAGTTTAGGCAGATCTTGAATGATCCTTGACTCCTGTGCAAGTTGGACGACACTATATAAATAATGAATAAATAATTTAATATGTTTACACAATAACTCAAGTGTATCTACTTTTAATTTCACAAATTACTCCACTTTGGTCAAGCTGTCTCTCTTGCGTCATATTCACTAAATAAATCATAAATCGAGTTACAAAACTCGAAATTCAAATCCGTAAAATTTCCATGAAACTAGACTCAGATTAATTCTTATAAAAGTTTTTCTAGAATTTTTGGTTCATCCAATTAGTATAGTTTATTAGTTAAAATTTCCCCTATTATACAGCTCGATTGATCTGACCTCTGTTCACTACGAATTGAATTTCTCCCAGTACACAATTCAAATAGACATTAAATTTGTTTCATTTAAAACTAAACTCAATAAGGAATCTATAAATATAAACTATATTTCTGAATTTATTTTGTACAATTTTTAATGATTTTTCAAATTTAGAACAGGGGATCACATAGTCATTCTAAGCGAGTCACACTCAAATATAAATATCTCAAAATATAGAGTTCCGTTACTTTCTGTGTTTCTTTTACATAGAAATAGACTCATTAAGCTTTAATTTCATATCTCATTCAGCCTCTAATTAAATTCCTACTATTTTTGGTGATTTTTCAAATTCACGTCACTGCGACTGTCCAAAACAGTATTATTGCTAATTCACTCTTTCACACTTTCTTTGTATTAACCTCACTTTAACATGCATATCACAATTCATTTTCACCACATTTCATTCATCACAAGTATAGGTCCATGATTACAATGTCACCATAAAACCATCCCGTTGAACAATTCGGATCAATCCTCGATACTTGATGGTTTCAGCACACAGCCCCACCATCATATTTCATATAATTCGGCTCTCTTGTACACATGGTGAACACTTAGTACCACCCATGTGACCTAGCCAATTTATCTCGTAGCTCTCTTATCTACATGGTGTCCTTCACTTGGAATCACACATGCGACCAAGCTACATTTATCCTCTCCCGTAGCTCTCTTATCTACATGGGATACATCCCGTATCACACATGCGACCTGGCTACTACATAGTATCTCGTAGCTCTCTTGTACACATGATGTGCACTCAGCACCATTCATGTGACCTAGCTACGTTTCATCTATATTATTCAATCTTTTCGAAAGTTCAACCGGGATTTCTCTCGCTATTATTTATTTCTATTCTTCCAATAGTCGATTTATGATTCAAAATCAACTAAAATATATAAAATAGGCTGAAATATAAAAATTTAAATGAAGTTAATGTATTATTTACATACAAACTTACCTCGGTGCAAAATATGAAAATTTTGCAATTTAGTCCAAAACCTTTTCCTTCCCCCGTTCGAGGTTGATTCCACGTGTAACACCCCGTACCCGAGACCGTTTTCGGAATCGACCACAAGGTGCTAACAGACATAATTCATATATGTTCACAGTCCATTTTAAAAATTTCCAGACAGCTGGCTAACTGCGTCACTGTCACCTTAAAAATCATATCTTGAGTTCCAAAACTCGAAAATCAATTTCGTAATTTTTCCCTGAAACTAGACTCATATATCCATCTACAAATTTTTTCTAGAATTTTTGGTCGGGCCAATTAGTACAGTTTATTAGTTAAAGTCTCCCTTGTTACAGGGTTTGACTACACTGACATTTGCGCATTACGACTTGGATATCTCCCTGTACAGGGCTTCACTACTGATGCCGTTTGTTTCTATAGAAGCTAGACTCGAAAAGGAATCTGTAAATATATGGCATGACTTCTAATTATCTCTGGTTAATTTATAATGAATTTCCAAAGTCGAAACATGAAATTTAGAAACCGTTCCGGCCTTGTTTCGCGAAAACTTAAATATCTCATAAAATCTGACTCATATGACCGTTTCGTTTCTTCCATATGAAAGTAGATTCAAAGAACGGAGTAAGCATTCAAAGAACTCAGTAGACTCAATAGGTAAAATCTTACTAGATGCTAAGGTTTCACATATATAAGAATGAGTAGAACCAGGGTCAATCAAAGCAATCACATTAGTATCAAAGAGAGTAAAAGTACCGATAATAACATCTGGCGAGGAAGCATCCTCGCGTGCGCGTATAGCATAAGCCCTAGCAGGAGCACGAGCCTCAGATCTGGTCGTAGCATCTCTAGATCCTCTCTGACCACCACTAGCATTGCCCGTATTTCTAGATGGTCTACCTCGAGCAGTGGTAGCACCCGGTTTCCCACTCTGATTTACATTCTGTTCAGACAACCTCGGGCAATCTTTAATGAAGTGGTCAACTGATCCGCACTTGTAACAGGAGCGGTCATGGAATCTACAACTCCCCGAGTGCCATTTACCACAATACTGACACTCCGTTCTGTCTCGACGGTCATTCCCAACACTGGCGACCGAAGTGACTCGTGCACTCACAGGGGGTCGATCACGGTCTCGTCTAGAAAAACCCGAAGTGTCCCTAGACCGGCCTAAGTCATCTCTAAATTTCTTCGATGACGTTGAAAGGGCTTTCCTGAAGATCTCTTACGAAACTCCTTTGCTCCCACATCGGCTTTCCTTTTCTCCTTACTGAGCTCCTCGGCTTTGCAAGCTCGCTCGACAAGTACCACAAATTCTCGGATTTCTAAAATGCCAACATACAGCTTTATATCATCATTCAGTCCATCTTCGAAACGTTTACACATCATAGCTTCTGAAGAAATGCATTCTCGCGCGTACCGGGTAAGCCTCACAAATTTTCGTTCATAGTCGGTAACCGACATGGAACCTTGTTTGAGTTCAAGAAATTCCTTCCGTTTTTGGTCAATGAATCTCTGACAGATATACTTCTTTCGACACTTGGTTTGGAAAAACTCCCAAGTTACTTGCTCTCTGGGCACAACAGAAGTCAACGTATTCCACCAATAGTAGGCAGAATCACGTAGCAAGGAGATAGTACACTTTAGGCACTCATCGGGTGTGCAAGATAGCTCGTCAAGTACCCGAATAGTGTTGTCCAACCAAAATTCAGCTTGCTCGGCATCATCGCTATCCGTAGCTTTAAATTCAGTAGCCCCATACTTTCGGATTCTGTCAACTGGGGGCTTATTTGACCTTATTTGGTCAGCTAGCGGAGGTATCGTAGGTGCGGGGGTTGTGTTTGTCGGGAATGGATGTTGTGGAACAGCCGTATTAGTTCGAATGTATTGGTTGAACCAATCATTCATCACGCTATAAAAAGCTTGTCTAGCTTCATCATTCGGATTACTAGCTATAGGTTGAGAGTCCGCTGGCGCTGTCCCTTGTGCGGGAGCAGGTGCTACACTCTCAAGATCATCAGCTACCGCTCGGTCGGGATTAGGATCCATTACTATAAATAAACACATTTACAAATGTCAGAAATCACCACACTATCAAATAATCACAAAATGGCATGTATAGCTAGACCCACACGTATTACAGTAGTCCTAGAATCGACTAAACCGTAGCTTTGATACCAATTTAATTGTAACACCCCGTACCCGAGACCGTTTTCGGAATCAACCACGAGGTGCTAACAGACATAATTCATATATGTTCACAGTCCATTTTAAAAATTTCCAGACAGCTGGCTAACTGCGTCACTGTCACCTTAAAAATCATATCTTGAGTTCCAAAACTTGAAAATCAATTTCGTAATTTTTCCCTGAAACTAGACTCATATATCCATCTAAAAATTTTTTATAGAATTTTTGGTCGGGCCAATTAGTACAGTTTATTAGTTAAAGTCTCCCTTGTTACAGGGTTTGACTACACTGACATTTGCGCATTACGACTTGGATATCTCCCTGTACAGGGCTTCACTACTGATGCCGTTTGTTTCTATAGAAACTAGACTCGAAAAGGAATCTGTACATGTATGGCATGACTTGTAATTATCTCTGGTTAATTTATAATGAATTTCCGAAGTCGAAACAGGAAATCCAGAAACCGTTCCAGCCATATTTTGCGAAAACTTAAATATCTCTTAAAATCCGACTCATATGACCGTTTCGTTTCTTCCATATGAAAGTAGATTCATCAAGGTTCAATTAAATAATTTATTCACTATTTAACTCCATTGCTACTATTTTTAGTGATTTTTCAAATTCACACCACTGCTGCTGTCAGCATCTGCCTTTAGGGTAGACTTTACCTATTACATAGTTTCCATGATTTAACTAACCCTTTAGCATATATAGCACAAAACATGATTCTGATTAACCATTCCAATGGCCAATCATTGCCAAGCACATCCACACCTCTCAATAACCATATACATACAAGATGATTATAACATTATGCTCAAAATATGTATATAAGCCATTTTCGCATGGCTATCCAAATTTGTACAATACCGAAAGGTACATGACCAACATCAAAAAGGGTAGTCCTATACATGCCATTTCAAAGTTCAACCAAAAGTGTACCAAAAGGGGCTTTGATAGTGTGGGCGACTTCGACTTCAATAATCCCGAGCCCGATAGCTGACGAACCAAAATCTATAAAACAGAGATTCAAATAACGGAGTAAGCATTTAATGCTTAGTAAGTTTGAGCCATAAAATTAGACACAACTAAAGTGTAGCATTCATATGGCTAAACAGATAATTTCATATGCACAAATTCTCAATATCATACTTACTTCACATTACCAACCCTTATATTCATACACAAAAGATCAACTTAGCCAAAGGCCGGTAGCTCATTTATCGACTGAGCGAATACTAATTGTAAGGGATCAACTAAATCAATGCATACACGAGACATACCTCATTGCTGGGATTTTACGAGCATATTAATTGAAACTATTACAGCAAGGTCGCTCATTCCCAAGCCAAGTACCTTTGGGATTTAACCGGATATAGCTACTCGCTCAATGCCTTCGGGACATAGCCCGGATATAGTAACTCGCACCAATGCCTTCGGGACTTAGCCCAGATATAGTTGCTCGCACAAATGCCTTCGGGACTTAGCCCGGATGTAATAACTCGCACAAATGCCTTCGGGACTTAGCTCGGATGTAATAACTCGCACAAATGCCTTCGGGACTTATCCCGGAACTAGTCACTAGCGCAAATGCCTTCGGGACTTAGCCCGGTTATCATCCGAATATTCATGCACATATCAATAAATCATGACACATTTATATCTCATTTTCATAATTAGAGTTCAAACACAAGTCACGTATTCAGCACTCCCATTTTCGGCTCACTAGCCACATACAAACAGCATGGTTTAGTTTTCTTTATGACACGATCTCTATGCACATACGGCTACCCGTCATACGTATAGACTAATTAACTCAACATATAATTCAAGTAGAATCATCATATCACCGTATATTTGTTATGCTCATACGTCATGACTTAATCAAATCGTAAACTAAGTCTCGTTACTCGAAAACTTACCTCGGATGTTGTCGAACGATTCCGATGGCTATTCGACCACTTTTTCCTTCCCTTTAACGGATTTAGTTCCCCTTTGCTCTTGAGCGTAATTTAACAAATAAATTGATTTAATCATTTGAGCATCGAAAAGAGGAACTCAAAGTACTTAGCCTGTGACAGCCCAAAGTTGACCCTAGTCGGGAAGTGGTTTCGGGACCGATAAACCGAGTCACCAAAATGTTTGAATGTGATACTTATTGTGTAGAATATGTAATTATGAATGTGTGAAAATTTCAAGCTTCGATTTGGTTGATTGCATGTGAAATTAGTCAATAAGACTTATGTGAGAAAATTCAAAAATGTGATAGGTCAATGTGTGAGGACCTATTAGTGCATGTGGACAAAGGGGGGACTTGCATGTCAAATTTCCCCCCTAATGAGTAGTGGCCGGCCATGACAAGGAATGATGGGCAAAACATGTCATGAAACATGTTTTGTTAATGGAAGATTAAAATAAGGAGTATGGGCAATAAAGAAATGGAAACAAAAGAAAAAAAAATGTGTAGTTGCCCCCCCTTTGCCGTGAGCTAAAGAGAAGAAAGGAGAAAAATTTGTGCTCATCCTTTCTCACCTTCATTTTAGCCTAAATTAGAAAGAAAAACAAAGAAAAAAATTTCTCATCCTTTGGTTCATCCTTGGCCAAAATTTTAAGGAGGAAAGAAGAAGAAAGGTGAAGAGATTCGGCCATGCATGTAGCTAGGCTAAGGTATGTTTGATGATGTTTCATGAGATGCATGCATGTTTTAGTTGTTAGCTTGAGTTCTACCTAACCCATGGTCTAAATCTTGCTATGTGATGGAAATGGCACTTGACCATGGATGCATCATTCTTGGTTGATGTTTGATGTTGTGGTGATGAGGTATGAGGATGAGTTAAGATTCGGCCTAGGTGGAGGTTGGGTTAATTCCATTGCATGCAAAATATGAAGCTTGTTAATGATGCATGTGATGATGGCTTGATGATTCTTGAACCTCCTTTTTAGCATTTTTGTGTGAGCACATATGTGCATTGGTTGCTAAATGGAGAAGAATCGGCTAGCAAGATGTGTGCTAAGGCCGAATGTAACTTTGCATGTTAATGAGCAATGCATGTGTTAAATTGATGAAAAGGGGGAGGATGCTTTACTAGTGTGTACATGTGTGTATTAAGTGTTGAAATCGACCCCAAAAATGGACATGCATATTCGGCCAAGGGCAAGAAATTAGCTAATATGTGGTGTTGATGCATGATTTTTGCATGTATGAGACTTTAATGTCTAATGTATAAATATGGGCTAAGTGCCTTGTGTTCATCTTTTGATGCCTAAAATGATGAAATCAATTTATTTGTTTGATTAAGCTCAAGAGCAAAGGGGAAATAAAACCGATAAAGGGAAGGAAAAAGTGGTTGAATAGCTAGCGGAATCGTTCGACAACACCCGAGGTAAGTTCTTGAGTAAGAGAGCTTAAATTTCGATGTGATTAAATCATGCTCTATGTGTGGCTATTGAGCCGAATGTGCAAGGACAATATGTGCCTTGTGTTTGAGTTTCGTAAACGAAAATGAAATATGAATGTGCTATGAATTATTGTTAGATGTGCATGATTAATTGAATGCTGTCCGGGCTAAGTCCCGAAGGCTTTGTGCTAAGTGAATATATCCGGATTAAGATCCGAAGGCCTTTGTGCGAGATAGTAAATCCGGGTTAAGTCCCGAAGGCATTCGTGCGAGTTATTAAATCCGGGTTAAGTCCCGAAGGCATTCGTGCGAGTTGTTAAATCCGGGTTATGTCCCGAAGGCATTGTGTGAGTTACTAAAACCGGGCTATGTCCCGAAGGCATTTGAACGAGGAGCTATATCCGGTTAAATCCCGAAGGTACGTGATTTGGTAATGAATGAGCTTGCTGTAAAATTCCAGCGAATACTCGAAAAACATCCCAATATGGGGATATGTTACGTATGTGTTGAATTTAATCGAGCCCTTACAAATAAATGTTCGCTCAGTTGATAAACGAGCTACCGGCCTTCGGCCAAGTTAGTTTATTGTGTATGTACATAAGGGTTGTTAATGTTGTGAAGCAAGTTTGATATCGGTAAATTGCGTATTATGAAATATTCCGTTTAGCTAAATGTGTGCTATTCTTTGTGCATGCTGGAATTCCTTGCTCAAACTTACTAAGCATAAATTGCTTACTCGTTACATTGCTCCTCTGTTTTATAGATTTTTGGTTCTCCAGCTATCGGACTCGGGATCTTGAAGTCGAAGTCGCCCACACTATCAAAGGCTCTTTTGGGTACTATTTTGGTTGAATTTTGTTATGGCATGTATAGGACTACCCATTGTTGTCTTTCGAGTACTTTATGAAATGTATAAGTGTACAGCCATGCGAAGATGGCTTGTAGAAGTGGAGTATGGCATTAGACCATTCGTATTTATGAATGTATAGATGGTTTCATGATGTAACTATGTTGGAATGGAAGTGTTGAGCAAATGATCAGCCACTAGAATGGCTAAGTATGATCATATGTGGGCTTATGTATGACAAGGCCCTAGTTGGTCCATGAAACCCCAAATTAGGTAAGGTTCACTTTGAAAACAGAAGCTGATAGCAGCAGTGGTGTGGATTGGAAAAATCACAAGAATTTGTAGGAGTGGAATTAAATAGTGAATAAATTATGTAATCGAACCTTGATGAATCTACTTTCATATGGAAGTAACGAAACAATTATAGGAACAGTACAGAAAGAGATATTCGGGTTCTTGTGGAACAGGGCCAGAACAGTTTCTGGATTCACTGTTCCGCCTTTGGAAATTCACTATAAATTGACCAGAGATAATTAGGGGTCATACCATATATGTATGGATTCCTCTCTGAGTCTAGTTTCCATAGAAACAAACGGCATCAGTATTGAAGCTCTGTGCAGAGAGATATCCCAGTCGTAATGGGAAAAGGTCAGTGTAGTCGACCCCTGTAACATGGGAGACTTTGACTAATAAACTGTACTAATTGGCCCGACCAAAAATTCTAGAAAAAAATCCATAGGTGGGGACATGAGTCTAGTTTCAGGGAAAAATCACAAAACTGATTTTTGAGTTGTGAAACTCAAGATATGATTTTTGAAGCGACTAGTACTCAGACTGGGCAGTGTCTGGAAAAAAATTTTTCAAAGTTTGTTAACATCTCGTGTCCGACTCCGGTGTCGGTCTCGGGTTCGGGGTGTTACATTTTATTGGTATCAGAGCTACGGTTTAGTTGATTCTAGGACTACCGTAATGTTTTGGGTCTAGCTATACATGCCATTTTATGTGATTACTTGATAGTGTGGTGATTTCTGACAATTGTAAATGTGTTTATTTATGGTAATGGATCCCGATCGTGACCGAGAGGTAGCTGATGATCTTGAGAGTGTAGCGCCTGCTCCCGCAGAAGGGACAGTGCCGGCAGACTCTCAACCTAATGCTAGTAATCCGAATGATGAAGCTAGACAAGCATTCTATAGCGTGATGAATGATTGGTTTAACCAATACATTCGAACTAATATGGCTGTTCCACAACCTCCATTCCCGACAAATACTACCCCCGCACCTACAATACCACCGGTAACGGACCAAATAAGGTCAAATAAGCCCCCAGTTGACAGAATCCGAAAACATGGGGCTACTGAATTTAAGGCTATGGATAGCGATGATGCCGAGCAAGCTGAATTTTGGCTGGACAACACTATCCGGGTACTCGATGAGCTATCTTGTACACCCGATGAATGCCTAAAGTGTGCTATCTCCTTGCTACGTGATTCTGCCTACTATTGGTGGAGTACTCTGACTTCTATTGTGCCCCGAGAGCAAGTAACTTGGGAGTTTTTCCAAACTGAGTTTCGGAAAAAGTATATCAGTCAGAGATTTGTTGATCAAAAACGGAAGGAATTTGTTGAGCTTAAGCAAGGCTCCATGTCGGTTACTGATTACGAGCGAAAATTTGTTAGACTTAGCAAATACGCTCGGGAATGTGTTTCGTCCGAAGCTATTATGTGTAAACGCTTCGAGGATGGGCTGAATGAAGATATAAAAATGTTCGTTGGCGTTCTTGAAATACAAGAGTTCGTGGTACTTATTGAACGAGCTTGTAAAGCCGAAGAGCTTAGAAAAGAAAAGCAAAGAGTTGATGAGGGAACTGGAGAGTTTCGTAAAAGATCCTCGGGGAGGTCTCTTCAACAGACATCGAAGAGATTTCGAGATGATGTGGGCCAGTTTAGAGGCACTTCGGGCCTTTTTGGACGAGATCGTGATCGACCCCCTGTGGGTACACGAGGCACTTCGGTCGCCAGTGTTGGGAATGAACGTCAAGACAGGACGAAATGCCGATATTGCGGTAAATGGCATTCGGGGAGTTGTAGATTTCCTGACCGCTCCTGTTACAAATGCGGATCAGTGGACCACTTCATTAAAGATTGCCCGAGGTTGTCGGGGCAGAATGCAAATCAGAGTGGGAGACCGGGTGCTACCACTGCTCGAGGTAGACCATCTGGAAATATGGGCAATGCTGGTGGTGGTCAGAGAGGATCTAGAGATGATATAACTAGATCCGAAGCCCGTGCGCCTACTAGAGCTTATGCTATACGTGCCCGCGAGGATGCTTCTTCGCCTGATGTTATTACTGGTACATTCACTCTCTTTGATACTAATGTAATTGCTTTGATTGACCCCGGTTCTACTCATTCTTACATATGTGAAACCTTAGCCTCTAGTAAGACTTTACCTATTGAGTCTACTGAGTTCGTAATTCGGGTGTCAAATCCCTTGGGTCGTTACGTGCTTGTCGACAAAGTGTGCAAGAAATGTCCCCTGGAAATTCGAGGTTCCTGTTTCCCGGCGAACTTGATGCTTTTACCGTTTGATGAATTTGATGTTATCCTTGGTTTGGATTGGTTGACCGCGCATGATGCGATTGTGAATTGCAAGAGCAAGACTATTGATTTGAGGTGCGCAAATAACGAAGTAGTCCGAATTGAGTCTGCGGACTTGGAGGGGATGCCAGCTGTAATATCAGCAATGTTGGCACAGAAATATGTAAGAAAAGGGTGCGAAGCATACCTTGCATATGTGCTTGATGACAAAGAATTAGAAAAGAAACCCGAATCTGTGCCGGTGGTTTGTGAATACCCAGATGTTTTTCCGGAAGAATTACCGGGTTTACCACCTGTTCGGGAGGTAGAGTTTGGTATTGAGCTTGTACCTGGGACTACGCCGATTTCGATAGCTCCATATCGTATGGCACCAACCGAGTTAAAGGAGTTGAAAGCTCAGTTGCAAGAACTGACGGATAGAGGTTTCGCTCGACCAAGTTTCTCACCTTGGGGTGCACCAGTATTGTTCGTGAAAAAGAAGGACGGAACCATGAGGTTGTGCATTGACTATCGTCAGCTGAATAAAGTGACGATAAAGAACAAATATCCGTTGCCGCGCATCGATGATTTGTTCGACCAACTGAAGGGAGCCTCAGTGTTCTCAAAAATAGATTTGAGATCGGGCTATTATCAGTTGCGAATCCGAGATTCAGATATTCCCAAAACTGCCTTCAGAACGAGATATGGTCACTACGAATTCTTAGTGATGCCGTTTGGGCTCACTAATACCCCTGCAGTATTTATGGATTTGATGAATCGGATCTTCAGGCCGTATTTGGATCGGTTCGTAGTGGTGTTCATTGATGACATTTTGGTCTATTCAAGAGACGAGACCGAACATGCTGAGCATCTGAGGCTAGTGCTGCAAATTTTGCGGGATAAGCAGTTATATGCTAAGTTAGTAAGTGTGAGTTCTGGTTAAGAGAGGTTAGCTTCTTGGGTCATGTGGTATCCGCGTCGGGTATTCGAGTTGACCCGAACAAAATTTCAGCCATACTTGACTGGAAACCTACGAGAAATATTACTGAAGTTCGGAGCTTTTTGGGGCTCGCCGGTTATTACCGACGATTTGTGAAAGGTTTCTCGATGATAGCCACACCAATGATGAAGCTACTTCAAAAGGATGTTAAGTTCGAGTGGACGGAGAAATGTCAGAAAAGTTTCAACCAACTGAAAACTCATTTGACTGAAGCTCCAATTTTGGTGCAACCCGAATCAGGTAAAGAGTTTGTCATTTATAGTGACGTATCCCTACTTGGGTTGGGTTGCGTATTGATGCAAGAAGGTCGAGTCGTGGCCTATGCGTCGAGACAATTGAAGCCTCACGAGAGGAATTATCCGACCCATGATCTCGAACTAGCTGCCATCGTGTTTGCTTTAAAAATATGGCGACATTATCTGTTTGGTGAGAAGTGCCATGTATTTTCGGATCACAAAAGTCTCAAATATTTGATGACTCAACGAGACTTGAATCTGCGACAAAGACGTTGGCTTGAGTTGTTGAAAGGTTACGAGCTTGTCATTGATTACCACCCGGGAAAGGCTAACGTGGTTGCAGACGCCTTAAGCCGGAAGTCATTGTTTGCTTTACGAGCGATGAACGTGCATTTGTCTGTTCTACCAGACAGTGTGTTAGTAGCTGAATTAAAAGCTAAACCATTATTGGCTCACCAAATTCGTGAAGCTCAGAAAGTCGATGATGAATTGGTTGCAAAACGGGCTAAGTGTTTTCCGAACGAGGAATCGGAGTTTCAAATTGATGATGATGATTGTTTGAGGATCAGAAATCGTTTGTGTGTTCCAAGGAATTCGGAACTCATTTCGATGATTCTGAACGAAGCCCATTGTAGCCGAATGTCAATTCACCCAGGGAGTACGAAATGTACAACGATTTGAAACGTCAATTTTGGTGGCATGGTATGAAACGGGACATCTCCGACTTTGTTTCGAGATGTTTAATATGTCAACAAGTGAAAGCGGAACATCAAGTGCTTTCAGGATTACTCCAGCCGATCATGATACCCGAGTGGAAATGGGATCGAGTCACAATGGACTTTGTGTCCGGACTGCCCTTGTCAGCAAGTAAGAGGGTTGCGATATGGGTTATTGTTGATAGACTGACTAAGTCGGCTCATTTCATCCCCGTACGTACGGATTTTTCATTGGATAAACTAGCTGAATTGTACGTTTATCAAATTGTGAGATTACACGGGGTACCTGTTTCTATCGTGTCGGATAGAGATCCGAGATTCACCTCACGATTTTGGAAGAAATTGCAAGAAGCTCTGGGTACCAAGCTGCATTTTAGCACTGCTTTTCACCCCCAAACCGATGGTCAATCCGAGAGGATAATTCAGATACTTGAGGATATGTTGAGATGTTGCATCCTCGAGTTCAGTAGTTCATGGGAACGGTATTTACCTTTGATTGAATTCGCTTACAACAATAGTTTTCAATCAAGTATTAAGATGGCACCTTACGAGGCTTTGTACGGTCGTAAATGCCGTACACCATTGTTTTGGACCGAGCTCGGTGAAAGAAAATTTTCGGAGTTGATTTGATTAGAGATGCTGAACAGAAAGTAAAGGTAATCCGTGAAAGTCTGAAGGTAGCCACGGATCGTCAGAAATCGTACGCAGATTTGAAACGAAAAGACATCGAGTATCAGGTGGGAGACAAAGTGTTCCTTAAGGTTTCACCTTGGAAAAAGATACTCAGGTTCGGCCGTAAGGGCAAGTTGAGCCCGAGATTCATTGGGCCGTACGAAATCTCCGAACGAGTTGGCCGGTTGCGTATAGATTGATTTTGCCCCCGGAGCTTGAAAATATTCATGACGTCTTTCATGTTTCGATGCTTCGACGCTATCGATCTGATCCATCGCATATAATTAGCCCATCAGAGGTTGAAATTCAAGTCGACATGAGCTATGAAGAAGAACCGATGCGTATCCTAGCTCGTGAAGTGAAGGAGTTGCGAAACAAAAGAGTTCCACTAGTAAAGGTGTTATGGCTCAAACACGGGATCGAGGAAGCTACTTGGGAGACCGAGAGCTCGATGAAAGAACGATACCCAAACCTATTTACCGGTAAGATTTTCGGGGATGAAAATTTCTTAAGTGGGGGAGAGTTGTGACAGCCCAAAGTTGACCCTAGTCGGGAAGTGGTTCGGGACCGCTAAACCGAGTCACCGAAATGTTTGAATGTGATACTTATTGTTAGAATATGTAATTATGAATGTGTGAAAATTTCAAGCTTCGATTTGGTTGATTGCATGTGAATTAGTCAATAGGACTTATGTGAGAAAATTCAAAATGTGATAGGTCAATGTGTGAGGACCTATTAGTGCATGTGGACAAAGGGGGGACTTGCATGTCAAATTCCCCCCCTAATGAGTAGTGGCCGGCCATGACAAGAATGATGGGCAAAACATGTCATGAAACATGTTTTGTTAATGGAAGATAAAATAAGAGTATGGGAATAAAGAAATGGAAACAAAAGAAAAAAAAATGTGTAGTTGCCCCCCCATTGCCGTGAGCTAAGAGAAGAAAGGAGAAAATTTGTGCTCATCCTTTCTCACCTCCATTTAGCCTAAATTAGAAAGAAAAAAAAGAAAAAAATTTCTCATCCTTTGGTTCATCCTTGGCCAAAATTTTAAGGAGGAAAGAAGAAGAAAGGTGAAGAGATTCGGCCATGCATGTAGCTAGGCTAAGGTATGTTTGATGATGTTTCATGAGATGCATGCATGTTTAGTGGTTAGCTTGAGTTCTACCTACCCATGGTCTAAATCTTGCTATGTGATGGAAATGGCACTTGACCATGGATGCATCATTCTTGGTTGATGTTTGATGTTGTGGTGATGAGGTATGAGGATGAGTTAAGATTCGGCCTAGGTGGAGGTTGGTTAATTCCATTGCATGCAAAATATGAAGCTTGTTAATGATGCATGTGATGATGGCTTGATGATTCTTGAACCTCCTTTTTAGCATTTTTGTGTGAGCACATATGTGCATTGGTTGCTAAAGGAGAAGAATCGGCTAGCAAGATGTGTGCTAAGGCCGAATGTAACTTTGCATGTTATGAGCAATGCATGTGTTAAATGATGAAAAGGGGGAGGATGCTTTACTAGTGTGTACATGTGTGTATTAAGTGTTGAAATCGACCCCAAAATGGACATGCATATTCGGCCAAGGGAAGAAATTAGCTAATATGTTGTGTTGATGCATGATTTTTGCATGTATGAGACTTTAATGTCTAATGTATAATATGGGCTAAGTGCCTTGTGTTCATCTTTTGATGCCTAAATGATGAAATCAATTTATTTGTTTGATTAAGCTCAAGAGCAAAGGGGAAATAAACCGATAAAGGGAAGGAAAAAGTGGTTGAATAGTTAGCGGATCGTTCGACAACACCCGAGGTAAGTTCTTGAGTAAGAGAGCTTAAATTTCGATGTGATTAAATCATGCTCTATGTGTGGCTATTGAGCCGAATGTGCAAGGACAATATGTGCCTTGTGTTTGAGTTTCGTAAACGAAAATGAAATATGAATGTGCTATGAATTATTGTTAGATGTGCATGATTAATTGAATGCTGTCCGGGCTAAGTCCCGAAGGCTTTGTGCTAAGTGAATATATCCGGATTAAGATCCGAAGGCCTTTGTGCGAGATAGTAAATCCGGGTTAAGTCCCGAAGGCATTCGTGCGAGTTATTAAATCCGGGTTAAGTCCCGAAGGCATTCGTGCGAGTTGTTAAATCCGGGTTATGTCCCGAAGGCATTGTGTGAGTTACTAAAACCGGGCTATGTCCCGAAGGCATTTGAACGAGGAGCTATATCCGGTTAAATTCCGAAGGTACGTGATTTGGTAATGAATGAGCTTGCTGTAAAATTCCAGCGAATACTCGAAAAACATCCCAATATGGGGATATGTTACGTATGTGTTAAATTTAATCGAGCCCTTACAAATAAATGTTCGCTCAGTTGATAAACGAGCTACCGGCCTTCGGCCAAGTTAGTTTATTGTGTATGTACATAAGGGTTGTTAATGTTGTGAAGCAAGTTTGATATCGGTAAATTGCGTATTATGAAATATTCCGTTTAGCTAAATGTGTGCTATTCTTTGTGCATGCTGGAATTCCTTGCTCAAACTTACTAAGCATAAATTGCTTACTCGTTACATTGCTCCTCTGTTTTATAGATTTTTGGTTCTCCAGCTATCGGACTTGGGATCTTGAAGTCGAAGTCGCCCACACTATCAAAGGCTCTTTTGGGTACTATTTTGGTTGAATTTTGATATGGCATGTATAGGACTACCCATTGTTGTCTTTCGAGTTCTTTATGAAATGTATAAGTGTACAGCCATGCGAAAATGGCTTGTAGAAGTGGAGTATGGCATTAGACCATTCGTATTTATGAATGTATAGATGGTTTCATGATGTAACTATGTTGGAATGGAAGTGTTGAGCAAATGATCAGCCACTAGAATGGCTAAGTATGATCATATGTGGGCTTATGTATGACAAGGCCCTAGTTGGTCCATGAAACCCCAAATTAGGTAAGGTTCACTTTGAAAACAGAAGCTGATAGCAGCAGTGGTGTGGATTGGAAAAATCACAAGAATTCGTAGGAGTGGAATTAAATAGTGAATAAATTATGTAATCGAACCTTGATGAATCTACTTTCATATGGAAGTAACGAAACAATAATAGGAACAGTACAGTAAGAGATATTCGGGTTCTTGTGGAACAGGGCCAGAACAGTTTCTGGATTCCCTGTTCCGACTTTGGAAATTCACTATAAATTGACCAGAGATAATTAGGAGTCATACCATATATGTATGGATTCCTCTCTGAGTCTAGTTTCCATAGAAACAAACGGCATCAGTATTGAAGCTCTGTGCGGAGAGATATCCCAGTCGTAAGGGGTAAAGGTCAGTGTAGTCGACCCCTGTAACTTGGGAGACTTTGACTAATAAACTGTACTAATTGGCCCGACCAAAAATTCTAGAAAAAAATCCATAGGTGGGGACATGAGTCTAGTTTCAGGGAAAAATCACAAAACTGATTTTTGAGTTGTGAAACTCAAGATATGATTTTTGAAGCGACTAGTACTCAGACTGGGCAGTGTCTGGAAAAATTTTTCAAAGTTTGTTAACATCTCGTGTCCGACTCCGGTGTCGGTCTCGGGTTCGGGGTGTTACACGACAGAAGTTAAACTACGACTGGATATGACTTATGAAGAAGAACCGATTAAGATTTTAGCTCGAGAAGTCAAACAACTAAGAAATAAAAGTGTTGCACTTGGGAAAGTGTTGTGGCAAAAGCATGGGGTAGAAGAGACTACATGGGAACCTGAAGAAACTATGAGAAACCAATATCCACACCTGTTTACCGGTAAGATTTTCGAGGACGAAAATCCTTAAAAGGGGGGGAGAGTTGTAATATCCTGAATTAGGGCTTAATCGGAATAGTGGTTTCATGACCACAAATCCGAGATAGAAATAATTATTTTATAATTATTTTGATGATTATGATATGATTGCATGATTGTGTGAAAATTTCGTGATGAAATTCTATGCCTAAAGTGCTTAAATTGAAAGTAGGGACTAAATCGAATAAGTTGCAAAACTTACATTCTAGAAGTTTTTAGTATGAAATTGTTTTGGAATATTAATGAGGAGGTCTTAAATAGAAATTTGACCAATTTTAAGTTCATGGACAAAATTAGGACATGGAAGGAATTTTTGGAAAGTTTAGTAGTAAGGGTATTTTGGTCATTTAGTTATTAAAATGAATTAAAAACAAAATTAAAAGCCAATTTTTGTCCATCTTCTTCATAAGGCCGAAATTTCGAGGGTTATCCATAGCTAGGGTTTGTTTCAAGCTTCCAAGCTCCATAGTAAGTGATTCCAAGCCCCGTTTTTAATGTTCTTTACGTTTTTGGAATCCCGGTAGCTCGATTAAGCTTATGTTAGCAATAATTCAACCTAGGGTTTATATTTGGAAAAATACCCATAGGTGAAATTTGTGTATTTTGATGTTTTATGATAGAA
Source organism: Gossypium hirsutum (assembly GCF_007990345.1). NCBI lineage: Eukaryota > Viridiplantae > Streptophyta > Magnoliopsida > Malvales > Malvaceae > Gossypium > Gossypium hirsutum. Next base: position 56,104,054 of record NC_053435.1, read on the forward strand.
TATGAGGTTTTAAATTATGTTAGACAACTTGTGCTACTCGGTTTGAGTGAAAACCAGTAAAAGGGCTTAATCGGCAAAAATACCTAATAGTCACAAGTATATGTTAGAGAGAGAATTTGATGTTGCCATAGAAGGGAAAAGTGATCAGCATGTTATAAAACATAAGAATAAGGAATAAAGTTTAATTCCCGAGCCTAGGGGCAAAAGTGTAATTTTTCCAAAGTTCGTATTAAATGCTGTTTTGATGAATGTATGTATTAAATAAGATTAATTTGGCATTATAGATCAAGAGAAACGAGATTCAAGTTGCGATCAAGGAAAATAAAAGATTGTGGACTAAATTGCAAAATCTTTATATTTTGGTACCAAGGTAAGTTCATGTGTAAATAATGTAGCATAATTGTTATTTTTAAGTTATTGATATTAATTATATGATACACTGATTTTTAATCGTGAAATATTATGCTTTTTGGTTAATGTTGAGTAATATGCAAATTATGTTTACTACTTGATAAATATGAATTGCTACCAAGTATCGGTTCCAATATTCCATGGAAGACGACAAATATGAGATCGAGGGAAAAGCCCGTTTGAACCTTAGGAATAGATTAGGATACAAGTGACATGTCACTAGGATGGTTGAGCATCCGAACTCGTTGAGTTGAGTCCGAGTTCGTGAGATGTAACTAGGCATCCGAACTCGTTGAGTTGAGTCCGAGTTCACTTATGGATGCGAATGCCCGAGCTCGTTGAGTTGAGTCCGAGTTCACTTAGGGGCGGGTTACATGATTTCTTAATTACATATGAGGCACTTATGTGCAAATTATCCGTGTATCCGAGTTGTATTCCGATGTGTTCAACGGGTGAAATTTCTAGTGAAATGGAAGAACACTTAAGATGCAAGTGACGTTTTGGTAAGTGTTGTGAAATGGACACTTTGGACAGGTATGTTTTTAACCCTCGGGTTGAAAATAGATACAACAACGATAAGGTGGTAAGATGATGAATGATGTTTAGAAATATGACATATGTTTTGGTGATACCATGCTAAAGTTGTTTGGTATATTTGTATTGTTATGTTACTTGTTATTTACATATGAACTTACTAAGCATTTATGCTTACTCCCTCCTCTTTATTTACTGTAGTTTTGAACAAGCCAGCTCGGGAATCGGGACGGGTCGAAGGTTCGATCACACTATCCAAAGGACTTTCATCTGGGTAAATGGCTTGTAAAACTTAAGAATGGCATGTATAGCAATATACTTATTTTGTGTAAATAATTTTATGATATGGCCATGTTTGGTTGAGAAAATGTTTGATATTGATAAGTCATGGTGATGGCTAATTTAGATCGTGTTTGATATTATGGAAGTTTAATAGGTTATCTAGTTCATAAAAATTCATGGAAAGATGAAACTTGCCTTAAAACAGAATATTGCTGCAGCAATGACATGGATTTGAAAAATAACTAAAAATAGTATAAATGGAACTAAATAATGAGTAAGTTATTAAATTGAAGCTTAATGAGTCTATTTTCATTTGGATTGAACAAAACAGGCATATAAATTATATTTTATGAGATATTTAAACTTTTGTGAAACAAGGCCAGAGTGATTTCTGGATCCCCTGTTCTGACTTTAAAAATTCATAATAAATTTTAAAAAAATAATTAGAAGTTTTTATTTATATGTACAGATTCCTTACTGAGTCTAGTTTTAAGAAAGTAAACCTTGTAGTCATTGAAATTCTTTATAGAGAGATATCTGATTCGTAATACACATATGTCAGAGCAGTCAAACCCTAAAACAGGGGAGAAGTTAACTAATAAACTGTACTAATTTGCCCAACCAAAAATTCTAGAAAAAAATTAGTAAATAGATATATGAGTCTAGATTTAGGGAAAATTTACGGATCTTGATTTTGAGTTTCGTAACTCGAGATATGATTTTTCTTGTAACTGTGATGCGGGTAGTTAGAAAGCTGTGAATGTAGAAACAAATGATTTGAAGTTCTTAATTTGATAAATTATGTTCGGTAACCCCTCAAGCTCGACTCCGGCGACGGTTTCGGGCGTGGGGGCGTTACACCCCCACTATGTGCTTCATTAATGATAGTACCTATCATACGTACCTTTTTCACACAACTTATAAATTTCTCCAAAGTCAGAATCATCAGCATATTATTCTTTATATAAACAAAACCAAGTAATTTAACATCCAAACAATTTAAAAGAGCATACCTTCACTATAAAGCATCCGCAACGATATTTTCCTTACCTTGCTTGTATTTAATGACATATGGGAAGGATTCTAGGAACTCAACCCATTTTGTGTGACGTTTGTTTAACTTGGTTTGTCCTCTCAAATGCTTCAAAGCCTCATGATCCGTATGTATAACGAACTCTTTAGGCCAAAGATAATGCTGCCATGTTTCTAATGCACATATCAACGCGTACATTTCCTTGTCATAGGTAAGATAGTTGAGCGTAGCTCCATTCAGTTTCTAGATGAAATAAGCCACTGGTCGCCTATCTTGCGTTAAAATTGCACCTATTCGTATACCAGACACATCACATTCCACCTCAAAAATTTTGTTAAAATATGAAAAATAGAAAAGTGGAGCATTAGTTAAACACTCTTTGATTCTAACAAAAGCAGATTCTTGTTCATCAAACCAAAGAAAAAAGGAATTCTTTTTGATAATTCCAGTCAAAAGGGCAGCAAGTGTGCTAAAGTTTGGCACAAATCTCCTATAAAAACTTGCAAGGCCATGAAAGCTTTTAACTTGGCTGATGTTGGTCGCTCATGGTCATTCTTGTATTGCCTTGATCTTGTCTTGATCTACCTCGAGACCACTTTCACTTACAACAAAACCTAGAAAAACAACTTTGTTAGTACAAAAGTTACATTTCTTAAGGTTTGCATGTAAAACTTCCTTGCGTAAAACTTCCAAAATAAAACGTAGATGTTCAAGATGATCAGATAAATATTTACTATAAACTAAAATATTGTCAAAATAAACTACACAAAAACGACCAATAAAAGACCTCAAAACGTGGTTCATCAACCTCATGAAAGTACTTGGAGCATTGGTGAGGCCAAATGGCATCACTAGCCACTCATACAAACCGTATTTGGTTTTGAACGCAGTCTTCGACTCGTCCCCTCCAGCATGCAAATTTGATGATAGCTGCTTTTCAAATCGATCTTAGAGAACAATTTTACACCACTAAGCTCGTCCAACATATCATCAAGTGTAGGGATTGGATGACGGTATTTGACGGTAATTTTGTTGATACCTCGACAATCTACGCATATTCTCCACGAACCATCCTTTTTAGGTACCAATAGAATAGGCACTAAACATGGACTTAAACTCTCCCGTATGTATCTTTTCTCTATTAAATTAGTGACTTGTCGTTGTAACTCAGTTTCTTCGGGATTGCTTCGGTAGCCTGGTTGATTTGGAATTGTAGCCCCGAGAATGAAATCAATTTGGTGTTCAATACCTCAATAGAAGGCAGCCCACTCGAAACTTCTTCAGGTAAAATGTCTTCAAATTCCCGAAGCAATGAAACAATAGACAAAGATAAAGAGTTATCGAGTTCGTTAGGATCGAAAAAGCACTATTTGTACATAAGTACAAACACGGGCTGGCGCATCAACAAGGACTTTTGAATTTCTTTTTCCCTCACAAATACGCTCATTTTTCCAATCTCATTTTCTTTTTGACTTTCTTTTTCCTCTCGTATTTTTACCTCCTTTCTCTCACTTTTCCCTTTTTTTTTCATTTTTCTTGTCTTTCTCTTTTTCAATCTTTTTTCTTGTACTTTTTCTTTCAATTTCAATTGATTGTGATACACTTGTTTTGGAGTCAACGGGTTAAAGTAACATTTTTGCCTCGATGCTTGAATGTGTACCAATTTGTGTAACCATCATGGATCACGCGCCTATCAAACTGCCATAGACACCCCAAAAGGAGATGTCCTACGTGCATGGGAACTACATCACACACCACTTCATCTTGGTACTTCTCGATGGAAAATGCTACCACAGCTTGCTTTGTTACTTTAAGCTCACCTCCATCATTCAACCATTGCAGCTTGTATAGAGTTGGATGTTTGGCTATAGCCAAACCGAGCTTTTCCACCAGTATGTTGCTAGCTACATTAGTACAACTTCCACCGTCAATAATTAAACTACATACCTTGCCTTGGATGTGGCACTGGGTCTGGAAAATATTCTCACTTTGTTGATCAGTAAAGCTTCGCTTTACCACAAGGATTTCTCCTTCAACCGATAATTCTACTTCTTCTTCATCATCATCATCGGATGGTATTTTAGACTTATTTTCATTCTCCTCCTCCGGCTCAATTTCACCGTTGACCCTTACCACAATAACACATCGATTAGGACATTGGCTTGCTATGTGCCCTCGACCTTAACACTTGAAACATTTTATGTCTCTTGTGTGATTTGGCACTTGCTCATTTTTTTTTGACTTGACTCACCAATGGACTGATTGGATTTAGTTGTTACAAGTTGCTCATTTGTTCAAACAAGGGGTTTGTTCACTCCTTGGCTCCATTTATTAGTAGAAGGATTGGCATAGGATCAACTAACTCCTTTTCGCTTGAGTTCTTTCTCAACTTTAATCGCCATATGGACCATGTCTATCACTTCAACATAGTGTTGTAATTCAACTACATTGGCGATGTCACGGTTTAAACTCGCAAGGAACTTCACCATTGTCGCTTCTCAATCCTCCTCGATATCAGCTCGGATCATTGCTATCTTCATCTCTTTATAATAATCTTCAAAGCTTCTATTGCCTTGAGTAAGGTTTTGGAGTCGTTGATAAAGATCCCGGTGGTAATATGAATGAATAAATTGTTTCTGCATGATTGATTTCATTTCACCCCAAGTAGAAATAGGTATTTCACCATTTCACCTCCGACTCGTTACAAGCTGGCCCTACCATACAATTACATAATCAGAAAACTAAATAGCTGCGAGCTTTACCTTTTTACTCTCCGAATAATTGTGGCATTCAAAAACAAGCTCAATCTTCTTTTCCCGCTCCAAATAAGCTTCAGGATCATTCTTACCTTGGAATGGTGGAATTGTCATTTTGATATTTTTAAGATTGTTATCTGGACGATCATGATCTCTAGGACCCCAATGTCATTGGCGGCCTCATTGTCGTACACTTCAAACAAATGAATTATCACTTTCTTGCTCACTCTCTTCATTTCGCCCTCGTCTTGAACCTTCCAGAGTTACCTCACGTTGTTCTCCTGTCTCAACTCGATATAACCGATCTTTGATTGGTTCGAGTCTTCGATCAAATAACCGCTCCATCTCTTACATAAGTGCTTGAAAGGTAAGATCTGGCATACCTCTTCCAACGTTTCTTACAGGACGGAACCTACCTTCCACATTTGGATTTCTTTCCGGACTTCGTGACATTTTTTTTAAGAACTCTCAACAAAGAACCTCACGATCCACTCAAAAAGAAATCACACACACTCTCGAATAGACTCACTACTCTCTTGCCTTTTTCCACTCACTTCCTCCTCTCTAAGTTCTTAAGGAACTATTTTAAACTTAAAAACCAGTTGTTGTGGGTCGCCTTGCAAGATTAATGTTCGGGTTTGGTAGGGAGTGTTGTAGGACTAAGGGTAGGCTTGAAAAAAAAATGAAAAGAATAGAGTGTGGCCGAATGGTAGGATATTAAATGGATGATTTTGAGCAGCGAGCAGAATTTTCGGAGAAACTCAGTAATAAAGAACTTGAAAAAAAATTCATGAATTTTTTTCACTTGCAAAGATAAATATTCACTCCTTGAATTTTTAATGGAGACTAAAAAATTATTTTTATTTTTATTTTTTCAAAGAAATACTATACCGTAATGCCAAAAATGTCGATTCTTTCTCCAATGCTAGCTCTGATATCAATTTGATACGAACTCATTTTGGTGATGATTCGAGTCGTTTAGTTTGCCCAATCGTGGATTTGAGTAAATCTGAACGGTTGCAAAGTGGCTTGACATTATGAAAAATAGGCTCAAACAGAATGGTTTCGAAATGATTATGGAATTAAAGAATTGGATTCACCTAAAGCTTAAGAGTGAACCAACAACATAGATTGTTGACCCGAAACCTAGACTAGCACTTAGGTTGAAATCGGTGGAAATGATAAGGGATAGTTTGATAAAACTTGACCCGCTATCTATGCAAGATAGGAACCAGAGGTAAGGTTGAACGCCACACTTAGAAAAGTGATAAGTTCGGTTTAACAAGGAAAGGATAGACGCCACAAGCAAAACTTAATAAGTCAGATCAGTTCCAAAAGAACAAAGAGAATTGGATAACTCATAAAACTCAAGTTTAACATAAATTCAGCAAAAGGTTTGTTTCAATAGGCTGATTACACATATTTATGTACCAAAGAGGCCTAGCCGAATGGTCACATATGATCATCTTAATAAGCTAATAATGAGCTGAAATAAAGCTCAAAAACTCTTGAAATTCTAAACTAAGTAACTTCACCCTTCAATACACTCAATTCAGCTGAATCAATGGACTTGAATGCTTAGGGAAAACTTTTGAAGTCTCCTTGGTCAACCGAAAGGACACCAGCAACTTTAATGGAAAATTAGCTCATGAAGTGATCATTTAATCAACAATCGGTTATGGAAGATGGAAAAGGCTACTGCCAAATTTAAGGATGTGTAATGTTCCCTTTAATTGATGATAACAGCTCCTTTTAATGAAGAATAATACTCCCCCTTGTATGTAACCGAAATTCTCTTGAAAAGTCACATTAATCAATTTGTAACAGCCCTTCAATGTAACGGTTTCCAGTTGAAAAGACACATGCAATTAAACACATTAAAACAGACATATTAATCACATTTAAACACATAAAACAAATTAAACACTTAACTTAAATAAATGAACTTAAAACTTAAAAACACATGCATCATTAAATTATTCCAGCAACTAGATTATTTAAGAGAAGCATAACTTAAACAAAGTTTATTAACTCAATTATTTTAAACTAATGTGAGTTGAATACAATCTAGCAACTCATTTGTTAATCTAAGATGAGTTTATTAGAAATCAAATTCAACTTGCAATAAATTGCAAGTGACGTCTATTGGGCTAGTCCAAGCATGACTATTGGATTCGGCTTCTTACTCTTCCCAAGCTCAATCCACATAGCTTGCTAATGCATCTTGAAATTTCTTAGCTCGTGGCTAAGTTATAGGCCCTTGTGGCAGCTCAATGGATTCGGTAGTGACTTCCCGAGCTAAGGTCGCATCATGGTCGTTGTTTCAATTAAAGCTTATTTTCTTAATTATTTCCAAATATGATCTGATTTTTTAAAAATACATTTTTTGAATTAATTTATTCCAAATCACCTAATTTTAATTTCTTACCTAATTATTTAATTTCGAATCTTATTTTAATATTTTATTATACTTTTTAGACACTTTTAACCTAATTTTAGTATCCAATTTTAACTCTCGATTCACTAACTCGATTCTACCAACCCTGTTTTTGATATGCGACATGAAATGTTAAAAATTTGAAAAAATTGTGTATCTTATTTTGGTCACTGTTTATTTTGATAAGTGATATGAAAAATATACTGATTTTTATTATTGTATGATAATTATAAATTTTATTTCTCTTTTTTATTATTGTTAGTTTGTTTTTGCACACTTGAAGGATGTTTATGAAATTTATAAATTGAAAAAGAAATATAGGAGGGAATAATATAAAAGCCAAAAGGAATCCCAATCATTCATATAAGAAAATTTCTTCTGAATCTTTGGACACTATGTCCCACTAACTTTCTGAGCTTCTTCTTATTTTTTTAGCTATCCTTTGCATAATTTTTGTTCCTATCATCTCCATCAATGCCAGGATAGGCTTATCCCTAGCATCTAGAATAAACTATGGAAACAAAACAACCAGAACTATTAGATTAAGCAATCAAGTTAATTGATACAATCACATATGAAACACTTTGATACCTTATTAAAACACTCTGACGGGTTATATATTAAGTAACATATCAAATTTGGCTCTTGAGGATAAATGTGATTTTGACCACTGTCTAGGGTCTTTCCCTTCCAACCATTGGTGTTCAGGGACTGAAAAATTCTTCAATTCAGCCATTGCTTGATCAAAACCTCTAGCATAAATTGCTTTGGCAACTTTCCATAGTGTATCTTTCAAAACCTTTCTCTTGTAGTTGGCCCTGAAACTGGTATATAAGTGTCTGAGACATGTTTTGTGCTCTACATTAGGGAACAATTCAGCTATGGACTCCACCAAACCCTATACAAAATATATAAGTTAGTGATTGGGAAAACTTGCAAAACAAAATATACAAACACAGCTTGAAACTTACCTTTTGTCTATCAGACATAAATATCTAATGATGGCTATTCTGAATGTCCATATCAGCTGCCAAAAGTGCAAGGAACTAGAACCAAGAAGACTGATTCTCATTCTCTACTGCTGCATAAGCAATGGGATAGATGCAATCATTGTTTCATTTATCCCAATTATAGACAGTAAATGCCCTTGTTGGGATTTTGAACAATTTATCCAGAGGAAGTATAAAGCTCAATGTAAAAATTGAGCAACAACGTAATAAATCCAGATAAAGAATGAAGGAAGATTGAGCTTCAAAAGGCTCGATATTTGCAGGATAAACAAATAGAATTTTACTTGGTGGAAGAAAGCAAAAATTGAGAGAATATTTTTCTTGAATGATTTCTATTGAAATTCATAGGTTAAAAAAGATGACATACTACCAATACATATACCAGTCATAAGCTGGTCAGCTTTGACAGGTTTCACTTCCTATTTTTAGGCTTCATTGCAACTTGCACAACTTGCATATTGCAACTTGTAAATCTTAACTTGCACAATTAGGTAAGCTGATCTATCAATCTTATCAGCACCCAATTACATTAAATACACTACCTAATTAGTTCTAATTTAACTAAGTTACAAAATATTACTTAAAGTAACAAAATGAAACTGAAATTGAACAGTAGCATCAACTTCAGTAGCTGCATGTACTTTATCCGGAAATACTATAGCAGCTTGGTCTTTATATTTCATCCACATGAATTGGACTGTATGTACTTTATCCGCATAACTTATGTGGCATTGTCTGCTTCTTGGCTGCTTTATGTGCTGCTTGCATGCCAACTTCAACACTCCTCATTAGCTTGCATGCTGCAAACTCCCATTTTGGCTCTTAAATCTTTAAATCTTAACACATTAAAGGGCTTTGTTAGGATATCAGCAAGTTGTTCTTCAGAACTACAATGAATCAACTTCACTTCTTGAGCTTGCTCTATCTCTCTAACAAAGTGAAATTTGATCTTTAAATGTTTCGTTCTCCCATGGAACACTGGATTTTTTGCAATTGCAACAGTAGATTGGTTGTCACAATTGATCTCTGTTGCTTCCCTTTGGTATTGATTAAATCTGCCATTATTTTTCTTAGCCAAATGGCTTGGTTGACAGCTCTGCAGCTGCCACATACTCTGCTTCAACAGTTGATTGAGCAACAACAGTTTGCTTCTTTGAACTCCAGTAAAAAAAGGCTGAACCAAGGGTGAATAGATACCCTGAGGTACTCTTCATATCATCTATCGATCCAGCCCAATCACTATCAGAATAGCCAATTAATTTCATGTTTTTAACTTTGCTAAACAGTATTCCATAGCTCTTAGTGCCTTTGATGCACCTGAGCACTCTTTTGGCAGCTTGGAAGTGCTTTTCATTGTAGCAATGCATGAATCTTGAAAGCAAACTTACAGCAAACATAATGTCTGGTCTAGTGGTAGTTAAATAGAGCAAAACATCCAACTAGACTTCTATAGGTTGATTCACTAACCTTCTCAAAATCGCCTTGGCTTGATAGTTTCTCTCCAATGGAAACTAGTGTACTTGTTGCTTTGCAATTCAGCATGGAGAATTTGTTTAAAATTTTTAAGGCAAAAGCCTTCTAACTTAGGAAGATCCCTTTCAGATTTTGGGATACTTCCATGCCAAAGAAGTAAGACATTTGTCTCAAATCAGACATCACAAACACTTGTTGCATTTTGCACTTGAAGTCTGTCAGCATGGCTTGGTCTCCTCATGTTATTAACAGATCATCAACATGAAGAGACACTATCAGTTGAGTTTCACTACCTTGGTTTTTCATATACAAAGTAGGTTTAGTGATGCTTCTTTCAAATCCAAGGCTAGCTAGATAGCCGTCGATCCTGCTATACCAGGCTCTTGGAGCTTGCTTCAAGCCATACAAGTCTTTCTTCAATTTGTACACCTTGTCTTATTCACCAGCCACATTGAATCCTTCAGGTTGTTCAACATAAATCTCCTCTTCAAGAAATCTATTGAGGAAGGTTGACTTTACATCGAGCTGATGGATTTTCCATTGTATTTGTGCTGCTAAGGCAACTAGCAGCCTTATGGTATCAAGTCTAGCCACTGGTGCAAAGGTTTCAAAATAGTCAATGCCATACTTTTGGCTAAACCCTTTTACAACTAGCCTTGCTTTTAGTTTGTTCAAGCTTCCATCAGCGTTGCGCTTGGCTCTAAACACCCACTTTTCTGTTGAGTGGTCTTTCAACTAGCTGCCAGGTTTGGTTCTTCTCAATCATATTGATTTCATCAGCCATTGCCTGTTTCCAGCCTTGATGAGCTTCAACTTTTCAAAGTAGCTTGGTTCAATAGCAGCCACATGAGCTCTTTTATAAATCTCATCCAATGGTCTAGCTCTAACTGGTTCATCATCAATGTCCATTTCAGGACCATTTTGATCAGCTTCAGTCTGATCTGTCACCAAATCTTGAGCAGCAGTTTCTGGTTCATTTTTATCCCAGTTCCAGCTTGATTTCTCATTGAATACAACATCTCTACTCACAGAGACCTTGTTTTTTGAAGGATCAAGTATCCTATAACCTTTTTTGATACTGCTGTAGCCCATCAAAATACCAGGTTGAGCTTTCTAATGCAAGCTTGTCTCTTTTTGTTGCTGGAACATGAGCATAACATACACATCTAAAGACTCTTACATGAGCTAGTGATGGTTTGAACCTGGCCTAGGCCTCGAATGGAGTTTTTTGAGCCAAAGTCTTGGTTGGGAGCCTATTTTAGAGGTAAACAGCAGTGTTAACTGCTTCTGCCCAAAATGTCTTAGGCAAATTTCTTTCAAACATTAGGCATCTGGCCATATCCATCAAGCTTCTGTTTTTTCTTTCACTTACACTATTTTGTTAAGGTGTATAAGTGTTGGTGAGTTGGTGTTTGATGCCTGCTTCATCACAAAACGTATGTAACCTAGATGAAGTATACTCAGTCCTATTATCAGACCTTATTGCCTTTAACATGCAACCTGTTTTAGTCTCAGCTGCAGCTTTAAACTTCTAAAATACTGAGGCCACTTCTGATTTCTATTTCAAAAAATAATCCAGCAATATCTCAAGTAATCATCAATGAATAAGATGAAATACCTGTTTCCATTCAGAGATTGAGTCTTCATTGGACCACACACATCAGTGTGTACAAGTTACAGTCTTTCAGAAGCTTTCCAAGCTTTGTTTGTAGGAAATGGTAGTCTTGCTTACTTTCCTAGCTGACACACTTCACAAACTTCTTCCTTTTCAACTGAGTTAGTGAAGTTTTAAACCAAATCTTCTTTGGTTTGTTGATTCATTAAGTTGTAATTGACATGGCCAAGTGTTTTGTGCCACAGCTTGGATTCATCTTGAACAGCTATGTAGGCACTATCTGAGCTCTTATTCCAGTCCACAACAAAGCTTTTGTCAGCCATGGTCACTGTCATGAGTTTGGATCCATTTGGGTCACTGATTAGGCACTCCTTACCTTTGAACACCACATAGTAGCCCTTTTCTAGCAACTGAGCTATACTGAGCAGGTTCTATCAATATCAGGCACAAACAAGACATTTGTAACAAGTTTGGTACCTGTAGGAGTGTCTATCAGCACATATCCTTTGCCTTTAGCTTGATGAAGTGTCCATTTCCAACTTTCACCCTTGTTTGAAGCTTTTGTCAATTGACTTAAAGATAGCAGCATCTGGAGTCATGTAGTTAGTACATCCACTATCAATCAACCATCCTTTATGGCTTTTCTTTGGCAGCTGAGCAAGAAACTGCAAAGACTTACTCTTCTTTGTCACTGCCTTCTTCTACTACTCGAGCTTCAGCTCTTGGTTGTTGAGGTTGATTTGGCCTCTGTTTGCCTTTATTTTTGCGAACTTTGTCTGCGTGATCCATCTTTTTGTAGATTTTGCACTGCACATCAAGCCTAAACCAACATAGTTCACCTATATGACTTAGCATTTTACAGTATGGGCAAGGTGGATATTTTCTTGCACCATCTGTCTTGGCTTGTCTGACCAGGTTTTCTTCCCCTTGTATCTAGAGGAGTTTGAGGCTGGTCTGGTTTTGGCTTGGAAGGCACCTTCTTGACGCTCCTCCAGTCTATTTGCTCTCCTTTGCTCTGAGCATAAAGAGCATTGATCAGCTCTGTCAGGATATGCTGGTCAGGTCCCTCGAGGCTTCAGAGATGAGATCTTTGCCTCATACCTTTCAGGTATGGTTGAGATCACCTTCTCCACAATTCTTGCTTCACTAAATTGTTCTCCAAGTAGTCTTATGTTGTTTACTACAGCCATTATTCTGTCTGAGTATTGCTTCACATTTCTTCCTCCTCCATCTTCAAGTTTTCAAAGTCCCTTCTTAAGTTTAGTAACTGTTGCTGCCTTATTCTTTCAGTCCCTTGGAACTCCTCCTTTAACTTATCCCAGGCCTGCTTTGGTGACTCACAAGCCATGATTCTTGTGAAAATCACATTAGACACACTGTTTTGGATACAAGACATGGCTTTGTGCCTTTTGATTCTTCATCTGAATGTTGTCTGATCTGAGCCACTGTTGGATTGGCTCTAAGAGGTGCTAGTTCAACATCTAAGTTAACAACCTCTCATAGGTCAAATTCCTGTAGGTAGGTCTTCATTTTTACTACCTAAATGTGGTAGCCCTCTCCATTGAAGACTGATGGTGCAGTTGGTGAAAAAACCTCAGGAAGACATGGTTTTAAGGATTGAAATATGACAGGTCCACTAAGAATAGGTCTCTAGATACCAATTGTTGGGATTTTGAACAATTTATCCGGAAGAAGTATGAAGCTCAGTGTAAAACTTGAGCAACAACGTAATAAATCCAAATAAAGAATGAAGGAAGATTGAGCTCAAAAGGCTCGATATTTGCAAGATAAACAAATAGAATTTTACTTGGTGAAAGAAAGCAAAAATTGAGAAAGTATTTTTCTTGAATGATTTCTATTGAAATTCATTGATTAAAAAAGATGGCATACTGCCAATACATATACCAGTCATAAGCTAGTCAGCTTTGATAGGTTCACTTACTATTTTTAGGCTTTATTGCAACTTGCACAACTTGCACATTGTAACTTGCAAATCATAACTTGCACAATTAGGTAAGCTGATCTATTAATTTATCGACACCCAATACATGAATACACTACCTACTTAGTTCTAATTAACTAAGTTACAAATATTACTTAAGTAACAAAATGAAACTAAATTGAACAGTAGCATCAACTTCAGTAGTTGCATGTACTTCATCTGGAAATACTACAACAGCTTGATCTTATATTTCATCCACATAACTTGGATTGTATGACTTTATCCGCATAACTTATGTAGCATTGTCTGCTCCTTGGCTGCTTCATGTGCTGCATGCATGCCAACTTCAACAGTCCTCCATAATATCCTTTCAAGAAACAACCATCAAGGCTGATATTTGGCCTACACCTTGCATTAAACCCTTCCTTACATGGACCGAGACAAATATACATTCTTTGGGATAACCTCTCATTCAACTTACAAATGGTAGTGGTCCTAGGATTGTTGGCTCTAAGTTCACCAAGGTAGTCATATACAAACCCATATTGTCTATTATGATTACCCAGAACCATTTCAAGTTCCCTATTCTTTGCCCTAGCACATTTGGTATGGGTGACATGAATGAGGAAATCTCCCGTAACATCCCATTGTAAACTACAAATAGAGTATGTAGGGGAACTTCTCTGGATAATGCATTGGTAAGCTTTTTGCAGTAATATTCCTATTCTTATTGTCTTTCAAACAAGAGTTGATTATTCAAAGTCTTGATCTGCCATGTATGATCTGATGGGTAGTATTCATCTTAAAACCCCACAAGACCCAACTACAACCTTGTCTACAAACAGCCTTCACCCTTTGCCTATCATTCCTCTCAAGCTTTAAGTCATACCGGTTCAACTTATCATATTTCTTAATTGCTTCCTTTAGAATCTCCCTATTGACAAAGATCATCCCAACCTGCAACTCAAGATTCCTCGTATCTGTGCTTTTGTTGAATTCAAGGAACCTATTGCCCTCTGAGTCAGAAGGATGCACATTGTGCAATGACTCAGAGTTCCACTTTCAGGGTCACTCTCAACCATCACACCATTAAACCCAAGACCTATTAGGTCTAATTCACTCCCTCAACAACATTTGCATTAAAAACACCCTCATTAGCATGACCTTTGTCATTGTCACTATCACAGAAGTCAGACTCAAAATCTATTTCAGAAGCATTGTAAGTTGAATCTTCAAAATCAGACTCTGATAGCAATGGTGCCCTATATTCCCTACTTTCATTTCCTACTATCTCTGGTTGGGTACCAAATGTTTCATTAATTCTCTTCAACATAAACACGCATGTAATGATTCCTAGGAAGTAATGCAACCATATTCATTGCGTCATCATCAGTTTTCAAAGGCCTAACACTTTAATATACCCCTTGAATCTTGCCAAAAAGATCTACCTCATCATATTTCAGTCCTATTTCACTAACCATGTCATTTATTTCAAGCATAGACATCCCTTCCATATGACAGTTATCAAAGTATACTACATTTTTCCCACTGTATTTCAGAGTTGGTGACTAAAATAGGTAGCCACCATGATCCACCATGATGCGTTACAATGGTGAAGTACTTCGACTTTGACTCTGTTAAAAGAATATTACCAATGTCAGCTCATAATTACACATTATAATAAGCAAAATCTCGTATTAGTAGAAAAATCTGAAAGGAACTTGCACTTAAAAAGAACCTAAAATTTCTCAATTTATTCGCACACCCTGACTATTAAAATACCAACAAAAGGCCTTGAGTTAATATTATATATTATATACTAACTGGTAATGAATAAATAGCAGGATTTTTAGGATTCAAAGATTAGGGGTTAGCGTTCGATCGAATCATGTGAAAATTTCAAGTTAATCGAGTTTATGAGTCCTATTTTATCATCTTTAACTTAATTTGAATTTTTTTCAATTGAATCAAGTGAAATTGTTCGAGTTAAATTAAAAAAAGATTAAACATATCAAATAAAATATTGTTACAGTGTAACTAATTCCATGTTAGAACACATAAAATTCAAATCATATATATTTGAAAAAAAATCAAAGCAAAATAATAATAAAATAACATACTGATAAATTTGAATCATTAATTAGGTCCAAAATTATTATTTTAGAAAATCTTTAAAAGCTTTAACTTTTTTATATATTTTTCAGATTTTTTTAAACTTTTTTAAAAATATAAATTTGAAATTTATATAAATATTTTGAATTTTAAAAAATTATTTTGAATTATTTTATTGAGAGAGTGACCAATTTACTTATTTTCAAAGTTAAAAGGAATCAAAAAGATATTTACATAAATCTGTTATTTGAATATTCGAGTTATTCGAATGATAAAATTCAGTTGACTCAAACTCAAAACTTAACTTGAGTTATTCGAGTTAACTCGAATAATTCAATTCGATTAACTCGCAATCTGAAAAAAATTATTTTTTTTTCGAATCGAATTAAATTTTTTTGACCCTATAAAAAACCATAAAACCAAAAGAATAAAAAACTATAAAGCTGTACATAGTAGTTTGCTTTGGGGGGTAACTTATAAATTCAGTAATTAATTGGTTCAACTCAATGAAGTAGTAGATAGCTTCGGCCATCCTATGACAACAATATACCTGATCTCAAGGCAGACCATTACCCTTGGGTTTATACTTTATGGGACCAACTTCCCATCCAATTTAATGGCCATTTTCAGTTTATGTTTCAAAACTTTCCAACGTGATTGTAATAAAGATATTTCATCCACACTATCCCCAAACATGAAACAACTTGCATACCTCAAAAATGGAAACCAAATAATACAAACATTCAAACTAAATTTCATCAATTTCAACTCTACAAATTTTAAAACCCTAAATCCAACCATATCTAAATTATTTTCAACGTGTCAACTAAAATTTTACAAAACCCATACCAGTTTAATGCTAAAACTTAGAAATTTCACACTTACCATATATAACCAATGCTTCCTCTTCAAACGTAGCTTTCTCCCATCTATGAACAACTTTATTCCACTCAATTAATTAACGATTTCTAAGACTGATCTCTCTTCATTTTATCTCAAATAATAAATTTCATTCAAAAAATTTCGCTATTAACGAACAATTCCAATGGTTTAGGGCTCTAAAACACCCAAATTTCCCTTAAAAAGTTATCTCGATGTTTTACCCACTTCTTTTTTGTTTTTTTCTTTTAATGTTTTCTTTTTCTTTAGTTGAAAACACCGTCATTCGGCCATTGTAAACTTTTTCTTTTCTTATGTGTAAACTTTTATTTCAATGTTTATTTTTAATATATGACATTGTAGGTAGCTTTCTGTTTGGTTTTTAACAAAATAGTGATAAAAACAGAAATACTTACTAACTGTAATGTTATATTTTTTACCAAAAAAAAAAACTGATGAAAATATAAATGAAGTAATTTTTAAAGTGATCATATCCAAATTTTTATTTACATAATATAAATGTAAAAAATTACAATTTGATAACTAATATTTGTGAAACGATTAATATTTTATTTTAACATTTCAATATTTTCATATTTTTGTTTGAATTTCTTCATTGATTGATATGATTTCTAATAATTAATTAAATTTTTTAAAGAAATGGATATTATATATAAATAAAGAATTTTATAGTTTTGATAATTTTATTTATTTATTAAAATTTTCAAATTTAAAAGAAATAATTACAATAAAGTAAAGTTTAAATAAAACCTCGATTTCGTAGAATAAAATAGCAGAACTTTATTTCTTAATTTATAAAAAGGTGAATGCTATTTAAGTGCTAACCCAACATATTTAAAATAATAAATAAATAAAAGCAATCAAAAGATTTTTCTAGGGAAATTAAAAAATATTGACAGTTCGATCAGTATAAAAGCCATGACAATCAACCACTAATTATGGAGATCAAATACTAATACACGTAAAATTTAATGGCTAAATTATGGGATTTTTAAAAGTTAAGTAATTAAACTAAAATTTCTTGATTAACTTATCTAGTTTAGAAAACCTTTTTTTTTCTTTTCTTTTTTTTTTTTTGTGAATGACAATAACATTAAACTAGCTTAATCGAAATTTGCTTCTATCAATCTCAAAACTAGTATAATCTCAAGGTCTAAAGACTTTATATCAATACCCTTACTGTAGCCATCTTTTCATAATCCACGGCTGGTTTATCTTCCAATATTGTTATAGCTTGTAGACTAGCATGGATTCTTCGTAACAAGTTGAGGATGAATCTATCAACTGAACATTTTGAATAGCTTTGACTCCTTGTAGATTATCTGTGTGGATTACAACTTTTTGTTATCCTCTTCCATGAACGAGGGTCAACCATCTAGAATACTCAGAGTTTAGCATCGAAAACTGAACAAAGCCCCAATAGCGATTGAATCCAAAAATTCATTCCCCTTCTTGCTTAAACGTCACCCCTAACACCACCAAATTCCCGCATCCTATCTTAACGACCCCGTTAGTGTACAAATGAATCTAATTATCTGTCATAGAAGAATCATAAGCAGCATCAATATCTTCAAATGAATCACTCTATGAGCTAAAAAAAAATATTGTTTTGCCCAACAAATAGAAGACTTAATAGTTTTAGTGAACGTTCCAAATGATTCCTTGGAAAATGAAAAGGTTCCTATTATTCCACATGGTGCCAAGGTAATTAAACCAAAAAGGTTGCCCAAGGTTGCCAAAGGCTTCCCATATTAGGCAACTATAAAGAAGAACATGGTCATCTCCATCCACTCAAACAAATCTCCCGAAGAATCTGCTTTGAAGCTTAGCAGGTACAACGCATACAGAACTTCTCAGCACCTGGACAATCCCTAAGGACGTGAATTAAATCTCGTCACCATGCCCACAAACCAAACCAACATTTGGCCAATACCTCGTCTTACCTGTTCCATATCCGTTAGAAGGCGTTGCTTAAAGACTAAACATAAGAATAATCAAAACGCATTAAGGCCCCAGAAACTTCTAAGCAACCTTCCACCATCCATCCTTAAAAGTGCCAAAACTCTCTCGAATGACCTATACACGCTTTTCACTGAAAATGACCCAGTAAAGGTGTCAATCCAGTGATTTCTATCTTTCCCTTCTAAAGGATACGAAGGAGGGATGCTAACAATTCTTTTAATAATATCCTCCAACAACTAAATCCTAAACAAGTCCAAATTCCAAGCCCCATCACTAGAAACCATGTCACACAGCAAGCAGTCTAACACAAGATTGTTATAGGAAGGTTTACATAATTAATCATAGACCTACATTAGAAAATCCAAGGGATCTTTCCTACATCTTGATGGAATTCCCAATCCTACAAACCAACATAAAATTTTCTCGCAAAGAGGTTATACCTTAGCAAGGGCTCTCCAAACAGGCTGAGCAATTTCCTTGCACTATACTATCAAGCACATTTTCCTTCATCTGTACTTTTCTTGAAGAATCGAACCCATAAGGTGTCATCTTTTGTAACAAGATTAAATCCCAGCTTTAAAGAAAATGGATTTTTTATCCTCTAAATGTCAAAATCTGAGTCCACCACAAGAACGGGGTTGGCAAATAGAATCCTAATCAACGAAGGACATCTTCATCGTCCCGTTAGAAGAGCCCCATATGAACTGTCTTACCAAACATTCAATTTCGTCGCAGACCCCTTTAAAATTCGCATAGATAGTATAAAGTAATAGGATAGAAAGAAGGACCTTTTGAGCTAGGGTGACTCTACCTGCCATTGAAGCTGTTTAGCATCCCAATTATTCAATTTTCTTCGTACCTTCTCCACTACAAACCTCACAGTAGAACAAATAGCTCTGTCATGAAATAACGGCATGCCTAAGTAAGTGCCAAGATTGTGTACCTTTTGAAAACCAATCAAGTTACTCAATTTATCACTAAGTTCATCTTCCACTCCTTTAGAGAAAACATAATAGTTTCCTAAGCATTAACCTGATGTGCCTGAGATAACAAAAAATCATTAAGAATTTCCTTGAGAACTATAGCATGCTTCAAGTCTGCCTTAGGAAGATAACAAAGTCATCAGCAAAGAACAAATGAGATAAATCAGGTCCTGATCGAGATAATCTAATAGGATTCCATTTTCCACTAGAATTGTCGACTGAATGCCATGTAC